>NW_027256886.1:87615357-88022857 GCF_029215685.1 Pituophis catenifer annectens | reverse complement strand
GGAAATGTAAACATCAAAAAGGAACTTATTATCACATGTGGTGGTCCTGCCAGAAGGCAAAACTGGAAAAACAATGACATACCATCAGAAGACAAGATGATTAGAAAAATTATGGAGTGTGCGGAAATGGATAAGCTCACAAAGGAGATACAAGAAAAAGATGAAACAGAATACTACTTAGTCTGGGAGAAATGGTATAAATGGTTGGAGGAGAAAGGGGGGGAAAAAGGGGGACAAAAGAAAACTAAACAATGGTTAAATTAGGTGGAGGAATATGGAAACAAATGGGAAGATATAAATTGTGGAAAAGAAAGTAGGTACCTGTTTATGTTAAATGTAAATAAAATATTTAGATTAAGAGAATATATATATATATATATATATATATATGATATACTAGAAATATATGTATAAAAGATAGATTAAGATAAGAAAGAGAAAGTGTATAAATATGGATTACTGATGTGAAGATGTTGAAAAGAAGATGTAAATATCTGTTTTTGTTTGTTTTTTTGTTTGTTTTTTTAAAAAATTGTTTAATAAAAATTATTTTAAAAAAAACAGAAAATGTGGCTAAATAGGATGGCATTGTTGTGGCCCATCAGCGGCCTGTGCAGATTGTAGCTGATTCCGACAACGAGGAGGCTGGTGTGGTGCTGCGCCAGCAGCCTGTGCAGCTGGCACTCGAATCAGACAATGAGGAGGCTGGAGAAGATGTGGTGCCAGAGGTGGGGATTCAGCCAGGGCCTTCAGAACCTCCAGAAGCTCCTTTAAATGAAGAGGACGAAGAGGAGGAGCCTCTTCTCAATGCACGGGCACGCAGAGCTGCCAAAAGGCAGGAGTGGCTCTTCAGGAGGAGGTCTCCTCGAGAGTAAGACTTGGGGCTAATTGGCACTCCCTTAGCCTATTTAAGGAGGAACGCCACTTGCAGCAAGCTGTAGGGAACAACTTTAGTTCAATCTCCTTCGCATCTGGATTCTCTGCAAAATTGTTTCTGGGCTTTCTGCCAACTCTAGTAAGACTGTGATTACCTTATCTTAGAATTCTGGTAGGTTGTTAAGACAGTTATTAACAGCCTTTGAATGATAAAGACTAAGTTATTTGAATAAAATAAGCTTTGTATAGAGTTTGTGTGTGCTGCGTTCTTTGGGGTCCGTAGCTGGGGCAGAACAGGGATAGTGCGGAGGCGGGTCACCACTACTGGTTCGCCACCCACAGGTCGCCACTACCTGTTTGCTCAAACCGGTCTGAACTGGCTGAATCCCATTTATAAAAATGGCTAGTTATATACTAATGTGTAAAAGCAAAATGTTGAGGTTGGAGTATGTTTATCTTGTACTGTGCTAGGACGAGTTGGAAGTCAATACCCCCTTTCCTTTCTTTTTCTCTTCCCCTTTGTATCTCAACCCCCCTTCCCAGGTTCCCTTTCCCCATTCCCTTTCCCTCCCTTAATATCCTATTTTCTTTTCTTTTTTGTATTTTCTATAATAAAATAAAAATGATAAAGAGAGAGGATCGGATAAATAGATCCCCAAGGAACAGCAAGTGTTTTGCAGTTTTACAAAAACCCAACAAATTCAACATACACAAACCTCAAGCAAAACACTGCCGTATGACAATGCTTGAGATGCCTGAAGGTGCCACCTTATTTGGAGCTTACAAGTCAACTAGAAACAATAGGAGAGCAGTGGTGCTTCGGGGACCCAGGAACTGAGGTTCATCACTCTCTTTTTCTAAAATGTTTTTCAACTCCCTAATCTTCCCTATAACCTTGGGAGTATCTGCAACTGTCCCACCCAAGTATTAATCAGGCCTGGTTCTGCTTGCTTCCTAAGCCGAGAGAAAAGTCAGCTAGCGCTGCACTTGCTAGGGGGGAACAACCCTAAATCTAGCCATGATTATTCAGCATCCTAACCAGTGGTGGGATTCAAATAATTTAGCAACTGATTCTCTGCCTTAATGACCGGATGGGTGGGCATGGCCATGGAGGGCGTGGCCAGGGGTGTGTGACAGGCAGCACTTGGCCTCCTGCACCCCCCTGGAAGCAAAAACGGGCCACGGGGGGGACACGCTGCCCACACACCCCATTTTGGGCCTAGAAGGCCTCCCTGAAGCCTCCTAGGAGCGAAAATGGGACAGGGCACATGCGCTGCACCCCCTGCACCCCCTGTACCCTGTTTTGGGCCTAGTAGGCCTCCCTGCACTTACCTGGGAGCCAAAATGGAACACATGGGGATTCCTGGAAGGGGCAGGAGGGGAGGGGTCAACCAGCAATTTAACTACCAGTTCACCCGAACCGGCCCGAACTGGCTAAATCCCATGATCCTAACCCATCTGTATTATTGGAAAAATATTTCAGCCGGCGGTTGATATGCAAATTGCTTTGGAGCATCTAGTGTTCTGGAATTGAACGGCATATTCACTCTGTGGATTTCATCAAATGTTAGTATAATACAACAATTCTTTTTTTAAAAAAATTGGCCTTGTCCTCCTACCATTGCTGTCATCTCATCATCAGCCCATCATCTCATCCCCAGCTTAGTCCTCCTTAGCTCTTCTAGTGTTAAACTAAAAAATGTTTCCCCTTATTCTGATACCAGGGCACCAACAAGGTGTGTAAAATCTGTTAAGCATTGACTGAGAACAAAGGCAGGATAAGGATCAGCAAATGTCATGCTTGTCATGTTTTTCAACATTTCAAAGATGGGTTGATAGTACTTCTTTGCGATAGGGAAAGGCTCTGAGACTAAAAATATTAAAAGTTCTATTCAATGTGCTATATTGTTGGAGCTGAGCTGGAGGATGATATGGAGGAGGAGGAAGCTGTCACAAGCTATGTGCCGGAGGGGCCATCTTCACTGGTGAGTCAGCAAGAACTGACAGTTGCTGACGTGCCTCTGGACCCCAGCCAAATTGAGGAGGAAACAGAGGCCGGTAACGATGAGGGGGAGCCCCTATTGGATGCAAGAGAGAGACGTAGGAGACGTCGTAGAGTTGAGCTATTGCCACATCCCAAGAGGTGTGGTCAGGAGACGTAGGGCCACACCCTACAAAGTATAAAAGGGGTGTGATTGGGCTGGAAAGGCATGGTGAACAATTTGTTGGCGTTTTGGATGCAGTGGATTTACAACTGTTAGTTTGGAGGGTTTTTTGACAAGAGTCTGCATTCCTGCATTAGCTTGCTGGCCGTCTGCCAAGACCTTTGGAACATTGCCTGGTAACTATTGGACTGATATACGCTTTGGAAGAGAACTATTTATTAAAGGGCCAGCTTTAGTCTCTCTAGCCTGCATTTGTTACTGCCAGGCTATTTGAGCCTCTTCAAGGCCACTCGTGGGAGGGGACAGAACATCCAGCTGATAGGCGCGGCAGCTGTTTTACTCATTGGGGCTTCAGTAGAAGGTTAGTTTTAGAACCGTTTTCAAATGCACCACCGTGTGCTTATTGCAAAAGTGCGCTCAGCGAATCAGTTGTTACACCGGTTGAATCCCACCACTGCTTTTAGTGCAGCATAAAGAAAGGAACAGAACTGACTTCTGGTTTCCATAGTTTATAATCAGATGAAACTTATCTACTACTTCCACTATTTCTTATGCTCCTTATGGACTTGATATTAATCCCTTGACCTCATTCTTCAAGGTAATCCCATAAACTCATAGATCAAATCTCGGTTTTGGCTCATTTCTAGTAACAGTCAGCAAATGTCAATCCGGAATCTTTAAGCATGCAAGGCCAGAGCAATGTCAAATGGGATTTTGCAGATACTTAATTTGGAGATTCATCTCCAAGGCAATTTGACTGAACCTTTGAACTAAATCAGCTGATTGAGCAAGGAAATCTATTTGTGTTATTAAAAAGAATGGGAAATCTCCAAATAGATTTAGACAGTGACATGCCGGTGTAGGAATGGGTGTTTTTTTTTTTAATCGCTTTTGGAAATCCCAATCTAGTTGACTCGAGCCAACAATTCAATATGAATGAGCAAATCAAGTTGACTTTCCGAATGGATTTTGAATGGTTAAATCAAAACAAATTAATTTTCTGGATGAAATCAACATTTCAAATGCAATTTTCCCTGTTAAATGGAAATGGGTTCCAAAATGAAGAGCTTAAATGAAATGAAATCATAAATGCCATTATGTAATCCTGTTTTTCATTCAGGTTAACTGGTAAAGGACACCAACCCAATGAATTGAAATAGGATGGCATTTCCAACGAAGATATCTTTGGTTAGCATATGCTGTGTGCTAAAATTCCACATAGTTAGGAAATTGCACACTAAAACAAATGCCTTCATATTTGCACACTATAGAATAGTCGGGATATTTTGCCAAGAAACAAACCTACAGCCTTCCTAAATCCAGATGGGGAAGACCAGCGATGGACATAAAATCTATTTCACATTATTCTGACTCTGTTTTTGAAATACCTGAAAACCAGGAGCGGTATTCACTTACCTTCGCTACCGGTTCGCAAATGGGAGTATGTGTGTGCGCAGGACCTTCTGCGCATGCACAAAGCATTAAAAATGGGATGTGATGACGTCTGGCCGGGTGGGCAGAGCCTCCCACAGCCGCTGCTACCAATTTGCCCGAACCAGATAGAACCGGCTGAATAGTACCACTGTTGTAAACCTTTGGATAGCAGGAGCTACAGAACTCCAAACGACCAAATCAAGAATGAATTTAGTGTCCAGGTCATTAAGACTCAAAATTAAAGAGTTCGGCACCATCATCAGCTCTTGTTTTTCTTAAAGCGTTCCTTCCTTCTTTTCATTATAGGACATTTGGCGATCGAATTGCCCATATATCTTCTGCAAATGGTTCCTGTGTTTATTGTGCCCAGTGTCCAGATCCACTTTGTGATGAGCTGATGTCCTCAGGTATGTTTAAAAAGGTTGAATAAAATAGCGCCAAAGCTCATTATGTTTACCAATTTGTTTGTAATTATGAAGACAATTACATCGGCACAACTGATAGGTGTTTGGCTTTCAGAATAAAGGAGCATCTTCTGAAATGGGTCCAAACAGCCTTGAGTAAGTCAACAACAGCAGCAAATCATGGTGATAAAATGCCTTCTTCGGCCATTGTGAGACACTTACTATCTATGGGTCACCAGGTGGATCAAAATTCTGCATTTAAAGTTCTACTGTGCAACAGGAATTCTCGTTTCCTGCGTTTTGCTGAGGCAGTTGCCATTAACCGTTTGAAGCCCTCCTTGTCCATGCAGAAAAGGCTTTACGTCAATCTATGCTTCCCATGGACGTAAATTGGTTGCCATTGGTTGCTTTCCTGTATATGTTATAGGCTTAATTAATGCTCTTGCTGGATCTTATGTTTGAGGCTGATTTGAACCGTGCTATTGTAAGGTAGGTACTGAGGAGTCAAGACGAAATGCTTGCAGCTACCTCTGTTCGTCTTTTGGCTGTATTGTTTAAAACAGGTTGAATTTGATTCTTCACACTGATTTGGTTGGAGATATCGGATCACTGTTTTTTTTAGCTCCCTACCCAGTTTTGGAGACCTGTTGGGAGAATGGATGAGTTTTGGATTCAGTATATTGAAAGGCGTTTATGATAATTCACCATGGGACAACTTTCCACTGCCAACTCGCCAGTGGGACAACTCAATATTTGATTACACAAATATCAAAGAAATAGTGGAATAGAATCATTAAAGAAAGTTATGCAAATGGAGGGATAGAGTGAAATGTGAATGGCCAAACTTAAAATATTTTTTGTATTCATTTTAAACTAGCTGATAACCCAGTGTTGCCCGGGTATTTATTTATCCCAATCCTGTATTAGACAGGAAGAGCAACTTCACCCTGAGCCCTGATTTTGGCGAGAATTAATTTAGTTAAAAATGTTTTCCCTGTGCCACCAGAAGCGTCAAGTAAAATGATACCACCTTGTTGTTTTGCCAGCTGATCCATGATCATTTGGTATGCTTTTTTCTGATCTTGATTTAGGAGTGGCTTCTTGTCCACGATATGTGCACTAAGCTGTTTGATGTTGTAGTTCTTTTCTTGTATGTAATCTGCATGAAGTATGTCGTGTCGGTCTCGTAGTGGTGCAGGCAGGCCGAGTTGCAGTAATGTTTTATTGATCATGGCAATACATTTGTCCTCAAGAATAATCAAAGCCTTGTTGAAAATGTCCGGACCAAACGTAATTTCTAATGTTGGATTTTCCCCCTTACCAGAGGGAGCCCCCTTGTGGAGTACTGTGAAGCTATACCATAGCAACTCCACTGTGCTGCACAGTAAAAGCCATTTTAAGGCAGTCCACTAGAAGCCATTTTAAGACACAACAGGCTGTGTCTGAACAGAATGCACACACTGAGGGGTGTTAGGGGTGTCTTACCCCCACAGTATTTGTTTGCAGAAAGTAAGTCATCTATGTACCAAGTTTGGTTGAAATTGCTTGAGGCATTCCAGAGTTATGCTAGAACATACACACACAGAGAGCCATGATAGATAGATAGATAGATAGATAGATAGATAGATAGATAGATAGATAGATAGATAGATAGATAGATAGATAATTAAATTGAATTGTTAAATTTTCCCATGGCAAATTGTCCCGTGGTAAGTTGACCATGACGAGTTAGCTGCAATGAGTTGTCCCATTCCATATCTAAAGTCCTCCCAAAATACCCCTTCTGGACCATGATGCCACCAAAAATAGGTGGAGAACTGTTGTTATTGCAAGAAAGCTATTGAAATGAAACATTTCTGTCCACCTGTGGAAGGTATATCTGCAACCTTCTGTGCCCCCAAAGACTCTCATAGCCTCCACATTTGACATTCTAAATAATGTGAAATGTAATTTTGCTTTCCCTAAATTATAATTTTCCCACTGTACTACACAAGTTTTTGTGCCCTGAAAATATAGTTCAGGATTATGATCGTATCCTGCTAAGGAGATAATATTTGCCTGGAAGATTGCCAACCCTTCTAATTTCAATTTTAACATTTCCGTCTCAGATATTAAATAACAGCTGAGAAAAATTGGAAAGTGGGTTCCTTAATTTAAATTAATTTAAGTTTGGTTGAAAATATTTACAGCCCTGCCAAAATCAGCTACAGCAAAGAAATCCTGAGTTGCAGCCTTCTTCCTCTAAAATTCTCTTTTGCATTTGTCTATTTTATAAGAGCAAGGATGAATAATGAGACGCAGGGGAAATGAGAGCTTCTCTTTATTATTTAATTGCTTTTGGAAACAAATGTCATCTTTGCCTGTTTAGTGGTTGGGGGAAGGCAACTGCTAATGGCAATACAACCTTTTGCAGAGAAGCTTTGCTATTTAAATAATATTTATACTGTTATGGAAATGCCATCAGTCTTTAGTCTACATAAAGTACTATGGTTTAAAAACTCGGCTGGTATCATACTACACACGCTTCTAAATGGTTGGTATGTCTAACTCTCTCAGAGACCCATGATGCAATTTTGTAGGGGTAGTTAAGCAGGTCTGGTCATATTAAAAGCTGTGATGATGTTCAAAGAAGACCTTGACTTGTAACAGGTTGTGGGCAGTGGTGGGATTCAGCCGATTCTCTCCGGATCGTGCAAACTGGTAGCGGCGATTGCGGGAGGCTCCGCCCACTCACCCAGACGTAATGCGCGACTACTGTGCATGCACACACGCTCACATTTGAGAACCAGTAGGGAAGGTAAGTGAATCCCACTCTGGTTGTGGACTGCCCATGATAGGTCCGCAGGTGGCTGGTAAGGCCAATACGGGCATGAAACGTTCTGCCACATGTCAGGCAGACATATGTGGGTACCATTGTTGCAGTTCTGGCATTGCGGAGTGCTCACTTCTCTTGTGCCATGGTTGTTCTTCTGTCCTCAGATGACTGGCAGCCTTGGTGGATCAACGTGTACCATGTCGATCAATCTTGTGCCAGGTCTCCCAGGAGGTGGTTTCGATATCCAGGGACTTGAAGGAGGCTTTCAACATGTCTCTGTATCGCTTCCTTTGTCCCCCATGTGATCGCTTTCCTTGAGACAGCTCACCATAGTGCTGTAATACACAAGTATTACATATTAAATCTTTAATGCACAGCTAGTTGTTGTTGTTGTTGTTGTTGTTGTTGTTGTTGTTGTTATTATTATTATTATTATTATTATTATTATTATTCACTTTATTCATTAAACATGAAACTCAGTCAACTGAACATTCAAAAATGCATCACAAATACCATTGACTGGTGCTAATGGTTGATACGGGTTGCTGCCGACGTCCTAGGTATCAACCAAGTACCTTCTTAAGATATACGATGTAGCACAGTTTTTTGCAGTTCCGCTGGTGTTATTGCAGGAAGCTGCAATTTGTTGATGTATCTTATAAAATTCTTGGACATGGTACCAAGTGCCCCGATGTTCTGTTCTGTTCTGTTCTGTTCTTCTATTCTTTTTTTAAATTGAATTTTATTGAATTTTAACAATTAAACAATTCTTATGCAACTCTTGTGCATGACTGTGACCATTATATCATCACACTAGTGTTCTCCTATACTCTATATAATTTTACTAAACCTACTGTCTGTTATTTCCCCTTTTTTCTATTTTCGATCCAATTATACCATTTCTCCCATATTACGTAAAAATCCAAATCCATCAGTCCTTTCAATTCAAGTGTCATTTTGTCCATCTCGGAGCAATCCAATACTTTTCTAATTATTAAATCTTCAGAGGGTATATTTGAACGTCTCCAACATTGCGCAAATGCCAATCTTGCGACTGTAGACCATTTTAAATTGCACAGTTTTCAGCTTTTCTTTTTTTAAAAAAAAAGAAAGAAAAAGTTTTGTTTTCAATCGTTTTGACGAACGTACATCTAAACATATACTGTATGACAGTCGGAAAAAAAGCATTCAGAAACATGTATATTATTTAGATACAACTGTTAAGGAATTATGATGTCTACAGTTTTTGATAGGAAATCTGAGTTTGCCCAAATGTAATCTGTAAAATAGCCTTAGAACTCTTGCTGGGTTACACTGTTACAGAATGCAGAATTTATCCTTTGGAAACTTCTTGGTTTACTGGTGTGTGTGTGTGTGTGTGTGTGTGTGTGTGTGTGTGTGTGTTTTGAAAAAATAAAAGATTATGTTTCCGCAATAATCTTATTATGTCTTGTTCAAATGTGCTCATTTTAAAAAAAACAAAAAATAGCCAAGGATGCATTATTTTCTCTTTCCCGGGTGTCGTTCCTCCTTTTTTTAGCCATACTACATAATTGCTCACCCTTTTTTAGAAATAAGCCAGCGTCCGCAACTAAAAAAATGTTCAAGTTGCCTTCAACCCAGTAGTTGACTGGCCTTCTTCTCCCTTAATGAATGCCAAAATAATCACCAAAGAATGTTTCATGAATTATGCATTGTGGCCCCAATTAAATGTGACTGCTCCTTTATTTACTGCAAGGAGTATCTGATATCAACAACTACCCAGGAGTTGGTGTTATTTTCTTTGGACACACGGGGGGGGAGGGGAGACAACCTGTAAACATTTAACATAGTTGGAATTCCAGGAATTCAAATGGCCTGCTTGAAGTTCTTCATCTCAATGGCCATTCAGTTTCCCTCTTACTGTATATTAAGTCATGCTTAATGATTAAAAAAGGGACTTGGTGGCTCAGTGGCTAAGACGTTGTGCTTGTTGATTGAAAGGTCGGCAGTTCAGCGGTTTGAATCCCTAGTGTTGTGTAACAGGGTGAGTTCCCGTGTCTTGTCCCAGCTTCTGCCAATCTAGCAGTCCGAAAGCACGTAATAAATGCAAGTAGAAAAATAGGAACCACCTTTGGTGGGAAGGTAACAGCGTTCCGTGCGCCTTTGGCGTTTAGTCATGCCAGCCACATGACCACGGAGACGTCTTCGGACAGTGCTGGCTCTTCGGCTTTGAAACAGAGATGAACATCACCCCTAAAGTCGGGAACAACTAGCACATATGTGTGAGGGGAATGATTTTTAAAAAAAGGTGGGGGGACAACATGTGATTATATTTCTACACAAAGGAAGTGGCAAAAGGGAAGAATGGTACACTATCAAAAGCAAAGGAACAGTAAGAGGTGGAGCACTGCAAGTTTTTTTCCAAAGTGTTGTGGTGATTTTGGCTGCATACATACAGGTAATCCTCAATTTACAACCACAATTGAGCCTGAAATGTTGGTTGCTAAGCAAGAGAGTTGTTAAGCAAGCTTTGCCCCATTTTTTTTGAGCTTTCTTGCCAGAGTGGTTAAGTGAATATCACTGCTCTTGTTAAGTTAGTATCACGGGTGTTAAGGGAATCTGGCTTCCCCCTTGACTTTGCTTGACAGAAGGTTGCAAAATGGGACACTGCAACTGTCATAAATATGAGCCGGTTGCCAAACATTGGAATCATGTGATCATGGGGTTGCCATAACAGTCGTAAGTGTGAAAAATAGTCACTTTTTTCAGTGCCTTTGTACTACCGGTGCTTGTAAATCAGTGACAGTAACAGCAAAAGAGAGTTGGAAGGGACCTTGAAGTCATGGACTTTGAAAAAAATCTTAACTATTGATGTGGATGTGGATGTGAATGTGGATGTGGATGTGGAGGAAGAGGAGGAGGAGGAGGAGGCGGAGGAAGGAGGAGGAGGAGAAGGAGATGGAGAAGAAGGAGAAGAAGGAGAAAGAGAAGGAGAAGGAGAAGGAGGAGGAGAAGAAGAAGAAGAAGAAGAAGAAGAAGAAGAAGAAGAAGAAGAAGAAGAAGAAGAAGAAGAAGAAGAAGAAGAGGAGGAGGAGGAGGAGGAGGAGGAGGAGGAGGAGGAGGAGGAGGAGGAGGAGGAGGAGGAGGAGGAGGAGGAGGAAGAAGAAGAAGAAGAAGAAGAAGAAGAAGAAGAAGAAGAAGAAGAAGAAGAAGAAGAGGAAGAAGAGGAGGAGGAGGAGGAGGAGGAGGAGGAGGAGGAAGAGGAAGAAGAGGAAGAAGAAGAAGAAGAAGAAGAAGAAGAAGAAGAAGAAGAAGAAGAAGAAGAAGAAGAAGAAGAAGAAGAAGAAGAAGAAGAAGAAGAAGAAGAAGAAGTAG
The DNA here is from genome assembly GCF_029215685.1 of Pituophis catenifer annectens. Classification (NCBI taxonomy): domain Eukaryota; kingdom Metazoa; phylum Chordata; class Lepidosauria; order Squamata; family Colubridae; genus Pituophis; species Pituophis catenifer. The sequence goes on along the minus strand of NW_027256886.1, from coordinate 88,011,806 downwards.
TTAGCCTTCAGAAAGAGAAATTGACTTGCACCTTGAATTGTGTTGGAAAAATTAACCAAGAACTATGATTGAAAAGGATGTCTCTTAGAGAGGAGGTGTCTCTAGGGAGAGCTGATAAAAGAGTGGTAGATGTGATTCCCATAGATTCTACTTCTGCATTTGGCACCTAAGCATAGAAGATACTCTACAGTTCCAATGGTATCTTTTGAAATGTAATTATTGTCATTTTCCGCCCTAACTTTCGCCTGTGGCCGTTGCCCTTTGGATTTATCTTCACTTGGGTGAATAGGATGTCGTTTGATTAGTATTTTGTTGATGGCCATAGCTTTCTTAGAATATACTCAAGCAGGGAACATTTCATCTTGATTGCTTTTTCAGCCTCTGTTTCCTAAGAGTCACTTTACAAGACTGGCAACTTTTAAAATTGCAAGCAAAGATTGCCGGGACTGGGGTTTAATCAAAAAGCTGCAACAGTTGTATTGATTGCTAACAATAGTTCTGCTTCCCACCTTAAAGACCCAAAGGATTTTTTTTTTAGTCTCTTGTTGGGCTGCCCGCTAACTTTCTCTTCTAATTGTTCCCTTTCACTTCAGAGTCTCAATTAAAGGAGTATAAACAATGGGAAACAGAGCAATTAAATTCTCAGCTTGAACGTACAGGCTGAGGGTTCGGAAATATCTATTTTCTTCATTTTGCCTGATTTTGCAAGATTCGAGGATGGATCCAGGTTTGTGTTAATGACACCTTAAGCTGAGACTTTCCTCCTTATTAATATCTGTCTTTTTTAAAGCCTCTTTGGCTGTTTTCTCAACAGTTTTTATTTTGTGATTGTGAAGAACCACTATTTTTTCCAGTAGTTTAAAGTTTCAATCAGATCATCTCAAAGATATTGCTGACAGAGGTCAAGCTGTCATTTGGGAACCATAAGAGTTTCTTACTTCATCGTTTCCCCCTCCCCCTCAGTTTCATTTGCCATATTGACAAGATCGCTTCCATCTCTGAGCTAGAGTTTGTTCTCTATGCTTGTATAATAAAGTTGTTTTTGTTTTATAGGACAATCCCTTAAAATATATTCAGAGGTCTGCTCTTTCATTCAGTTTTATGGAGCATATCTTGAAATTAAGGCATTGTAGATAATTAAAATGACAGAAGAACAGAAGGAAGGAACCTTGGAGGTCTTCTATCTAGTCCAACCAGTCGTGGGTTTCAAAATTTTTTACTACCGGTTTTGTGGGTGTGGTTTGGTGGGCGTGGCATGGCATGGCTTGGTGGGCGTGGCATGGCTTGGTGGGCATTTCAGGGGAAGGATACTGCAAAATCCCCATTTCCTCCCGATCAGCTGGGACTCAGGAGGCACAGAATAGATGGGGGCGGGGCCAGTCAGAGGTAGTATTTACTGGTTCTCCGAACTACTCAAAATTTCTGGTACCGGTTCTCCAGAACTGGTCAGAACCTGCTGAAAACCACCTCTGAGCCCAACCCTCTGCACAGGCAGGAAACCCTATATGAGTGTTGGCAAACCTTTTCGATATCGAATGCCGAAGCGTGCACGCACCGGAAACCGGAAGAGCAGTTGCCCAGTGTGCATTCGTGTGCCAGGAAGATGATCTTCCAGTTTTGGCATGAAAATGCACACTAACCAGCTGGTCTTCACATGCGCATGTGTGCCAGAAACTGGACGACTAGGTTTCCTGCATGCGTGTGCAAAGACCAACTGGCCGATGCACATGTGTGTGCCGGAAACCGAAAAAGGAGCCACCCAGTGCGCATGCTCTTTGGATAGGTTTTGATGGCATGAGTAGTAAGCCAATGAAGAAAAGGTGGGAGGTAAATTTGTAATGGCAATAAAGACTCTAAGGAAAACATACTGATGATGTAAGGTGTGTCCACTGGACCTGCGTGCGCATGCGGCACCCTCTTTGCAAAGTAGTAAGTAAAATTACCATTGTTTTCTCTTGGATGTTTTGGCTGGTGATTGTTTATTTCCAAACTAGACAATGAATCCAACAGGTGGATGTGACCGGCAAGAGATGGTCCTTCAGATGAACTGGTCCTGAGCCATGAAGGGCTTTAAAGGTGACAACCAGCACCTTGAATTGCACCCCGAAGCAAATTGGCAACCAATGCAGCTCCCGCAGGAGAGGTGACAATGTGCACACCAAGGTCTTCACCAAACCATGCAGGCCGCTGCATTTTGTACCAACTGGAGCTTCCAGGTGTTTTTCCAGAGCAGCCCCATATAGAGAGGGTTGAAATAGTCACCGTGTGTTGTGACCTAGGCCCAAGTAGTTATTAACAGACACAATCAGTCCTAAACCAACATGTTTTATTAGAACAGCTGAGAATCACTTCATTCTCAGCTTAGTCCAAATTAAGTCCAAAACAAATTCTTCATAGACAGTCCTTCGGCCTTATCACCAACCTTTGTCTCCTTTGGCACCCTGCCAAAGGCTTTTCTTGGCAAAAGTTCAGAAGCAAGAGACGCCTACATGAAATAGATGCAGCAAGACAAGAAACAAATCTATCAACATTGTTTTCCTACAAAGATCCCAAGAGCCATTGCTTCTCTTTTAAGCCTTCTGGGTTGGGCCAATCATCTCCTGGCTTTATTCCCGAGTCATCCTTTTTGCTTTAGCTGCTCTTGCCTTCTGGCAGCTCCTCCCATGCGTGCACTAGGAACAAGCTCCTCCTGTTCCTCTGCCTCTCTGCTATCCAGAGAGGCAGAGGCTGAAGGCTCTGGAGTCCACACATCGCTCCCAGATAGCCCTGGCCCCATCTCTGCCTCTGATGCAGAGCCCTCGTCTGGGCCTTCCGCTGACTCTAGGACTGGTCCATTGTCCTCTCCAGCCTCCTCACTATCCGACTCCGCTGCCAGCTCCGCAGGCTGCTGGTGGACCACAACACCATGATATTTTTGGGAACAATACTCAGGGGTTTGCTATTCTCTGACTTCATGGTCTAGCCTGAAGCCCTAGATCCGTGATGGTGAAACTGTGGCATACGTACCCAAAGTGGCACACAGAGCCATTTCACCTGGCACACGTGGCATTGTCCATTCCTTTTCTGGGTTTCTGGCACACATGCATCACGATGATCAACTGCCTTCATGTGTGTGGCAGTGCTGGAAACTAGAACGTTTTCCAGCATGGCCAAGCACACCGGCCAACTGATCGTTGCACAGGTATGCACACCAGTAACCAGAAGATTAGGTGGCTGGTGCGCATGCGTGCACTGGAAACCAGAAGTTCATTTCCTGTTGTATGCATGTGTGCACATGCCCCCTTTGCAGCTCCTCTTCCGGGTTGTACAGTTGATGAGCACATGCGTGTGAAGCGCACATGCGGTGCTGAAAAGGTTTGCCATCACTGCCCTAAGTGTCAGCACTTCAACCTGCATTTACTCTAGTGCTGACATAAGAAGGAGAAGCGAAGGAGTCTGGAAAGGGACGCTTGACTTTTCACCTACTTATTTTCCCTGGAGATAATATCCCCTAGGAGATGGGATGGGGAGGAGGAAATTCCTTTGAGCTGGAGTAGATTGGGGTAGAATGACTTGGAAGATGGCCAATGAGTGCATCTTTCGGGGTGGGGAATGGAAAGGGAGGGTTTTGTGGCTGGAAGTCAGTGTTGGCTTTGATTGGAGTCGGGTTAGAATGTCGTGCTTAATAAATAGGAATTTTTCTTCAAATACTTTGTTTGAAATGCAATTTATTTGAGACGACCTCGAAACTTGACACTAAGATCTAGGATTTTAGGCCAAGTCCAACTTTGTCCAATCTTGCTTTCCTCTTTCAGCATCAGCTAAGATCAGCTCTGTCAATCCCTTACAACGTGCTATTTTTCTCTAGATGGCAGTTCTGTTGGAGCCCAAATTCAAAAGGTGATATTTTATCTGTGTTTCTGGAGAGATATAGCAGAGAAGGACATAATCATGCAATTTCGTTGAGTTCATAATCAAAAGTCCCTTGTAAAAGTCCTGGCATAATTCACACTGTATAATTTGCACATTGTGTTTGCCTTTCGCAAGGAAGTAATATAACCCAGTTGGGCTTGTCACTGCTTTATGATTATATAAAAACTGTGCAGATAATAAGGCTAAATCTTTGCTAATTATTAAAAAAAGGGGGTGTTCAGTTGTAAACATATTTTTCATGAGCTCATTGTTTTTTTTTTTTACAGAAATATTTTACACTCTCATTTGCCATTGTCTTTCTCCGCAATTATTTTTTTTAACCCTACAGACTAGCTAGCTAGCCTATAGCCTTGGGTCTCCCATTCAGATAACTAACCTGATTTAAATCAATGAAGATTCTCAATCATCCAGGTAGAATTGTCTGGAGGTTGAGTCATTGCAACTGGACTTCCTTTTCTTGTTGGTTTGAGACGTTTCACCGCCCATCCAAGCAACTTCTTCAGTCTGAAAAGTTCATTACGGGAATCTGGGTAGGCAGAGAATCACTGGAATGTACCAATTCCTACAATTCTTAGGGGTATTCTCGTACCAATCTCAGGGTTTCTTCCCCAAAGTCAGGGGTGGGATTCAGTTACCTTCCCTACCGGTTCGCAAATGTGAGCGCACACGTTTTGTTGGCGACCAAATTCAAAAGGTGATATTTCATCTGTGTTCTGGAGATATATAGCTGAGAAGAACATAATCATGCAATTTCGTTGAGGCCTTCCGTGAATGCACAGATGCTCACGCATTACGTCCGGGTGGGTGGGCGGAGCCTCCCGCAGTTGCCACTACCGGTTCGCCCAAATTAGACAGAACCGGCTAAAAGCTACTTCTGCCCAAAGTATGGGGCAATACGTCTGTAGAGATTCTCAGTCATCTAGGTCATGGTTGTCCCAAAGGTGCTTTTTCAGGAGGCAATCAGACTTTCTTGGTTTTTTTTTTCTTTGAAGACGTTTCGCTTCTCATCCAAGAAGCTTTTTCAGCTCTGACTGGATGATGGGGAGTGGGAGGATTTATATTCTTTGCAGACAGCTGATGATTTGCATGCTTTTGAGGGTCATTGAAGCACTTGGAGGTTTATCTGTGTCCTCGGGGTTAGCTGAGTGGTGCTCCTGGTTCATGTAGTCTGCCATTTTTCTGGAAATCTGTTCATACTCCCACACCATTCGAAGGGTATTCATCAGGGGTGGGTTCTACTTACCTTTACTACTGGTTTGTAGTGGGGCCACGCGTGTGCGCTCGCTTTGCTCGCACGTGCGCTTGCTCTTCTGCGCATGTGCAGAAGCATTTTGATGACGTTGGGGTCAGTGGGCGGAACCTCCCGCCGGTCTTACTACCGGTTCTACAGAACTGGTGCGAACCAGGAGCAACCCACCACTGGTATTCATCCCAAATTACATAGCTAAAAGTCTGTAGAGATTCTCAGTCATCCAGGTCACGGTTGTCCCAAAGATGCTTTTTCCAGGAGGCAACTGGACTTTCTTGTTTTTTCTTTGAAGACGTAACAGGTAACAGTAACAGAGTTGGAAGGGACCTTGGAGGTCATCTAGTCCAACCCCTTGCTCACACAGGAAACCTATACTAGGGATTCGAACAGCCAAACTGCCGACTTTTCTGATCAACAAGCTCAGTGTCTTAGCCACTGAGCCATCTAGCCAGGCACTTCTCATCCAAGAAGTTTCACTTCTCATCCAAGAAGCTTCTTCAGCTCTGGCTGGACGGTGGGGAATGGAAGGGTTTCTATTCTTTGCAGACAGCTGTGTGGCAATATGTTGATGAAGATCCTCAGTCATCCAAGTAGAATGGTCTGGAAGTTGAGTCATGCCAACTGGGCTTTCTTTCTTCTTGATTCGACATGTTTTGCTGCTGCCCATCCGAGCAGCTTCTTCAGTCTGATCCAGTTGGTTAAAGGAATCTGAGTAGGCAGAAAGTCGTTGGAATGTACCACTCCTAAAATTCTTAGGGGGTCCTTAAATGTGGCCTCCCTGTTGAACCTGTGAAGCAGGTGTGAACTTCTCAGGGATTGATGAGAAAATAGCATTAAAAAAAATGAGAGACAGGATGTGTCTGAGGCCTCCACCTCTATCGAGGGAAGGATTTTCTATTCATTTTTCTGGTTTCACCGAAGAGACCACACTTAATGACCCCTAAGAGTTTTAGCAGTTGGTACATTCCAACTACTCACTGCCTACTTCAGATTCCTTCTAACCAACTGGCTCAGAAAAAGCTGCTTGGATGGGCTGTAAAACATTTCAAATCAATAAGAAAAGAAGCCCAGTTGGCATGACTCAATTTCTGGATAATTCTACCTGGATAACTGTGAATCTTCATCAACATATTGCCTTATCCTTTGGGGAAGAAACCCTGAAGTTGGTGTGGGAATACCCCTTTTAGGAGTTGGTACATTCCAACAATTCTCTGACTACCCAGATTCTCCTAAGCAACTTGTAGAACCTGCTTGGATGGGCAGTGAAACATCTCAAACCAACAAGAGAAGGACCAAGTCCCGTTGCCATGATTCAACTTCCAGACAATTCTCCCTGGATGAAGAAGCTGCTTGGATAACCAGCAAAATGTCTCAAACCAACAAGAACAGAAGTCCAGCTGCTATGACTCAATTTTCAGATAACCTGGTTATACCTTGGCTTATGATGAAAGCCAGTGTTTACCCGTTGCCATGCATTTAGAGAGCCAGGAATTCTACAAAGATGTCTGGCTGCCAACTGTCATTAACTACCAAGGAGCCTTGGTAGTACAGTGGTTTAATGCACCCTGTTATTAACACAGCTGCCTGCAATTTCTGCAGGTTCAAATCTTACCAGGCTCAAGGTTGACTCAGCCTTCCATCCTTTCTAAGGTAGGTTAAATGAGGAACCAGTTTGTGTGGGCAATAAGCTGACTTTGTATAAATATACAAAAGTATGAAGGCTATTGCTTAACGCATTGTAAGCCGCCCTGAGTCTCCGGAGAAGGGCGGCATATAAATCAAATTAAAATAAAATAAAATAAATAAAATAAAACTGCCAATTCTTCAGTCTGTGACTTACAACCATTCAGTCTGACTCTATCGTGACCAGGGGGGAAAAAAGGGACTTATGATCGATTCTCGCATTTATGACCGATGCAGCTTATATGATCATGTAATTGAAATTTCAGTTACTACCAAACTGCCTTCCATTGAGGACCTGTATACTGCACGAGTCAACAAGACGGCAGTGAAAATATTTACAGACCCCTCACATCCTGGACATAAGTTGTTTCAATTCCTACTCTCAAAACGACGCTATAGAGCACTGCACACCAGAACAGCTAGACGCAAGGACAGTTTTTCCCTGAATGCCATCACTCTGCTAAACAAATAATTCCCTCAACACTGTCAAACTAGTTACTAAGTCTGCATTACTATTAATCTTCTCATCGTTCCTATCACCCATCTCCTCCCACTTATGACTCTATGACTGTAACCTTGTTGCTGGCATCCTTAAGATTTATATTGACTGTTTCCCTATGACTATCATTAAGTGTTGTACCTTATGATTCTTGACGAATGTATCTTTTCTCGTATGTACACCGAGAGCGTATGCACCAAAGACAAATTCCTTGTGTGTTCAATCACACCTGGCCAATAAAGAATTCTATTCTATTCTATTCTATTCTATTCTATTCTATTCTATTCTATTCTATTCTATTCTATTCTATTCTATTCTATTCTATTCTATTCTATTCTATTCTATTCTATTCTATTCTATTCTATTTTACTCTACTCTACTCTACTCTACTCTACTCTACTCTATTCTATTCTACAAAGTCCTGGGGTCCCATTTGCAAGTTTGTAACCCTTCCCAGCCAGCTCCCAATGAGCAAACTCAACGGGGGAAGCTGGATTTGCTTAACAACTCTGTAATTCATTTAATGACCATATTAAATGAATGGTTGTAAATCGAGGACTACCTGTATTGAGGATGCCAGTGAATTTCCTCTCTGCTTATCTACTAATGTTCCCCTAAAATCCTGTCCCTGCTTGGCCATCCAAAAATGGGGCAAAGTGGCAGAGTCTCGGTTCCAAATCAACTCTATGCCCAGGTTCTTAGTTATGACAGGCACGGGGGCACAATATGGATATTGTTTACCATTGCTTACTTCCGAGTTGTCTTTTCAACTTTCCAGTTTAGCTGCCCACAATAAAAAATGTCCTTGTGGTCTCTGAACCAAATACTCCATTTGTTTATTTTTATATTTCATATTTCTTAACTGCCCGTCTTCCTCGTTGAACCGACAGAAGAGAATATTTGTAGCTCACAGTTGAATTGTAGGGTGCTGGGGGCTTTCTGAGCTTGGTGCAGATGTTTCATTACCCAACTAAGTAAGGAAACATCTGCAAGAAAACCACCAAGCTCAGAGAGCACCAAGGAACCCACGTTCCATTTTATCCTACAGAAATGGAAGGAAATCCACAATTAGAGAAAAAAAAACACATTCATGTCACTTAATTAAAGGTAAAGGTTCCCCTCGCACATATGTGCTAGTTGTTTGGGACTCTAGGGGGCGGTGCTCATCTCTGTTTCAAAGCCAAAGAGCCAGCGCTGTCCGAAGACGTCTCCAAGGCACGGAACGCTGTTACCTTCCCACCAAAGGTGGTCCCTATTTTTCTACTTACATTTTTTACATGCTTTCGAACTGCTAGATTGGCAAAAGCTGGGACAAGTAACGGGAGCTCACCCCGTTACGTGGCACTAGGGATTCAAATTGCTGAACTGCCGACTAATTATTGGGATACCCTCTAAAAAAACAAATTGTGCATTCTCATTATAGACACAAGACTGCATGCCATACACATTAACTGGAAATATTCCCATTTGCTTCTGAGTCTAGAGGTAGATTACAAGGGTCATACTAAGAGCAGAGAAATTTAGCCATCCAAAATCCATGATTATTGATGTCTCACTTTCTAGTAGTAAAATGATACAGCTTTTTTTTTAATTAATTAGTTTAAAGAGAGTCCTGAACTCACACACTGAGTTTCTTTAATTAACCTGTGGAAATGCAGTGTAATCACTGTCATTATTATCTTTCAATACTGAATCTAGGCGCTTAGTGGGAACAAAACTAGGTGTAGCAAAAGCACTGCAGAATATGGATAGAGATAGAGCAGAATAGGATAGAGCAGTGATGGCTAACCTTTTTGATGTCGCGTGCCAAAAGCGCAGGTTAATTTCTTATTTTTTATTTATTTTATTGTTTATTTGTATCCTGCCTTTATTGTGTTTATCAATAACTCAAGGGGTGAACATATCCAACACAGCTTCCTCCCCAGGGGTGGGTTCCAAAAGTTTTAGCAACTGCCTGGTTGCTGGGTAGGCATGGCCATGGTGGGCGTGGCCTACTACTTTTATGTTTTAATTCTGGCTGTACACCGCCCCAAGTCCTTCGGGAGAAGGGCGGTATATTATTATTATTATTATTATTATTATTATTATTATTATTATTACTCAGCCTCCTGTACCACAGTGTGTGTGTGGGGGTGTTTTAGTCCTCCCCAGGCTCTGGAGGCTTTCCTTGGGCCTCCAGGAGGGCGAAAACAGGCCCACTTCTGGAACTTCCAGGAGGCCCATTCCCACCCCCCAGAGCCTCTGTGTGGGCACTGCACTTACCTGGCATCCAAAATGGGCCATGTGGAGATTCCTGGGAGAGGTAGGCGGGGTGGGCGGGGCCAGCCAGTCCTTGCAACTACCAGTTTGGTGAACCAGATGTAAAATTAGCATCCGGTTCTCCCAAACTGGTCCGAACCAGCTGAATCCCACCCCTGTTCCTCCCCCACAACAACAACAATCTTGAAACAATCTCTCTCAGTTGCGCTGAGAGAGTGTGGCCGGTTTTAAGTCACCCAGTTGGCTTTCATGGCTAAGGCAGGAGTAGAACTCACCACACTTCCTGCTTTCTAGCCTGCTACATTAACCACTAGCCCAAACTTGGTTTCTTTGTGTGTTTTTGTGATTTTATGCTTATTAAATTTTGAATGAATTTATCTGTACAGCCAGCCTGTGAGAGGGTTGATCCAAATAAATACGAAGTTTAAACTAGGATCAAAATAATCCCTGCACAACTCTGAGTCCAAACTGCTTTCCATAGTCTTCTTCCCAATGACAATTATCTGGGGTGTCTCCATGTCAAAGATCTAAGACACTGGACATGATTATTTTTAATGCATTTGATATATTTGTGGAAAGCTTCTTCTCTGAGAACCAGAATTCTGTGGTAGGGAATGGCCCCTCAGTCTTCGTTGGTGTGAAATTTTGCTCCTTCTCAATCACGTATCTTATCTTGAAGGAACACATCTTGTTCTACATCCAAACCTTGTGGCTCATCTCAGCTCCAGAGAATGCCCATCAACAGCAGGGTAGGAAGTGACTTCCCTGCTGATTGTTTCGATTTGCAGTGAACAGTCTACATCTCAAAAGGATACACATAATTCAGTTGGTTTTGGCAGACAGCGAAAAGGAATAATTCAACCTTCCCTGAATTATATCAATCTGAGACAGAAACCGAGTTCTCCTAGGTCAGGATTTGAGAACACTAAATGAAGCTAAACCTTGTTTTGTAGCGGCTATTATTTTGAAATCTGGATGATTCAATCAAGCTGAAACTCTGGTCACATCAGATATTTCTGGAAATAATTAAACATGATGTTAACATTGCGATTCGGTTATGTAAAAGGAGAGAAAGGGACAACAATGTGGATTTTTATTTATTTCTCAGTATGTTTCAAAATATACTGTAACATGTAAGAGTCTAGAAAGAGTGCAGAGAAGAGCAACAAAGATGATCAGGGGACCGGAGGGTAAAATATAGGAAGAACAGTTGCAGGAACTGGGCATGGCTAGTCTAGTGAAGAGAAGGACCAGGGGAGACCTGATAGTGTCAGACCTGGAAGCCATCTTTTCACCTTTGAGCCTTCAGGCCTGCCACAATTTCTACTGTGGGAAACTGGGAGGGGCGATTGTATGAAGTGAAGATAATATGTAGTCAAAATAACATTCTTTATAGAAAGTCAAGGCCGTTGTGCCCTGCAGCTGAGCTGAGAAGAATGATGAGGTATCTTCTGTTCCGGAGGGTACCTGATTGGTTCGTGTGATGGACATATAGGTGAAGGGCAAGGATTTGAACTTTCTTTTGGGTGAGGAAAACCCAGAAGCTCTTAGATTCGGGTTTTCCCAGATGTACCAATATGACATCTCTAATAAAATTTAACTTTGAGGAAATTCAAGCCTCGGAGTTTGATTTTGTTGGGGGTGTTACTTGGAACCCTGACAGATAGAAGTGTTCCAATACTTGAGGGGCTGCCACAGAGTCAACCTATTTTCCAAAGCACCTAAAGACAGACAAGAATTAACAGATGGAAATTTATCAAGGAGAAATTTCCTGACGGAATAATTAACCAGTATAGCGGCTTGCCTTCAGAAGTTGTGGCTGCTCCATCACTGGAAATTTTCAAGAAGAGATTGGACAGCCATTTGTCTGGGACGGTATAGGGTCTCCTGCTTAAGAAGGGGGTTGGATTAGAAGTCCTCCAAGGTGCTTTCCGAACCTATTATTCTATGTTCTATTTCTGACTAATCTCTTTTTTCCCTCCCTGTATGTGCCATAAGTTACATGACAATTATGCTTGTCTGAAGCATATTTGTCCAGAAATTGAGTAACTCCCACCAAAAGTAACAGGGCATGAGAATTTAATTTGTTTCTGGGAAAATATACAATGCCTTCTCTTTCTTCCTTGAATCTGGTTGTCAGTCTTACATAGCAGTTCTGGAACAATAGAGACCCCCCCATGTCTTTAGGGCTACCATAGCTGGGCTATGAAGATTCAGACAACTATCAAGTGGCAGCAAAGAACATTATCTCTTTCTTACCTTTAACAGTTTAACAGAATTGGAAGGGACCATGTAGGTCTTCTATCCAACCTCCTGTCCAAGCAGGAGACCCTACACCATTTCTGACAGATGGCAGTCCAGTCTCTTCTTGAAAGCTTCCAGTGATGAAGCTCCCACAACTTCCGAAGGCAACTTCTGTTCCATGGGTTGGTTGTTCTCACGGTCAGAAAATTTCTCCTTATTTCTAGGTTGAATCTCTCCTTGTTCAGTTTCCATCCATTATTCCTTGTCTGACCTTCAGTTGCTTTGGAAAATAGCTTGACCCTTTTTCTCTGTGGCAGCCCCTCAAATATTGGAACACTGCTATCATGTCTCCCCTGGTCCTTCTCTTCACTAGACTAGCCGTTTCGTGATGGTTCATATTTTAGCAGCCCAAATACGGTAGCCCTGTTGTAAGTCTCAGGACTGCTTTTGAGCTACACATAATTGTTACGTACAGTATGGCTTTTACTTGGCTAGGGCAATTAAATTTCAAAAATCTAAGAGGTGTCTAAATGATGACAGCAAAGAGACATGAAAGTTCCTTGCTCCCATCTATTTGGTTGCCTACAAGTTGTACCACCAGATATGGTAGCCCTATGCTTCTTGCCATCAGCTGCTCGCATGCGTATTGACGGGGAGCAGGATAAGTAGAACGAACTAATTTGTAAAGCCAGACAGAAAATGATGGCTTGGCTGTTTCTATCGTTGAGCCCTCTGCCAGCTTAAACAGCTGATTAGCCAGCTTTTGTGGAATCGATTTGAATCAGTTCCACCTGCGCGAACCCACCAGGAGCCATTTTATTGTAAATCAATCATTCCAAGAACGAGTCTCTAAGGGGCAAGTCCACACTAACAAGCCATCAATTTAACCTGTCTATCTGGAGCACCCTGGCAATTAGGGGTGCAACAAACATTTATTCAAGAATTATGGGCGCTGTTTACACGGTGTATTTTCCACTTCTTCGAAGCGCTCTGTAACTATTCCTTTCGCCACATAACTTGTCTTATTCAACTGGGGAAGGGAACAGTTTCTAGATGTTGCAATAGAAACGTGATTTTGGTGTGTATGTGCCAGGCAGGAAACATGCTCAGCATTTTAACCATGAGATCAGGGAGATCAGCCTTTATTACAGAAAAAACAAGATTAACAGGAACTCTGAAGTTTTATGACCTGCCCTTGTGCCCTGTGGGCTTTCAGATCAATCCTGGAAGTCAGAACGGTTCTCCTCATTCCCTGACATGATGAATTGCTAAATTTTGGTCTCGAAGATCGTGACTCTTCCAACTGTCAATAGTTGGTGAGCCTGCCTCAGGAGAGACATACAAATATACCATTTGGTGTTTCAACTCTCTAAGACATCCCAAACTATCCGGAATAAAAAGGAATTAAATTAATTCTTTCTTTCTTTCTTTCTTTCTTTCTTTCTTTCTTTCTTTCTTTCTTTCTTTCTTTCTTCTGTCTTTCTGTCTTTCTGTCTTTCTTCCTCCTTCCTTCCTTCCTCCTTCCTTCTTTCCTTCTTCCTTCCTTTCTCTCTTCTTCCTTCCTTCCTTCCTCCTTCCTTCCTTTCTTTCTTTCTTTCTTTCTTTTTTCTTTTTTTCTTCCTTCCTTCCTTCCTTCCTTTCTCTCTTCTTCCTTCCACCCTTCTTCCTTTCTTTCTTCCTTCCTTCCTTCCTTCCTTCCTTCCTTCCTTCCTTCCTTCCTTCCTTTCTCTCTTCTTCCTTCCATTCTTCTTCCTTTCTTCCTTCCTTCCTTTCTTCCTCCTTCCTTCCCACTCTCTCCCTCCCTCCCTCCCCTCCCTTCCCCTCCCCTCTCTTTATTTTCCTTCTTTCCTTGAGTATTTCATTTATTCTCAGGATAAGAAATAAAAGAATGGTTTGGGACATGGTTTCTTATGTTTTAATTCCCCCCCCCCCAAGGAACTTCATCTCCTCCAGTGAGATGGAGAAATGTCATGTGAAATTTAATTAATATTTTAATTGAAAAAAATCATAGCACAAAGAGATGCAAACTGTTCTTCCTTCACAAATAAAAGTCGGACCTCTTCCACTCTGGAACAAAACTCCACAAACAAAAAAAACCCCATAACCTTCTTTCCATAGATGCTACTAATCTTTGGGTCTGCAAGGGGGAAAGACAGATATACATTCCAGCAGGAATTCTGCTGTCATATGAAAAACCTATTACAGCCTTCATTAGCAAAATTCTTGGCCACTTTCTCATGCTTTCTCAATGCAAAAGAAGCTGCCTGTATCGCAAAGATGGATAAGAGGGATGCATATTCCTGGTGCCTACTTTTTTTTTTTTTTTTTTTGCTTTAATTTATAAGCCGCCCTTCTCCGGAGACTCAGGGCGGCTTACAATGCGTTAAGCAATAGCCTTCATACTTTTGTATATTTATACAAAGTCAGCTTATTGCCCCCACAATCTGGGTCCTCATTTCACCTACCTTTGAAAGGATGGAAGGCTGAGTCAACCTTGAGCCTGGTGAGATTTGAACTTGCAGTAATTGCAAGCAGCAGATGTTAATCTGTTAATAACAGTGCTTTAGTCCACTGTACTACAGGCTCTTCCCTTCACAACATGCTGTTGTGGATTGCACTAAATGTATTGTTTAGCCATGTTTTTAGAAACTGGCCAAAGAAGTTATGGTAACCATCAAATGTGATGTATCTTGGATATCAAGCAACACACCTCTAAAAAATGGAGGCATGGAAACAGTCCCACTTTCAGTTTCTATCTTAATGGTCTTCAAAGGTTTTTTTTTTCTTCTTCTTCTTCTTAGAACAATCTTCATATTAATGCATTTGCTAATTGGTCCAAGGAGATACATTCAATTTTGCAGCTATTACGATTGTTGGGCGAGCAGGCACAAAAACAGCCAGGGAAGTGATTGAAGCCTGGGAAGTGGGCTTTTCTGACCTAGAGCATGAAGCAGACTCCTCGTCCTAATAAAACCTCTTTTATTTAGGTTAAAGGGAATTCCTCTCCAGCAAAGTCCTGGTAAACAGTTTCATGAGATTTCACAACTACAGACCTTTATCAGGCTTGGAGAGTTGCCAAGCCGATATCTTTCAAATGCCACGCTGTAGCAGCAGCAATTACTTGGCAAGAAGTCAGGAACAGATCTTCACCCTCATGAATTGAACTAATTGTCTCCTGCAAATTCCCCTCCCCTTTCGCTCCTCTTTATTCCCTATGGGAGGGCCATTCACCATCCACCTGTGCCTTTACTCCCGAGTCAGCCCTTGTTCCTTAGCTTTCAACAGTCCCAAGAAGGCTCCACACCAATTTTTACCACTCAGGTGACCCTGAGATGACACAGATAAACCTCCAGGTGACCTTAATGACCTGCTAAAAGAATGCAAATGTCCAGCTGTCTGCAAGGAGTATAAATCCTTCCATACCCCAGCATCCAGTCAGAGCTGAAGAAGCTTCTTGGATGAGAAGTGAAATGTCTTCAAAGAAAAACCAGAAAGTCCAGTTTCCTCTTGAGAAAAGCACCTTTGGGACAACCATGACCTGGATGACTGAGAATCTCCATAGTCACTCCCTACTAGTAACCACCTCCTGCAGTTAGGAGGTTGTGTGTTTGCATTCTCCTTGACGAGCTCCTGATAGTTTTCTGGGGAAATCCAATTTATTCGCATAGTATGCAAGGCATTATCCTCACTCAGCTGCCTCAAAATACATGATTGTCATAATCGATTAAAATCAGGTGAAAGATTCTTATGGTCTTTTAGCCTATTATAATCAGGGACATGAGCCATTTGGGGGTTCAGTTCCAGTTTTAGCTTGCACAGAACATCAACCTTCTCTGGTCCAAAGAAAGGACAATGGCTCATAATGGGATTAGCCACTTTTATAAAGAACTAGCTGGATGCCCATGTTTTGCTACAAAACTATGTGATCGGGCGTGATAAATTGACACTTAAAGCCTGAAACTTAATGTAGAATGTGTAACTCTGTGGCATCAGAGACTGTTAATATAAGGCAACTGGCAGTTGGAACAGAGGGGGAGGAGGAATAGAATGTCGCAGCCCACAGGCCAGATGAGTCACATGCTGGCCATGTCCACGCCCGGTTTAGCAAAGGGGTAGCATCAGAACATGTTAATATAAGGCAACTGGCGCCAGATGAGTCACGTGCTGCCCATGCCTAGTTTAGCGAAGAGTAGCATCAGAGCATGTTAATATACAACAACTGACAGTTGGGACAGAGTTCCTTTCAGGTGGGGAGTAGAATGTCTAACTCCTTTGCATCAGAGCATGTGAATAAAATACTGTATATGAAATACTAATGCTCTGATGGTCATTTTGAAAAATCCATTCTTAGTGAGCACCTAGAAGCCAAGAGGAACATACGTGCCAAATTTCAAATTTGTAGGCTTTACCGTTCTGGAGATTTCATGATGAGTGAATAGTATTTGGCTTTTATATATATATAGATTTCAGGTCCAGTTCATGTATATGAATGCAATCAATAATTATCTCCACAATGAACATCCAAAGATGCCTTCGGTGATGGACATTAACCTGAGAAAATGTGTAAGTTTATAGAACTTGTTTACCCTTCCATGGAAGAGAAGTTAAGACCGTGTGCCTTACGCTGTGGTGCCTTACAGTGCGTGGGTACATTTGTAAGCAGTGTAATTAATTTTTCCCCTTATATTTCTTCTTCTATAAGAACTAAAAGATATATAATATATTCAGTGGTGGGTTTCAAAACTTTTTACTACCGGTTCTGTGGGTGTCATTTGGTGGGTGTGGCATGGCTTGATGGGCGTGGCATGGGAAGGATACTGTAAAATCTCCATTCCTATCCCACTCCAGGGGAAGGTTACTGTAAAATCTCCATTCCATCCCCAATCCAGGGAAAGGTTACTGCAAAATCTCCATTTCCTCCCAATCAGGTGGTACTTGGGAGGCAGAGAATAGATGGGGGTGGGGCCAGTCAGAATTTCTACTACCGGTTCTCCGAACTACTCAAAATTTCTGCTACCGGTTCTCCAGAATTGGTCAGAACCTGCTGAAACCCACTTCTGAATATATTCCAATTGTGCCCTTATCCCCTCCAAAACAACATATATTCTTGAGTAGGTTTATTCCCTTTGCTTTCCACCAACCCTGGTTTTATAAAATCCCCCCATATTTCATTATAATTGTTTGCTTTAATCATCCCTTTTTAAAATTAAATTTATCTTGTTAATTTATCATTTGTTGCCATACTCCAAATTTCATTATACCATTCATTTCTTTGAATATCCCTATTTTGTCCCCAATATTTAGCCATCACTAATCTAGCTGCCATTATCAAATTTACAATCAATTCCTTTTTTTTTTGTTTCATTTATATCCCGTTTTTCCACCAGCAACAGTAATGCAATTCTCAGTGACATATCTAAATTTACATTCAAAAGTGTTCTAATTTCTCTAAACACCATGTCCCATATTTTTTGTGCACTATCACAATCCCATCACATGGTTGCATTATTCCAGGTGTGGTCTTACTCGGGTTTTGTAAAGCGGAACAAATAATTCACGTGATCTTGATTCTGTGCTTCTGTTTATACAGTAGTGGACAGAATTGTGGAAACCTTTTGGGAAAACTTGTTTTTGGGGAGTTTTAAGATAATCCTATTCCACTGCTGGAATGGCCTGGGAATAGCCCAGACTTTAACCCAATTGAAAATCTATGGAGCTGACTAAAGAAACTTGTTAGTCAGAAGTGACCCAGCAATAAAACCCAGTTAATAGAAGCCATCATTCAATCTTGGTTTCACATTATAACAGCTGCAGAACTAAAAGATTTGGTTCACTCCATGGGAAGACGTTGTAAGGCCATCATTCATGCTAAAGGTTACCCAACTAAGGATTAACTGACATGGTGATCATTTTTGTATATCTCGTTTTTTCTATGTTGATAATTTTTGTATATCTCATTTTTTTCTACGTGTTTCACTTTTCTTCTTTATACTGTATCTGCTATTCTAATAGCAAATCCTTCATATAAGTTATTACTTTACATTCTTGATTCAATTATCTTTCCATTGTTATATAATTTTATGGTACTACTCCAAAAAAAAAAAAATGGTTTTATTAGCTAAATACACTTTTCCCAAAGGGTTTCCACAATTTTGGCCACTACTGTACAACCCAGGATTATATTAGCTTTTCATTCCTTCAATTCATTCTGCCTTCCAGAAGGTAACCTTTCCAGGTAGCCTCAGCGTCAAGGTGTAAATAAATCAATGTACTGTAAACCTTTATCTCTCTTAAGATCTACTTTAACAAATGAGCCTCTGAAGCAGTTAACAATAAATATTTTTATTTACATAACAATAAATATCCTGTCAGCTATATATATATATATGTAATCGCTCTAAGCTATGTTAGTTCTGGCTATTCTTCCTCAGAAGAAAGATTCTTGTAAACCATCAGAACTGCATCAGAACTGCCCTTCTAACTGACTTCCAAACTGTCCACAGTTTTCTAACAGAAGAGCTGAATAAAACTCTCCGAACTGCCAACTGCCTTCTGAACTGCCTTTTGGACTGCCAACGGTTTTCTGTCAAGAATCTCCTTTTATACTGTCAACTGTGACAGTTAGGGGAGGGAACATAAAAGCCCTGGAGATTCAAACCCATCAGCTGCCTTCTGATTGGTTCATTAACTTGTCCATTCCAAAAGCCATTAATAGGCACAGCAATTGAGAAATAACTTTTCTCTCACACTCAGGAGTCTTACATCATTACAATGGTTTACATGCAGAGTCTGTTCCTGGTTGTAGCTTTGAAGAACCTCACCCAGGTCCCTCTTTCCTACTTCAAGCTGCTACGTTCCCAGCCAAGAAGCATCACTAGCTCCCTGACCAGCTGCTAAGGGTGTGAATAGATACTCTAGAGGTACCTAAGCAACCAGATGGCCCTTGACAAAATTTTTAGATGTCAACTTTCATTGTGATAGCAGAACATTTTCTCATTCTCCCCCCGGTTTTATGCCAAAGCGCGTTACACTTTTTAGCAGTCTCCATTGAAAAGTATTAAGGGGGGGCACCTATGAGGACTTGACAAGACCGCTAGCATACTCATCGAAATAATCTTTTAATGGAATCCGCAGCAATATAAGCAAACTGTGCTGAAATAAGTGTTTTTAACCAAAGTATTTTTTTTTAAGATGCAATTTGCATGCCTGGTTCTTTCCTTTCTAAATATTTGCCTCAAAGATTTGATTAAAAATGGAAATAAAAAATGTACAGTGTTTCTAAGGTTGGTTGTTTTCTGAGATAGCAAGAGTTGTTCTACATCTTGTAGGAAGCTTAAGGAAATACTTCAAAGTCTGACCAGCATCTTCTCGCTACCATAACATGCTGCGAAGATCTCTTTTAAGGATTACGTGCCTAGAAAGCCCATTAGACATTGGCAACATAGCATGTTCACTTCGACCTGGGGCAAATAAAGTCAGTTCTTCAGCATTGTTTTGAAACTCTTATTCTCACACCTGTGCCATCGGCAACGGCTTGCCAGATATGGATATTGTCGGGCCTGGAAGCTATTTTTTGCATTGGGCCTTCTTCTACAATTACTACTGTGGGAAACCGGGAGGGGGGATTGTATGAAGCATGGGTGATATGTAGTCATAATAACATTCTTTTCTCAGAGAGTCAAGGACATCTTGCACTGCACCTGGAAGGGAGTGGCTGGGAGACATCTCCAGCTGGGATGGTGTTTTGATTGGACCATGTGATGGACTTGTGGGTGCTAGGCAGGAGCTTGGACTTTCCTTTGGGTGGGGAAAACCCAAAGGGATGATTTCTATTTAGAGGTTTAAGTTGTGGCAGGCCTGACACTTCTAATGATTCTTTTGCACATGGTGACAAGTTGTGTTTGACTTGTTGAGGCTCAAGCTGGCAAGACTGGCTCTAGGTAACCAGACCAGGATGAAATTAGTGAAAGGATGGGTGGCTCTTCTTAGTGACTTCACCGCCTGGGGCTCCATAAATCCTACAATTTGACCTGATCACCAGGCCTTTGTCACCATTACTCCTGCAATCTTCACAGGTCAATAGAATCCCAATTTTAACAAAAATGAACCAGGAAAGGATATGAAAGAGCAAGGTAGGTGGAAATGACACATTTTTTTTTCATGCAAAACTCGATTCAAATCCAGTAGCCTGAAGTGATGGAAAAAAAGACACGATAGGCTAAAGCTTGGTAGCAACGGCATGTGCGGTTGAACAAACCAATGAAGAGATAACATTTGAAAGCTTTACCGCTTGGAAAGCTGTTAGCAAGCTGGGGTCCCTTTCATCATTTTTAATTTTAGTTTTACAACCCTTCATTTGCTTTGACGGGTTGATGTTGCCATGGTGCAGTTGAGAATCTCATAAAAATGCTGTTACCCTTTGCAGGATGGCTATTTCTTCCTAGGGTTTATGCCACATTTTATAGTTATGTCAGAAGGTTTACATGGTTTATGAATTCTGCAAGCGATCGGGGTGCTTGACAAAATCTGGGCGGCTTTGAAACAACTGCTATCGAACGGCTCACGCTTCCATTTTTATTTTATTTTTTTAGAAAAAAATCATCCTCTCAGTATGTTACATCCTTAAATAATTAAACTCATTACACATTTATATCTTTGTTAATAAGGGCACATAAAGATAGTTTATGCTTCTCCTTCCTATTTAATACAAAAAATATTTCCTACAGGGGGATTTCTTTTCATCTCCCTCTCTCTCTTTTTCTTTATGAAAGAGGAGCTGTCACATATTTTTAAAGGCCTTTAAGTGATGTTCTGGAATTGGAAGTAATAATATTACTAGTAATTTCTAAATTTCCAAGGCACTCTGATCATTTTCATTTTCATTGTTTGTTAGATAGCCAGAATCAATCTCTCTCTCTCTCTCTCCCTCCCTTTCTCTCTCTCTCAAAAAGTGGCAACATTTTTCTAGTTATGAGTAAGCATCAGTGTTGGTATTCATTTACCTTCACTACCGGTTTGCAAATGTGAGCACACGCGCCATCTCCGCGCATGCGCAAGACCTTCTGCGCGTGTGCGGAGTGAGAGTGATGACGTCCGGGCAGGTGGGCGGATCCTCTCGCCGCCACCACTACCAGTTCACCCAAACTGGTTAGAACCAGCAGGATACCACAACTGGTAAGCGTCATCCCCAAATGGTTACAAGTAAGTCATTGATGTTAGGAGTTAACGCTGCTTTGTTTCGTTTTCTGGAATGTATTTTTATTGGTTGAAGACCAAAATAAGATTTTTTAAAATCTATCTATCTATTTCCCCTAAAACAACAACTCGCTGAGATGGATTGGGTTGAGAGAAAATGACTCACCCAAAGTTCATCAGCCTGCTTTCATGCCTAAAATGGAATGAGAACTCGGGGTCTCTTGGTGATTGGCCAAAGTCACCCAGCTGGTTTTCACCCCTAAGACGGTACCAGAATTCATTGTCTCCTGGTGATTGGCCAAAGTCACCGAGCTGGTTTTTGCCCCTAAGGCGGGACTAGAACTCAATTTCTCCTGTTGATTGGCCAAAGTCACCCAGCTGGCTTTAATGTTTAAGGTGGGACTAGAACTCACTGCCTCCTGGTTTCTAGCCTGGTGCCTTAACCTCTTGACAAAACTGGCCCTTTTATGTTGAACGTGCTACAAGATATGCTCTCCCATTGATATTTTTATACCTGTTAGAAAATAAGATTTATAGAAGATAATCTGACTGACTCAGATTAAAGCTTTCCACCACTAATAACAACATTCCTTGTTACCATCGTTATACCGTTATACGTATATTAACAATTCTGAAAAAAACCCGCAAAGTGATCTTGATTGTATCCCTCTGTTAATGCAAACAAACATTAGAGAGGATTTTTTTCCCCACGTAAATTCCTCACTGCCGCAGAAGTAAATATCTTACTTTTACAAAAGAACCATTCCTTAAAGATAAAATAGAATTCCTCCGTACTCTCTCGGACAGATTTGCTGTAAGTCAGATACTTTTGTTCAAACCACGAGCTATTTTTTATTTTTATTTTTTTGGGGTGCCACCCGGTGGTTGCCGCAATACGTCTTTGGCTCGACGCAGATTAAAGGAGAGGATAAAGAGATCTGAAAAATATTTAAGAGCGAGGAGGGGAAATAAAATTGTAATGATCTGTTAAAAAGAAGGTCAGAAGTCATTTTTAAGAATATGGCTTTTCAAGATTATGAAATACTGACGCGAAAGTTGAGTTTCAAGATGGAGAAAAAAGGTTAAATATATTGGGTTTATATTGACAAATGCAAACTTACAATCGTTTCGAAACAATTTTGTGCCTGTTTGGAATAGTATTAAAAAAGACTGAGCAAGACTAGATCACTAATAATCACATTATTCTTACTGAGCAGAACTCTGTAATTAAGATTACCAATGATGTTATTATTTCAGACTTTACCAATATTGACAATTAACACTTTATTTAAACAACGGCAAAAATATATTTCTAAATCGAGATTTAGATGCAAATTACGGCAAGATGCAAGATGGTAAAGAAAGAGGAAGTTTGGGTTTACCAGATTTGAAGTTGTGTTTTGATGCCTGCTCTTTTGTCTGAATTCAAGAAGAGGTGACTCTCCAAAAGAAGAGACTACCCACATTAGAGGATCATGAACTGTGTATTTTTATTCTACTGTACTGAAAAGAGTCAGAAGTTAATGCTTTTCTGCTTTTTTTTCCCTTTAGCCCTCACTTCCTGTCCCCATTTTTCCTATCTTTATTTCCAGTTGTATTTGAGAGGGAGGGAGAAGGCGAGAGAGTGACCGAGAGAGGGGGAGACAGCGGGAGAGAGAAAGAGAGAGAGGGAGAGAGGGGGGGAGAGAAGGAGGGAGAGAAGGAAGGAGAGGGAGGGAGTGGGAGGGGGAGAGGGGAGGAGACAAGAAGGGAGAGAAGGAAGGAGAGGGAAGGAGAGGCAGGGAGAGAGGGAGAGAGGGAGAGAGAAGGAGGAAGGAGGGAGAGGGAGGAAGAGGGAAGGAGAGACAGGGAGAGGGGGAGAGGGGAAGAGAGAAGGAGGGAGAGAAGGAAGGAGGGAGAGAGAGGGGGAAAGAGGGGGAGAGAGAAGAGGGAGAGGGAGGGAGAGAGAAGGAGGCGGAGGGAGGGAGAGAGAGGGAGAGAGAAGGAAGGAGGGAGAGAGAGGGGGAAAGAGGGGGAGAGAGAAGAGGGAGAGGGAGGGAGAGAGAAGGAGGCGGAGGGAGGGAGAGAGAGGGAGAGACAAAGAGAGGGGGAGAGAGAAGGAGGGAGAGAGAGGGAAAGAGGGAAAGACAGAGAGAGAGGGAGAAGGGAGGAAGAGGGAGAGAGAGAGAAAGAGGAAAAGAAAGAGGGAGGAGAAGGGAGAGGGGGAGAGAGAAGGAGGGAGAGAGAAATAGAGAGCGAGAACATTCTCTAAGCAGCAGGCATGTAGTTTTGCTACTATCAGATATTGGTTACTTCCCAGAGGGTTAAAAAAGAAAGCGACGGAGGCCTGGACATGAAATATGTCTTTGTCTTGCAGAGGCAGGGATACAGATAAGATACAGGCAGCTGCAAAAAGTTGGAATGGGTCTTTTACGCCCCTCACCTTGTTCTACTTTATGCTTAGTCTTCAAGAGCAATTGGCTCAGCTGTGTTCTTCTTAATTGCCTTTCCATTCGAGCCAAAGACGTATTGCGGCAACCACTGGGTGGCACCCCTAAAAATAAAAATAAAAAACCCATTCATTGTTATCGGTCATGAAGGTTCCTAAAGAGACACCTTGTTAAGAAGCAGTTCAGTATCACCCCAGAGCCGGAAGACGGATGGTGTTCCTAGTTCGTGGTTTGAACAAAAGTATCTGACTTACAGCAAATCTGTCCGAGAGAGTACGGAGGAATTCTATTTTATCTTTTAAGGAATGGTTGTTTCGTAAAACTAAGATATTTACTTCTGCGGCAGTGAGGAATTTACGTGGGAAAAAAAATCCTCTCTAATGTTTGTTTGAATCATAGTAGAACGATGAGGCAAAGCCAAGCTATAGATCAAGAAACTAAAGTGGGGGAAAAAAAATATTAAAGAAGAATAAAGACGCTGGTTTATTCTGTGTAAGAAGAAAGTACCCTATATCACTGGCGGTGTTAGGTTGTTCATTAAAAAGATGCTCGGAATTGAACTGCTTTCCTAATGCTAGCCTAAAATTAATAAATCTTCCCTTTCCTGTTTCAGCGTTACTTAAAAAAAAAAAAAAAAAATCCAGGAAGCATAAGGGTGATATTTCTTGTTTCATGCATGTTCTGCATTTTGAATGTTAGAGTAGTGTGATTCAGGCTTGCTATTCAGCAGGTTCTGACAGGTTCTGGCGAACCGGTAGCGGAAATTTTGAGTAGTTTGGAGAACTGGCAAATATTGCCTTTGGCTGGCCCCAGAGTGGGGTGGGAATGGAGATTTTGCAGTATCCTTCCCCTGGAGTGGGGAGGGAATGGGGATTTTGCAGTATCCTTCCCCTGGAGTGGGGAGGGAATGGGATTTTGCAGTATCCTGCCCCTGGAGTGGGGTGGGAATGGAGATTTAGCAATATCTTTCTTCCAGGAGTGGGGAGGAAATGGGGATTTGCAATATCTTTCCCCCAGGAGTGGGGAGGGAATGGGGATTTTGCAGTATCCTTCCTTCCCCTGCCATGCCCACCAACCCACGCCACCAAGCCACACCATGCCCACCAAGCCACGCCCACAGAATCGGTAGTAAAAAAAATTGAATTTCACCACTGGTGTGATTATGTTTTTGGCCCTGGAATGAAGGCATATCTAAGGCCTACTGGATTTAAGAAAGTCAACAAGAGACATGATTATTAAGGGGTGACATGATAGCAGCGTTCCAGTATTTGAAGGGCTGCCACAAAGAAAAGGGAGGTCAGCTAATTTTCCAAAGCACCAGAAGGCAGGTCAAGAAGCAATGGATGGAAACTAATCAAGGAGAGAAGCAACCTGGAATTAAGGAGAAACTTCCTAACAGTGAGGACAATTAACCAGTGGAACCAGCTTGCCTTCAGAAATTGTCTGTGCTTCATCACTGGAGGTTTTTAAGAAGAGAGTGGACAGCCACTTGTCTGAAATGGTATAGGGCCATGATGGTGAACCTATGGCATGCATGCCAGATGTGGCATGCAGTGCGCTCTCTGTGAGCATGGGAGCTGTCGCCCCAGTTCATTTCATTTCATTTCATTTCATTTCATTTCATTTCATTTCATTTCATTTCATTTCATTAAATTTGTATACCGCCCTACTCCTGAAGGACTCAGGGCGGTGAACAGGCACAAAATAAAACACATAAATACAAAAGTTAAAAAACATAATTAAAACCAAATTAAATAATTTTGCCCGAGACAATTAAAATTCCCAATAATTTAAAACAAATTAAAATTTCAATTAAAAAATTTAAAAGAAGGGGAGAAAATTAGGCCAGGCCGGCCTGCTGGAATAGGAGTGTCTTCAAAGCACAGCGGAAGGTGCGCAGATCTGGGATCCTCCGTATCTCCGGGGGGAGCTCGTTCCAGATAGTAGGTGCCCCCACAGAGAAGGCCCTCCCCCTAGGGGCTGCCAGTCGACATTGTTTGGCTGACGGCACCTGGAGGAGCCCCTCTCTATGAGAGCGTACCGGCCAGTGGGAGGCTGTTTGTGGTAGTAGGCGGTCCCGTAAGTGGCCAGGTCCTAAGCCATAGAGCGCCAGTTCAGCTCTGCCGCACATGCGTGCATGCCTCCCACTGGCCAGCTGGTCTTTGCATCTCTGGCATGCATGTGCGGGGGGCGGGGCATGTGCGGGAGGGATGTGGGCATCCATGGGGGCAGGGCACATGCATGGGTGCATGCATGCATGGGGTGGGGTTGCATGCATAGGGGCAGGGCACATGCATGGGGGCTGTATGCACATTGCATTTTGGGTGTTCGGGCATGCATGTGTGCATTCGCACATGCGCACGTTTTGGGCATTCGGTCCAGAAAAAGGTAGCCATTGTTAAGGATATTGTTGTGTTACCAACCAGCAGAGTAAGTGCACAGAGAAACGGTACTGAGAGCAATGAATACAATACATACAAACTGTTTTAACAAAGCTTTTACTTTGTAGTGAAAAACAATTGCATAGTTTTTTAGTCAATCCAAGTCTTTAGTCATTCAAATCAGTCCAAAGTTACAGATATTTTCTTACCAGACAAACAGCAGTAGGTAATAAACAGCAATTCACTCTGGTAACAAATCACGATGGTAGCATATCCATCCACGTCTTCACACACGACAGTAACAGTTCCAATCAAGTCAAGTAGCAAGTCAAGCAATGATGAGAGCAGGTCCAACAATGACTATAGCTTGGCTTCCTTCTTATATACAGTTTACATTAGTAATTATCCACTTAAGATAAGTGAAGTCAGCAGTGCAATGACTCAACAGTACAATTAGGATAATTGCAGTCAGCATTCAGTCAGCAGTCATTAGTCATTACAATGACTCAGCAGTACAATTACTCAGCATTACATCTTAGAGTTACAGAATACATTTAAAGTTATAGAACACATATATTGTCTGGACAACCCGTTAGGCTTACACCATATCCTAACAGCCATCACTGGTATAGAGTCTATGTGGTTGATCTTTGTTATTGGCTATTTTCTCTTCATTTTAAAAGATGTCTAACTCTTCTATAAAGAAGTCTATGTTCATCTATGAAGAACGGTTGCTGGAATGGAATGGAATGGTTGGGTATGTCTAGTATAGTGAAAAGAAGGACTAGGGGTGACATGATAGCAATGTTCCAAAATTTGAAAGGCTGTCACAAAGAAGGGAGGGTCAACCTATTCTCCAAAGCACCTGAAGGCAGGACAAGAAGCAACAAATGGAAACTAATCAAGGAGAGAAGCAACCTGGAACTAAGGAGAAATTTCATGACAGTGAGAACAATCAACCAGTGGAACAGCTTGCCTTCAGAAGTTGTGGGTGCTCCATCATTGGAGGCTTTTAAGAAGAGACTGGACAGCTATTTGTCTGAAATGGCATATGGTCTCCTGTTTAAGCCAGGGGTTGGAGTAGAAGACTTCCAAGGTCCCTTCCAACTCTGATGATGTTCTAAGTAGGCCTGGGAGGAACTGACGTACAGATAATCATGTTCTGTTCTACACGAAATGCAGAAGGTGAAGTCCTGGTTAAACAGTTGACTGGATGTCACAGAGCATCAGGCCATGTTTTCCAAACAGAGGGAGGATATATTTTCATTTTCTCTCCACAAAAACCCAATTCTGCATCCTTCTAGTAGGACAGATTCAAGGGAATCTTTACCAAAATGAATCCTGTAGTGAATTTTTGAGAGTTTCTTCAGGAAGACCATCTGAAGACTAATAAATGGAGCTTTCAAAACCCCTACCCCCCAATAACTGAAATAAAACTAATAATGTTCCTCAAGGGACTTCACTTATGTTCTGCAGACAAAACTTTATGTAAGTTTCCGTAATTAAACATGGCGTCATATCCAGGATCTGATACATTTCATGGAACGATGGTTTGCACAACAAAGTTGTTGTTTAACATGTTTTCAGGTTGAAGCATTTTAAAGTTACTGGTTTCTTATTTTATAGCAAAATATATATTCCACTGTCTTGGACTTCGAGGTACAACTCTCTATTTTTCAGAGGGTTAATTTTTCCCTACCTGATCTGCATATTTTGAAAAATGATGTTTTTTGTAAATGTGGGAGAAATGGTAAGTTGAGTTAGGTTGGATTTTCTCTGGATGCTGTGGCGCAGTGGTTAGAATGCAGTACTCAGGCTAACTCACTATTCACTCCAGCAGTTCGATTCTGACCGGCTCAAGATTGACTCAGCTTTCCATTCTTCCGAGATCGGTAAAATTTTGGGAGGTTGCTGTGAAATAAATCCCACTGCCATCTTCTCCCCAAATTAAAAAATAAAATGAAATGTAAATTTATTGAAAATAACAACTTCTCTTAACCCTGTAGGAATGAAGAGAGGACTTTCCTTTATCTCTGTCTTTCTGCCTGCCTGTCTATCATCTATCTATCTATCTATCTATCTATCTATCTATCTATCTATCTATCATCTATCGCCGAGGTGGCTCAATGGTTAGAGTGCAGTACTGTAGGCTACTTCAGCTGACTGCTAGCTGCAATTTCACAGTTCAAATCTCACTGGCTCAAGGTTGACTCAGCCTTCCATCCTTCCGAGGTGGGTAAAATGAGGACCCAGATTGTTGAGGGCAATATGCTGATTCTGTAAACCGCTTAGAGAGGGCTGTAAAAGCACTATGAAGTAGTATATAAGTATATAAGTCCAAGTCCTATTGCTATCTATCTATCTATCTATCTATCTATCTATCTATCTATCTATCATCTCTTATACCTTTATTCTTTTTACAAATAATAAGGGGGCAAACATATCCAACACACCTTCCTTCTCCTACGACTTGCCTCCAGAAATTGTGTGGGCTCCATCACTGGAGGCTTTTAAGAAGAGATTGGACAACCGTTTTATCTGAAATGATATAGGGTTTCCTGCTTGAGCAGGAGGTTGGACTAGAAGACCTCCAGGGCCCCATCCATTCAGTTATTCCTATTTTCCCCACAAAAACAACTCGTGAGGTGAGTTGGGCTGAGAGAGAGTGACAGGCCAATGGTCAACCAGCCGGTTTTCATGGTCAAGGCAGGACTTGAACTTACAATGTCTCCTGCTTTCTAGCCTGGTGCCTAAAACAGTGTAGGCTGGTGACCCCCAGGGGGAGAGCCTTCTCTGTGGGGGCACCTACCCTCTGGAATCCCCCCAGAGATAAGGAGAATCCAAGACCTCAGTGCCTTCCGTCGTGCCCTTAAAACCCATTTTTTCAAGCAAGCCGGGCTGGCTTAAGAAGAAATTTTTAAATGTTTTTAAATGTTTTAAATGTTTTAATTGGTAGTGAGTTTTAATTGGGCCAAATTTATATATCTTTTAATTGTTTTTTAATATTTGTCCTGCATGTTTTTTAATTCTGGCTGTACACCGCCCTGAGTCCTCAGGGAGAAGGGCGGTATAGAAATTCAATAATAAATAAAATAAAATAAAATAAATAAAACCACTGGGCCAAACTGGCACTATTGGAATGGACATACACATACAGGGTGGAGTTACCTCATAGCAACACAATGCTGCTTTTGGAATTTCCTCTCCTTGAACCCCTCAGCAGATGCTGCTGGTCACACAATCTTGAGGCCTGATTTGACAGAGTTTACGGTCAAAATTTCAAAAGGCAGAAAATTCAGCGCAAGGATTGATGAAGTTCAACTCTAGAGGGAGATACCTGGTCCAGCAAAGGTGGAAGTTTTCTTAAGTGTGAACGGTCAAGTTTTTTCCGGAGGTTAACTTCTTTCTTATGTCACAAGACTAGTACTTGGTGACCATCAGCCCATTGCTAAACCAACCCCAGGAGTATTGGAAAAGAAAATGGGCCACGTCAGAGCACCGGAGAACTGTCTTCCATTAACTGTAACCGAAATGACAACGCCACATGAACTCCACAGCCATTCTCAATCCTTCACGAAGACTTGTCCTTTCATTATTGCTGGCATATGTCCTTTAGCTCCAATGCTAGGAAATTGTTGCGGGCAAAGGGTAATACTTCTTAACGTGTTACATTTCCCTCGGGATTTCTTGATTGATGTTAAAATTGGTTTCCCCCGCCCCACTCCCCATCCACCTGAGTGACAAGGTGGCAGGTGTGAAGTGAAAGCGGAGTGTCTATAATAACGTGTCAAAATACCTTAAATCAAGACTAATGTGGCTTCAGTGATAAGTTCCTGTATCATTCATATAGAATTAGAGGGACGGATTCAACCATGGAATATTATTTCTAGAATCTCTAGATTTCATAACGTTAGAGTTATAAAGAGGACTTGGACAGAGGTTTAACAGAGGCAGTTCTAGAAGGGTCTATGCCAGTGATGGCTAACCTTTTCTGGATCGAGTGCCCAAAGTGTGCCTGAATCCCCAAAATGCAATGCGTGCATGCCTGCTCACATACCCCTGCCCCCCTGCGCATGCCCCCCTGCATGAGCCCCACCCCCATGCATGCGCGGCAGAGACTCGAAGACCAGCCGGCTGGTGGCAGGTGCATGCACATGCGCGGTGAAGTTCAACTGAGGCAACAGCTCGCATGCCCTCAGAGAGGGTGCTGCATGCCACCTCTGGCACGTGTGCCATAGGTTCACCATCACGGGTCTATGCTAATTCGCCCTTGGCAACTTGCCATGGCCAACTCGCCATGGCCAACTTGCCATGGGGCAAGAGTTACACTAATATCAAAGAAATAGTCAGACTCATTAAAGAAAGATTACAAAAGGAGGGACAGAATGAAATGTTACAGAGCCTTGGTAGTACAGTGGTCTAAGGCACCCTGTTATTAAGCTGGTTATTAAGACCAGCTGCCTGCAATTACTGCAGGTTCGAATCTCGCCAAGGCTCAAGGTTGACTCAGCCTTCCATCCTTTCTAAGGTAGGTAAATTGAGAACCCAGTTGTGGGGGCAATAAGCTGATTTTGTATAAATATACAAAAGAATGAAGGCTATTGCTTAGCACATTGTAAGCCACCCTGAGTCTCCGGAGAAGGGCGGCATATAAATCAATTTTTTTAAAAAAAATGTCAATGACAATATTTAAAATAATTATTTATTTATGTTAAACAATGAAATTGAATGGTGAAATTGTCCTGCAGCGAGTTATCCCATGGCAAGTTGGCCGTAGCGAATTGTCCCATTCCAGTTCTAGAAACTCGCTTTAAAAAAAAGTGTTTTACAAGATAAAAGAAAACAGGTTGATATTATGAATCCCCAAAATCTTAAAATGTTAGGCATAACATAGCTATAGTCTTCCCGTTAGAACACTCCAAGTTCTCTTTGGGTAGCGCTTTAGCCCAGTGGTGGAATCCAATATTTTTTTTACTACTGGTTTTGTGGGCGTGGCTTGGTGGGCGTGGTGTGGCTTGGTGGGTGTGGCTTGGTGGGCATGGCAGGGGAAGGATACTGCGAAATCCCCATTCCCTCCCCACTCCTGGGGGAAGGATATTGCAAAGTCTCCATTCCCACCCCACTCTGGACCAGCCAGAGGTGGTATTTGCCGATTCTCTGAACTGCTCAAAATTTCTGCTACCAGTTCTCCAGAACCTGTCAGAATCTGCTGGATTTCACCCCTGCTTTAGCCTCAAGATACATGAAAGACAGAGCCATTTTAATAAATTATGAACTCCCTACCAGGAAACTGAATAAGGCCTAGTTAGACATGTCCAACATTTTAAAGGCAGACTGAGAAGGTGTTACAAAAGCTACAATATTCAACTTCATAATTCTCAAGAGTAACACACACCTCCTCCCTGCCTTTTCCCCACACAAGATCAATATAAAAAAAATAATCATGTGGTCTTTCATCGATTGAAGCACAGGCTCGGGGAGAGGGAATAGAGAAAGCTGTCCCCTGCTCTTAAGAAGTTATCAATTCTGCTGTGCAATAAACACTTTGATTCCCTTCCCAACTACTTCATTTTTCCTTCATTGCTTACCTTAATTAGTGGGTGATAATTGGATAGTTTCATTTTGCCCAATCTTCTTTTGGGACAAGTTGCTCAATAAAAGTTAGGCCGTTGTGCCTTTCTGTAAGAATTGCACGCACATAGAACAATACTTGATATGGAATGAGAATATGTATTTGGCTGGGGGGTTGACGTCTTCAAGCAATGCTTTCTAGAATACCCAACGAAAACTTGGATGACCTTGGAATAAAGTTCAGGTTGAGGAACTCAAGTATTGGTGGGGTCCTTGGTGGTCTCTGAGCTTGGTGGTTTTCTTGCAGACGTTTCATTACCCAACAAAGGAACATCACCAGTGCACTGATATTACCCATATCAGTAATGAAACATCTGCAAGAAAACCACCAAGCCAAGAAACCCGCAGCTCAATCCTGAGCTATAAATATTCTCTTCCATCAGTACTCAATAAAGAATTCTATTCTATTCTATTCTATTCTATTCTATTCTATTCTATTCTATTCTATTCTATTCTATTCTATTCTATTCTATTCTAGTATTTGTTTGCTATTCATATTCTTCATGTGGCCCTATTGATCAGAGGTGGGTTTCAGCAGGTTCTGACCAGTTCTGGAGAACCGATAGTGGAAATTTTGAGTAGTTTGGAGAACCGGTAAACACCACCTCTGACTGGCCCCGCCCCCATCTGCCTCCGGAGTCCCAGCTGATCGGGAGGAAATGGGGATTTTGCAGAAACCTTCCCCTGGAGTGGGGTGGGAATAGAGATTTTACAGTATCCTTCCCCTGGAGTGGGGTGGGAATAGAGATTTTACAGTATCCTTCCCCTGGAGTGGGGTGGGAATAGAGATTTTACAGTATCCTTCCCCTGGAGTGGGGTGGGAATGGAGATTTTACAGTATCCTTACCCTGCACACCCACCAAGCCATGCCCATCAAGCCATGCCACGCCCACCAAACCACACACAAAGAATGGGTAGTAAAAATTTTTGAAACCCACCACTGCTACTGATGTTTAATCAACTCAATTCTGGCTTCCAAATAGTGAACGCTGCCCTTTCTTTTTGTCCCTGAGTTAGTGCCACATTAATTAAATCTTCCTCCTATCCTCTCAGCCTCGTCCTGTGCCTCTTGTGCTGCATTTCCCTAAGAGCAAGCTGTTTCCAAATACGAATACATCTGAATGTCAAATGAAGCAGCCGTTACCGCTTCAGATGCTGATCAGAAGAGGAGAGTCGAGGCCCCCACGCAGGCTTAGATTTTGGCACAAGCTTTTCTCGCCTATCCGGATGAGTGATTTGACTTCTCCGTATTGCATTAGACCACTGTCATCAACGATAGGGATGTCGTTTTGATGTGATCTGTGAGGCAGCCGGAGCTTTTGAAGTTGAAAGATGGAACAGATACAGATAAATTGTGCTTGGAGTATTCCGGCAGTTGCAACCATTATGGCTGGCAATTATTTCTCCGAGTGACACATTTGATAAGAAGGGATCTGGCTTGCTTGGAAAAGAGAAGGGAGGCTCCGTTCTCACTTCATGGCAGAAATGGGATAGATCTGTGGATTCTCTGCTCTTCCCCCCCTCCCAGTCTGGCAAAAACAAAATAAAAAACTTGATTTAGACATAGAGTTGGCTGTGTTCAAGTTCTTTAGTGCAGCTCTGAATTTCAAGGCTCTCTCTAAATCAGGGGTGTGAAACTCGATTTCATTGAGGACCGTATCAGGGCTGTGATTTACCTCGGGGGGGGCAGAGCGGGCATGGCAAAGGTGGGCATGGCCATCTTGATGCCACACATGTTGTGCCTGTGGGGGCCCAAGCGCTCTGCCAGCGAAAATGGGCGCCTGAGCTCTGTTTTAGGCCCTGACGGCCTCTTGCAGCCCTCTGCCAGCAAAAATGGCAGACATTGTATAGATAGGTATATGTAGATATAGATATGTATAATTGTATAGGAATAAGGTATACATTACTATTATTATATTATGTTTAAATAATGTATAAGGTGTAAGGAATATATTACCGTGTTTCCCCCAAAATAAGACCTTGTCTTATATTTTTTTGAACCCCGAAATAAGCACTTGGCCTTATTTTACTCTTACTACCAAGAGCCTTGGTAGTACAGTGGTCTAAGGCAACCTGTTATTAAGCTGGTTATTAAGACCAGCTGCCTGCAATTAGTAAGTTCGAATCTTGCCAGGCTCAAGGTTGACTCAGCCTTCCATCCTTTCTAAGGTAGGTAAATTGAGGACCCAGTTTGTGGGGGCAATAAGCTGACTTTGTATAAATATACAAAAGGATGAAGGCTATTGCTGAGCACATTGTAAGCCGCCCTGAGTCTCCGGAGAAGGGCAGCATATAAATCAAATTTTAAAAAAAAACAACAAAATTTCAGGGAGGTCTTATTATTTTGGGGCACGTGGAGCAAGATGGGGCTCCTCTTGCCATCTTACCTGATTTCTAGCTCTGTCTCCCTAACCCTAACCAGAGGAAATGGCGGGGACCGGCTGCGCAGGCATTTAAATATTTTCGGGAAGGGCTTATTTTCAGGGAGGGCTTATTTTAGCGCATGCACTCAAAAGCCCGATTGGGCTTATTATAAGGGGATGTCTTATTTTAGGGGAAACAGGGTATTATATTATCATTAGTATATTATGTATTAGTTTAAAGTGTTGGAAGACGCTTGATGTCATATCTATGTCCAATGTTTTTAATTTTGAACTACTAATAAAAAACTTTTTTTAAAAAAAAATGGAGCTTGGGGGCCCCCACATGGGCCCCCCGAGCTCCATTTTCACTGGCAGAGGCACCGTAGGTTGGTCCTTTGCTGTTTCCAGGGAGGCCCACAGGCCAGATCTAAGCATCCCATGGGCAGGATCCAGCCTGAATGCCTTGAGTTTGATACCTCTGCTCTAAATGATACTGGGTGAGTCAGTTTTCAGCTTCTAAGTCTGGATATTTGCTTTATATTTCCTGGCATGCATTTGTGTTTAAATCATGTTATTTTTTTTAAGCAGGTATGTTCATGAATCAGCAACACCCCCCGCCCCCAAGAGTTTAAAAAAAACCACCATTCAAATTAGCAATTGCAAATTAGCAATTAATTAGCAAATTTTTTTTTTAAATGGCTTTTAGGTTATAAAAGAAAACGAATAATAAATAAATGGGGCCACTACAGCATAATAGTATCTTTCCAAGAATTGTCCATTCATGGCATGGAAGTTTAGACATAGACATAGAACATCAAAGTTGGAAGGGATCTTGGAGGTTTTCTAGTCCAACATACTGCTCAAGCAGGAGGCCCTATACCAGAGGTCCCCAAACTTTGCAGCTTTAAGACTTGTGGACTTCAATTCCCAGAATTCTCCAGCCAGCTGGAGAATTCTGGGAGTTGAAGTCCACAAGTCTTAAAGCTGCAAAGTTTGGGGACTCCTGCTCTATATCATTTCAGACAAATGGCTGCCCAGTCTCTTCTTAACTCCAAAAACCTCCAATGATGGAGCACTCAAAACTTCGGAAGCCAAGCTGTTCCACTGGTTGATTGTTCTCACTGTCAGGAAATTTCTCCTTAGTCCTAGGTTGCTTCTCTCCTTTGGTTAGTTTCCATCCATTGCTTCTTGTCTTGCCTTCTGCTGCTTTGGAAAATAAATTAAGCCACTCTTCTTTCTGACAGCCTTTCAAATGTTGGAACACTGCTATCATGTCCCCTCTAGTCCTCCTTTTCAATATAGAGAAAGCCAATTCATTCAACTGTTTTTCATATCTTTTAGCCTCCAGCCCTCTAATCCTCTTTGTTGCTCTTCTCTGCATTCTTTCCAGAGTCTTTAAAGGCATCTCTATGTAAAACCTATTGTGATAGTCCAGTCTAGAGGTGATGATTATCCAGTCTAGAGGTGAACATAAGGACTGTTGCCAATCCTTCTCACACCAGATAGAAAGACACAATTGCAAGTGTACCACCAGCTAGTTTTGATCCTGGCACCTTGTGTGCAAAAGTGTCGATCACTTCTTTATGCTTGAGGGACACCCCAGGTGATGATAGATTGATTGATTGATAGATCAATCGATAGATGATATAGATAGATGAGATAGATAGATAGATAAATAGATAGATAGATAGATAGACAGATAATAGATAGATGATAGATAGATAGATAGATAGATAGATAGATAGATAGATAGATAGATAGATAGATTTTTTTTTTAAATTCGATTTATATGCCGTCCTTCTCCGGAGATTCAGGGCGGCTTACAGTGCGTTAAGCAATAGCCTTCATACTTTTGTATATTTATACAGAGTCAGCTTATTGCCCCCACAAACTGGGTCCTCAATTTACCTACCTTAGAAAGGATGGAAGGCTAAGTCAACCTTGAGCCTGGCGAGATTTGAACTTGCAGTAATTGCAGGCAGCTGAATGTTAATAACAGGCTATTGGTCTGCTGCGCCACCAGGCTCTTTTTATTGATTGATAGATAGATACAGACAGATAGACAGAGACAGACAGACAGACAGACAGACAGACAGACAGACAGACAGATAAAGCCTGCAGTGATGGAGCACCCACAACTTCTGAAGGCAAGCTGTTCCACTGGTTGATTGTTCTCACTATTAGAAAGTTTCTCCTTAATTCCAGGATGCTTCTCTCCTTGATTAGTTTCTATCCATTGTTTCTTGTCTTGCCTTCTGGTGCTTTGGAAAACAGGTTGACATCCCAGCCCTCTTCTTTGTGGCAGCCCCTTAGATGTTGGAACACGGCTTTCATGTCACCCGTTGTGTCAGGAACAACCAGAGCTCTCTGTCTAGAAGAGTGCAGTGCTAGGAACAGTGAAGATACTGCACAGAACCCTCGAACTCCCAGGTCTCTGACTGAGGAAGAAAACATACCACCTACAAGGTTGAGAAGGTATTTTGTGTGTGTGTGTGTGTGTGTGTGTGTGTGTGTGTGTGTGTAGAAAGAATATGCACATAAAAGCCTACGAAAAAGGAAAAAAGAAACATTGTACCTTTACAGGGAGGATACTTGAGAAGAGGGTGTGGCTCACTGATGACGCCTTACAAGGCAGAAATAGCTATTTGAGTCTCCCAAATTGCAGCACAGAGTTGTTGCTTTTCAGCAAGATACAAAAAGCCCAGAAACTTGTGAATGAGATTTCACAGAACTAGGGCTGAAGAACATCTTAGCTTACGTAGGTAAAACCTATATACTACTTAGTTAATTTCCTTAGCCATCCATTGTACAATTTAGCCTCCAGACCCCAAATCATCTTTGTTGATTTTCTCTGTATTCTTCCTAGGGTCTCAGCGCCTACATGGCACAGCCAAGGCTGTGAAGACAAGGACAAGGTGTTGAAACTCTGGGCTGCCATTTCGTTGCTTGGGATGTCATCTTGCCTGGTGAATCCCTACAAGAACTCCCTTCAGGAAGCTCCGTTTGGAAATGACAGGTTGGCAGTGACTTGCCTCAGCTACTTCAGACAGATGGAGTGCGATTGCTCAGTCTTTTGAGCGTGCCATCTGGGATCGATCATGCCTCTCCACTTAGAATGTTAAAATCCTTTCCGCCTCTCCGGTTGCGGAGAAACCTATCGACTAAAAGAAGTGAATGATGCTCTTTTTTCATAATCCATGGTAAGTAACGTTTTGACTTCACACAATTGTTGGAGGAAAAGCTGCTTCTAGAGCAGGCGGTGTCGAACACAAAGCTCGTGGACCAGATCCAGCCTGCGATGTGGTTGGATCCAGCCTGCGGAGCAGTCCTGTAAGGGGCCAGCCCACATCACTTCAGCCCAGTCTACCCAATCCGAAGAGGAAACATTGAGCCAGCGTGGCATCGGCCCAGTCTACCCAGTGTGAAGAGGAAACATGCCAGCAGTTTGGGGAGTGGTGTCAAGCTAGCCACACCCACCCAGTCAGCCATTTATTTATTTATTTTATTTTTATTTATTTTATTGAATTTGTATTCAATACTACTCCCAAAGGACTCAGGGCAGTGAACAGCTATAGAATAAAACATATAGATACAAAATTTAAAATAAACTAAAACGAATGAAATAATTTGGCTGAACAAATTTAAAACCCAATAATTTAAAACCAAATTTAAAATTTCCATTTAAAAAGGGGAAAGACTTAGGTCAGGCCAGCTTGATGAAATAGGAAAGTCTTGAGCGCGCGACGGAAGGTACGCAGATCCGGGATCCTCCGTATCTCCGGGAGGAGCTTGTTCCAGATAGTAGGTGCCCCCACAGAGAAAGCTCTCCCCCTGGGGGCCACCAGTCGACATTGTTGGCCAACGGCACCTGGAGGAGCCCCTCTCTATGGGAGCATACTGGTCGGTGGGAGGCTATTGGTGGTAGCAGGCGGTCCCGTAAATAGCCATGCCCAGTAAGTGGCATCAAGCTGCCCACACCCACCCAGTCGGCCACACCTGCACGCCTCCCCTCGAAGTAAACCACAGCCCTGATGTGGCCCTCAATGAAATTGAGTTTGACACACCTGTTCTAGAGCATTGAAAGGAAATTTGTCTTAAAAGTGGAGGGAAAATTTCCATTGGAAAGTCTGCAAACTTGAAGAGAAGAGAATGGCTGTTTCAGAAAGATGGAATCCGGAATGGGATACCTTCTCATGGCCAATTCGTCACAGCCAACTTGCCGCGGGACAACTCTCCACATGGGACAATTCAACAAATACAAACATTAAATTAATTCCAATTGCGGACAATCATAATAAAATGAAGAAAGTCAATCCAGAAATACAAGAGTTACAATAATTTTGACGAAAACATGGTCACCTATAATAACAGTACCTGAATGAAAGATTAATACAGCATTGAATTGTTCTGCCACATGGGGTCTTGTGGTGATTTGTCCCACAATGAATTGGCATAGTGAGCTGACCACAACAAGTTGTCCTAGACCAGGGGTCAGCAACCTGCGGCTCTGGAGCCGCATGTTACTCTTTCACCCCTCTGCTGCAGCTCCCTGTCACTCAAAATATGCATCACAATTGCTAATGTGCGATACCTACTGGCATGTGATTTATTGAGCTTTTCAACCCCCGGTAGGCCAACCAGCTTATTTTGTGGGCATGGCTTGATAGTCATGTGACAATTCTTTAGGATTTAGCAGAGGTACCGGTCTACCAAGCTTTTAACTGCTTGCAGAGCTGTACCGGTCTACCCATTTGTTTTTGGAGGCACCAGTCTACCT
This sequence comes from Pituophis catenifer annectens, assembly GCF_029215685.1. Taxonomy (NCBI): domain Eukaryota; kingdom Metazoa; phylum Chordata; class Lepidosauria; order Squamata; family Colubridae; genus Pituophis; species Pituophis catenifer. The sequence goes on along the minus strand of NW_027256886.1, from coordinate 87,973,184 downwards.
ATTTGTTTATGGAGCACACCGGTCTACCACCACACTGCCTTTTAACACTGATCAGCTGTAGGGCGGCCCTTTGAAGCCCCGCGGCAAGAGTTAAAACAGTTTTTTTTCCTTCTAGCTGATCAACTGAGACTCAGGATGCAGCAATAGATTGGAGGCGGGGCCAAATAAAAGGTAAGAATAACACGGGAGGGGGACGGGACGGGAGGGCCAAGTTCCCAAACAAAGAGAACCAGTTCGGTGATGTCATATCTTCACTGCTACTGACTCAGCTGAATCGGGCCGAACCGGGAGGAACCCACCACTGGTATACCCACGTGTTCTCCTGCCTCAATCCATGTAATCTCAGTGAGTTTATTGGGTCTTCCCCCCAAAAAAAAATCCATTCTGAGTGGGTGCAAACTGTACTAAACCCTACTAAATCTTGTTTCTCTTTAGTTTTGGGAAAGATAACTTTATTCCAGCTTAGTTTTCATCTGCCTAAATGGAATAATTCTTTGTGTTGTAGAGAAGCTGCAATTTTGCTTCTCTCCATCCTGCTTCGATGCCAATGCTGGACACAACTGTGGTTTGTCGGACGAAGCAGCTTCCCCCAACCTCCGCCATTATCATCCAAATTTGTACCTTATTGTACCCAATATGTACAGAACTGGGAGGGACGGGGAAGAAAAAGAAAAACACAAATATCGGTTCTTGAGTTTTTACAACACAAATACATAAATTTTTAATCTGAGAAAAATACAAAATGAAACCATGTACAAGTTATGTACAAACCCTTTTTACAAGACAATATAATTATCACGGGATATTACATATGACAAAGTCAGGTAGATCATTTCAAGCACCAGCATTTGCAACCTCTCGCTCACTCCTGCCTTCTCCCTCCAAACCTTAGACACGTAAAAGAAAGTAAAAGTGATATTGTCACACTCCTTTTTCTTAATGAACTTTGAGTGAATGACACAGGCATTTCCTAGGACACCTTCAGGAGGAACAGCTAGCTCGGACAGCTGTCTCTGGAGGTTACAGCCCCATCTATGGTCCTGCGATGGGGTGTATGGATAGAATAGGTAGGACATTTTTGATGGCTGATATTTTTGTTTTGTTTTGACAATAGGCATTCAAATTTGTAACTTCTAGACATGTGTGCTCTCTGGGCACAATCCCCAAAAAGAGAGAATTTTGAGAATTGTAAGAATGTGTTTGACTCTGTTGAGTAGGAATTCTGGGTTTTAAAATCCCAACATACCAGTGGTGAAATCCAATTTTTTTTTTACTACCAGTTCTGTGGGCATAGCTTGGTGGGCGTGGTGTGGTGTGGCTTGGTGGGCGTGGTTTGGTGGAGTGGCAGGGGAAGGATACTGCAGAATCTCCATTCCCACCGCACTCCAGGGGAAGGATATTGCAAAAACTCCATTCCCACCCCACTCTGGGGCCAGCCAGAGGTGGTATTTGCCAGTTCTCCGAACTACTCAAAATATCCACTACCGGTTCTCCAGAACTTGTCAGAACCTGCTGGATTTCACCCCTGCAACATACCTGAAGGGCACCAGTTGTAAAAGAGCATTAAAAAAAAAAACTTGAGTCTATGAACATCCATTTTTAAATCTCTGATGACTTTTTAATATTTCCCTCCAAGCTAGTAATCCTTAAATTCCATTAATGTATCAATCTCAACTATGTCTTCTAAAATGTTAGATACATGTATATATTGTTCTTGTCTATTTAGAAAGCATTTAATTAAGGAAAAAGTTGGGGATGGATCTGGATCTTAGCAGAAATTATATGAACTTTCGCGGCTCGCTTGGCAAGTCCAAGCATGTTGATGCTCAGCATATAGAGAAAGCATGAGGAGCCAACTTTAATACTAATGCCTTCTCTGGGGAGGCTGTTCTGTCTGGACAACTCAATCAAACAATTCTGAAGAACTTAATGGAACCCAGGAAGCTTATCTGACTTATTTGCTAGTTAGTACTAAGGCCAGTTTCAAGAATGGAGTATGGATGAGGGGTTGGCAACCTTAAACACTCAAAGAGCCACAAAGGTCCTAACTGGAAGCCCCCCATTTAATTCTGGAGCCGACCAGAAGTCCGGTTCCCCCATAGAGACTTCTCCTAGCCCGGCGTCCTTTTTCCTCTACCTAACTGGAAGTCCTATCAATTGTGGAGCTGACCAGCGACAGGGAGCTGCAGCAGAGGGATGAAAGAGCCACATGCGGCTCCAGAGCTGTGGGTTGCTGACACCTGGTATGGATAATAAGATTTGAAAACAATGTAGTTGTGGAATCTGTTGAAATGTGATCTGTAAGTAATGAAGTTGAGTTACAAAGGATTCGAAAACAAGATACTCAATGCATTGCTCTGCGGTTGTTTTAAAATTCCATTGAATTCTATCGTTCAGATGCAAAATGTCCAGTTTAGGCATCTATGGACACTATGACCATCTAAAACCAGAAAGGATTGAATGAAACCCCACATTTGGAAGAGAGGTGCATTTTTGTTTTGTTTTGTTGAATTTGGGGCATTTTTTTCCCCTGCCTTAAGTGTTACCGAGGCTCAATAGGATCTGTTACCTGGAAAGGAAACTTTAACTTTTAAGTGTTCCTTTTAGAAAGGACCCAGGTGTCATTCAGTTTTGGAGCACGGGCCTTGATATGCAGTACACAGCTTGGTGTGGTTGTTTCTGCTTCAAAAGGTAGCAGGTCAAGGGGTCCCTGCCAGCTGCAATGAGCAAAATGGAAGCCCTTCAAAAGATTCTATTGTGCAGGACCTACAGTACATCTCAGGAATCAAAACAGGTTATCATAAGGAAATCATGGGTAATCTAGATGTAAGCTAAAGGTAAAGGTAAAGGTAAAGGTTCCCCTCGCACATATGTGCTAGTCATTCCCGACTCTAGAGGGTGGTGCTCATCTCTGTTTCAAAGCCAAAGAGCAGGCGCTGTCCGAAGACGTCTCCGTGGTCATGTGGCTGGCATGACTAAACACCAAAGGTGCACGGTACGCTGTTCCCTTCCCACCAAAGGTGGTCCCTATTTTTCTACTTGCATTTTTTATGTGCTTTCAAACTGCTAGGTTGGCAGAAGCTGGGACAAGTAACGGGAGCTCACCCTGTTACGCGGCACTAGGGATTCGAACCGCTGAACTGCCGACCTTTCGATCGACAAGCTCAGCGTCTTAGCCACTGAGCCACCACGTCCCTAATCTAGATGTAGATGATATTATGAATTATGAAAGCCTGTAGCACAGCGGTCCCCAACCATTGCGACTTGGCAGCCCTGCTGGGGGGGAGGGGTAGAGGGCAACCGGACCACACAAGCAGTGGGCCAGCATGCCCAAGCAGTTCGACTAGTTGAGCTGTGCATGCATGTCAGCTTGTCACCTACACAAATCAAATTGCACACAGGCGTGCATGTGCGACGGCCCACCGCTCAAGTCGAGCTGCATACGTCTGCACCGGCCTGCCGCTCGCTTGAGTTGAGCTGCGTGCGCCCATGCGCTCCAGCCCGCTGCTCACACAGCCTGGTTGTGAATAGACCACTACCCGGTATGGCTCACGGCCTGTGGGTTGGGGACCCCTGCTGTAGCATCAATCCACTTTTAAGTTATTGCTCTTGTGTTGCAACAATATACGAAGCTTATTATTGGAAAAGATTTAAATATCAAGAAGCCCTCAGGTTTTTCCATAGAGTTTGCCTCTTATGGACATCCAGACCAGGTGATTGGACTCTAATGTTGCTTTCAAAGTATTAACATTCTAGTGAAATCTTTCTTGGTTTCAGACTCTCTGTTAAGCCTCCGATGCACATGGTCAAAAAGACAATAGCAACACATATCCCTCTGCATGGCTAGTCTAGTGAAGAGAAGGACCAGGGATGACATGATAGCAGTGTTCCAATATTTGAGGGGCTGCCACCGAGAGGAAGGGGGTCAACCTGTTTTCCAAAGCACCTGAAGGTCAGACAAGGAATAATGGATGGAAACTGATCAAGGAGAGATTCAACTTAGAAATAAGGAAAAATTTTCTGACAGTGAGAACAATCAGCCAATGGAACAGAAGTTGTGGGAGTGTCATCACTGGAAGCTTTCAAGAAGAGACTGGACTGCCATCTGTCAGAAACGGTCTAGGCAATGGGTTGGACTAGATGACCTAAAATGCCACTTCTAACTCTGTTAACCTGTAATCTCTGCTGGCCAAGAAAACATGCAAATACGTCCATAAACCTGACTCACAGAGCTATTATTTGAACAGACATGTCTCGATTAAGGCAGCAATAAAGAGAATTATATTAATTAAAAAACAAATGGCTTCAAGAATGTCAATTGAGTGCCCCTTAGCAGTTTATTAAAGCATTAGGGCAGAATCAGTGAATGTCTCCCTTCCTGATGCGGAAAATGCCAGGGACTCAGTAGTTAGTCTTGATTTCTGAGCAATTGGTACGTTTGCATTTCTACGTCTGCTGTTTTTCTTCTACTCTATTTCTGTCACAGAAAATGAGGAGGACACATTCAGTGGAAGCTCTCTGGAAACAATTACATGTGTATTACGTGTTGAGAGAAAGATAGTGGCGGAGAGATGCTATTAAAAGTTTCATTATTAAAGGGTATTCAAGGCTCTTCATTTTTTTATCCTGGAACAGGTCAAGCAAATGTTCCTAATATTGTAACAGGGATTGCAAAGAAGCCTAAATAATTTGTTTTTCAGGCTAATCAAGAAATATCCCGGAAGAGAACATGACAAAGATTTCTAAAATTCGGAATGCTGGGGAGAAAACAAGATACCATCCCATAAAAAATGCTTGGTATAATATTGAAGGCCAACAAAAAGACAAAAAGAATTTGCCTCAGAGGACATAATTAGATTTCACCATAGAGGATGAGTTGATGGTCATTAATTGGTTTGGCTTCAAGAGGTCCTAGTAAATTACTGACTTAGTTGTTGTGGCAGCAGATTCGGACAGTGAGGAGGTTGGGGAGGAACATGGACCAGTCCTGGAGTCTGGGGAAGGCTCTGATGAGGGCTCTGCGTCGGAGGCAGAGAAGGGGCCAGGGCCGTATGCCAGTTATCAGCTGCCTTTGGAGTCAGACAGCAGTGAGGCAGACGAATAGCTGGAGCCTGTTCCCAGTGTGAGCATGCGCAGAATTGCCAGATGAAGGGAACAGCTAAAGAACAAGGGTCGACTTGGGAGTAAAGCCACAGGTGGACGATGAAGGACCCCTCCCAGAGGGAATAAAAGAGGAGTGAAAGGGGAGTGGAGTTTGCAGGAGACAATTAGTTCATTCCTGCATTCTTGTCAAGTATTGTGGCGTCTGAAAGATATCAGCCTGGCCACTCTCCAAGGTTGGTAATTTTGAACGATCTTGAAAGACTGTGGGAGAGGAAAGACTTTGCTGGAAAGGAATTCACTGTAAATTAAATAAAAGGGGTTTATCGGGACAAGGACTCGGCTTCATGTTGCTGGGGAAGCCTAGGTCAGAACAAGTTCATTGGTCTCAACAAACCACAGTAGTGACTGCTTGAATCTCCTGGAAAGGACAAAACCAGAACCTTTCTGCTTGTGAATTTTCCAGAGGAATCCGGTTGTCCCTAATGGATTCCTTCCTCAAATCCTAACCCGGTGCTCACCAGATACATTAGAACTACCATATTAGGTAGGATGAGCATTCTGGAGATGCGGTTCCTAAACAGAGAGCAAAAGTGAAGGCTGTTGAAAACTTGTCAAGTGGTTGATGTGATACCAAATGATCCAAACAGAGAAATGTATGGGCTTTATCATTGATTTCCCCTTAGGAAATCTCAGGAGAAGCAAAGTGGACTGATAATTCAAGGAGCAAAACTTTGTCCCAAAAGAAAGCAAAGTGAAGCCGCCGCCATTTTGTCCTCAAGGAAACAACATAGATTGATGAGGTCACCAGGAATCAAGTTCGGGACTTCACTGCTATAGATCTACACCTCGCTTTTTGGTCACTTCATTTCTTTCACTGTAGCCTAGGCTGTGGATCATCTTAATTTATATTTCTATCAAGCCTTTGACACTTTTCTTCTAGCACTTCAACATGATGGAAATGCAGGTTGTAAGTTTCTGACATTTTGACTAATTTAAAGGCACGGTGGAATGGACTTTTACTTCTCCTTAGCTGTCTCTCATCAAATTTTATTACAAGGTGACACCTGCGTTCAGTTCACTGCACACCCTCCCAGATCTCACATTCCTGAATGAGTTCCAGCTCTCGTCTGAACTTATTTATTTAGCGGTTTAATGTGTGCCACCCGATCCCAATCTCTTAAAATAAAGCAGAATCAGATAATGCAGCGAAATACTTTCCATCAAAGTTACAGACTCTAAAAGGCATGAAAGCAAGGATGTGTGGGGAGCACCTCCCCAAAAATTAGGGATAAATAAACTTGAGAGCACAAAAGGATTACTGGTAGTCCTCGACTTACAACCACGTGTTTGGTGACCGTTCAAAGTTACAATGGCGCTGACAGAAGTGACTTAACGGCTGTTTTTCACACTTTATGACCATTGCAGCATCCTCATGGTCATGTGATCAAAATTCAGGTGCTTATCAGTTGGTTCATATTTGCGACGGTGTCCCGGGCTCACGTGATCCCCTTTTGCAACTTTCTGACAAGCAAAGTCAGTGGGGAAGGCAGATTCACTTAACAACCATGTTACTAATTTAACCACTGCAATGGTTCACTTAACAACTGCGGCAAGGAAGGTCGTAAAATGGGGCAAAACTCACTTAGCCACATACGTTTTGGGCTCAATTGTGGTCATAAGTTGAGGACTACCCGTACCTAATAAAGCTCTCCCTCATCCCAATGAAAAAGGCAAAATTAATGACTAAAATGACATACATCTGTGAGATCTGCAAAAACCACTCATGAATTCTATCAAATATAGATGTAATAAGTACATATATTATAAAATGAAGAAATGAGCCATCCACACATTTCTTTTTTCTTTCTCATGCAAAAATCCCAACTTACTTCGGTAAACGTTCATAAAACATAACTTTCCAAAGAGGAGGGAACCTAAGATGCCAGACCAGTAACACACTTTGTACTGCATCTCTTCTCCGTTTTATCACATTAGTCTTTTTTTACCATTTGTAAGGTAAAGGTAAAAGTTCCCCTCATACATATGTGCTAGTCGTTCCCGACTTTAGGGGGCGGTGCTCATCTCCATTTCAAAGCCGAAGAGCCAGCGCTGTCCGAAGACGTCTCCGTGGTCATGGGGCCAGCATGACTAAATGCCAAAGGCACACGGAACGCTGTTATCTTCCCACCAAAGGTGGTCCCTATTTTTTTACTTGCATTTTTTACTTGCTTTCGAACTGCTAGGTTGGCAGAAGCTGGGACAAGTAATGGGAGCTTACCCTGTTACGCGACACTAGGGATTCGAACCACCGAACTGCCAACCTTTCGATCAACAAGCTCAGCGTCTTAGCCACCGCGTCCCTTTACCATTTGTACTGGACCTATTTCTGACTTAATGCAACATTGCCTGGGTGAGATGATAGTGAATACAAATACAGAGATAAAGGATTTTGTGTGGGACTGATAATTATGGGGAAAAGAAAGAAATGTCATGTGCCAAAAAAGAAGAATATTTATAGCTCAAAGTTAAAATGAGGAGCGTCCGGTGCTTTCTGAGCTTGGTTGTTTTCTTGCAGACATTATATTACCCAGCTAGGTAACATCATCAGTGCTAGTCCTGATGATGTTACCTAGTTTAGGCAATGAAACGTCTGCAGGAAAACAACCAAGCTCAGAGGGCGCCAAGGACCCCTTAAAGAGGCAAGATATGAAGATCGCTTTGTACGAAACAGAACGGTAAGTCCAACAAATTTCCCACCCACCTCCAACAATTGTGAAGCATACATCTCCAATCACGGCTGAAGAGATTCTTATGGAATCGGGGGGAGAAATGCTATAGTGATTATGCAGATTGCAAGTGAATGTAACTCTGAACTGGCTCAACCTTGAATGGGTGGGGAGTGGGGGGTACCCAGGGCCATAAGTCTTACAGTTACATTGCTTAGACAAGCCAATCTTGGCATTCAGCAACGCTCAATTCACCCAACATTTATTTTATTTCTTCTTCGCTCACAGAATTGGGAGAAATTCCATACCTTCCTATCCCTAACCACATTAAGTTCTTCAGAACTATGACCAAAGTTTAGAAAACTTGGCTTTTAGCCAAGAAGCTGCTGCTATCGTTCTAGCCTGCCCTCTTTTTTTTGGACCAGGGGTATTTTTAGCTGTATTGATGTAACTGAATCGAAAACTTCGTACATCTGTATTGTGGATTGGCGAGTGCGGTCATTATGACTCAAGTGCCATGTTTTAACTTTCATGTCCAAAACGAGAGTGAGCGAAAGAGACAGATGGGGGGGGGGGGGGCGACTGTATGTTGTCATTGTTTGGATAATGTTTTGCTTTTGGCTATTTTGATTGCCTGAGTTGCCCAGAGACACACATATATGAGAAGGGTGGCTATATAAATTCAACAAATAATAATCTTTTTTAATATATATATGACAACCCTCTGCCTTTTAAAGGTGCTTGATTGATTTTCGACGCTGTGCTCCCAGAGCCAATATTCTAAACATCCAAGTCTATTATTCTATCAAAGCAGGTTATAATTTTATCATCTTTCAGTTCATGGACGAAAAAGGAGTACAGAAACTAACACCATCCATGGCCTGTCCCACAACTGCCCGTTCACACATCCATCGTGTGAAAACATATACCTAGAGCAAAAACCAGAAGGCCGGTTGCCGGCTGCCCATATTTTTACAGCGGTAAGATTTCTCCACATGGGTCTTATGATATGGCTAAAGAAAACTGCATCTCATTGCTGATTTTTTTTTTTTTTTCCCAGGAAAAAGGGATGTCACCAAGTCCTTCTGATCAAACAGTTCAATTCTCCATACATTGTATTCACCGGTCTTGTTTGTTTGTACGTTTGAATAAATAATTCTGCAAAACCTAACGACAGAGTAGTCACGGGTTGAAGGAGCCACTCTGGAAATTCAACCTATTAGGACAAAATAAGAATATATTTGTCTTGCAACTAGTAGACCAACATTAAAGCTGAAGTAATTTTTAGGTTAAGGTACTGGATCATACAGTGCTGATCTGATTCACTGATATTACTCTAATGATAACAATAGCACAGAATGCTTAAAATCTCAGGATGTTTACACTTTGCACAATTACAAAGCTTAACACTAGCTCGTGTAGCTGTGACCTGGCATCATTTTTTTGACCTCCGCCTGATTGTAGCCATTTCCTTCAAGGACTTGCCTGTCTAGTTGGATCCAGGTCAGTAGTACATAATTTAAACTGGAGAGAGAGAGAGAGTCGCTGAATTATTTACAGCCTCAAATGCTGGAGTAACTATGTTTTGCAATACAGATATGAGACGCCACAATTTTGTCTAATGGCTAGAGAGGCCGTCCACCATTTTGAGGAAGAAAAGCTCTGAGGTGTAGTAAGCCTTTTCTAAATGCTTTGTGTTTCTGACATTAAGTATAGTCCTTTTTATTATTATTATTATTATTATGCTTATTATGCTTCATTTGATGCCACTGTAATGGACAGAGTTTCAAAACGCTTGGAAATTAAATAGTTGATTTCTAACTTTTTTTAAACAAAATATAGTCAGAAATTAGGTTAGGCTGTATCTTAGCGTAAGCCATGTCTGGATCATAGTGTAGTGCATCACAGTTAGAGCTTGATTAACACCTGCGTGGATTATGATTCAAAAGCTGGAATCTACATTATCAACACAAAACACCACTGAATTATCGGCATGGATTTTGTCACTTTTCAGGGTGTATAGCCAACCTCAAGTTTTCTTCCTAGATCAATATAAATCATTCTGTAAAGCCTCATTGTCAAACGACAAGGCTAACTTTTTAAATATATGATTGGGCTGCGAATGCTTTCTGAAGCTTGTTGGAGAAATTTTCAATTGTCACAGTTAACCCCCTCTTCATCTTGAGACCTTCTGATAAATACTCACCAGAAACCTACAGAAAGACATTTCTACAGGTTTCTGGAAAGAAACAGAGACCATTCAAATGTCTATGGAGATTCTCGATCGTCCAGGTCATGGTTGTCCCAAAGTGCTTTTTCGAAAGACAGTTGGACTTTCTTAAGTTTTTTTTTTCTTCCTTGAAAACATTTCACTCCTCATCCAAGAAGCTTCTTCAGTTCTGAACTGAACTCAACAGAAACTGAAGAAGCTTCTTGGATGAGAAGCAAAAATGTTTACAAGGAAAAAAAAGACAAGGAAGTCCAATTGCCTTTTGGAAAAAGCACGTTGGGAAGACCATTCAAATGCTGCATTTATATATATTTTTTCATAAAACTCATGGTCTGAATGCCCCGTAACACAATTATTTGATTGGAAGACTCCATTATGAACATCTGTGAGCCCTATAATGATAAGAAAGCCATTTTCCAGTGTCTTCCACTGTGAGGGAACATTTGGAGGGCACCAGAGTGGGAGGCTTGTCTTTAAAGATTCATAATTCCAGAATAATATTCTTTCTATAAAAATAGGACGTTTCCACTTTTTTTTTTCCAAAATAAATAAGCTTTAGTTTATTAAGAGCTGGTATCAATGCTAAACAAAATACATGTCTTCCAGAAAAGAAACATTCTAGTAAACTCTTCTTTTGTTTTTCTTCTTCTTTGATTTACTAAAATACAAGTGGACTGGTTTAAAATACATTATTTCTCTCTCTCTTAATTACATTTTTGCCTCGATTTGTGACCATCATTCTCCTGAAAGGGACAGAAAGGAGCAGGAATATAGAATTCTTTCTTTCTTCCTTCTTTTTATTTATATATATGTTATTATATATTATATATATATATATATATATAATTATATATATATATATATAATTTTTGGGAGTCCGGCCACAATCTGCAGCTGTTCTGTTTCAAGGGAAAATACTTGACAATGAATAAAGAAATATATTCATAATATATCTTCTTTCTAATAAATAAAAATAATTTAAAATGCTAGAGACTATACATGACTGTTTTTATTATGTTCATATATAAATGAAATAGTTTCCAAAATACATGGAAGCAAATATTAAAGGCAGACAAACAAAAAAAATCTGTCTACTGTACTTTCCGGCAAACCCTTGATTTTTGTTCACTTTTCCCACCAAAGGTTCAGCATGAAAGAGGAATAAATGTTATATCACCATTCATGAAGTCCGTCAGGTCCTTTTTTCTCTCTCTCTCTTTTTTATTATTATTTTTTATTAAAAAAACACACACATTGTCCTGTCCTGGGAGTCAACATTCATCTTCGACTTCTCTGATTGGTGGAATCAAGCTGCTTGTAGACTTATATTGATTGATATGATTGGCCACGTGGGTGGTCATGGGCTTGATTTGAATGTTTCTGGGGTAGGCGTTTTCCGATTCATCTGTAAACCATTTCTTTTCTGCTAAAGAGTAGAAACATGGGAAGAAAGAGAGAGACAGACAGAGAGAGAGAGAGAGAGGGAAGGAGAGAGGGAGAGGGAAAGAAACAAGGAAGGAGGAAAGAGGAAAAGGAGAAGCGTCATTAGTGCCATGCCAAAAGCAGTTGAGATAAGTGCATTTTAGGCTCTGTTGCGAGGTATTTCAAAGCAATCAAAGAGGAAGCGACTTTGACTAATGAACTAGCATTGAAGGGTGGTAGGTTTTATAAAACCTGAGAACATTGATTAGATGAAAGGGTGAAAAGCTTGCTGGCTTTAAGGCAAAGAGTTAAAAAAAGAGCGGGCAGGAGGCTGACTTATTTATGGAAAGTGACCAACTTCTGGAAATGTGAGCCTCTTACAGGATGAGGAAAGGGCTACAGGATTGAGATTAGGACAGGAATGCATTTGTTGCGCTTAAAATTTTCCCTGAAAAGAAATGAGCTCTTTGGGGATTTTTGATATTGCTGAATATTGTCTTCTTTTATTTTACTCAGTGGCGGGAGGATTCGGTTATTTGATGTCCTTGAATGGCTGAAGTATAGTTGTTGATCCTGGCAACATTTGAAAATGGCCATTTGGTGACCATGGTTGTGCTCTCATCAGAAAGGAAAAAAAAAAAAAAAAAAACCCCAAAAACCACACATGGGCTTTTTGGGAAATGGCCATGGAAAGCTATGCTTCAGCAGTATCGAACTGCAATTCCTTAGCATGTAGTGGACCATACATATTTATTTATTTGCATCCTGCCTTTATTATTTTTACAGATAACTCAAGGCAATGAACATATCCTATCCTATCCTATCCTATCCCATCCCAATTCCATATTCTCTCCTCTCCTCTCCTCTCCTCTCCTCTCCTCTCCTCTCCTCTCCTCTCATTTATTCTACTCTACTCTATACTACTCTACCCTATTCTTATTCCATATTCTATTCTATTCTATTCTATTCTATTCTATTCTATTCTATTCTATTCTATTCTATTCTATTCTATTCTTCCATATTCTATTCTATTCATATTCCATATTCCATATTCCATATTCCATATTCCATATTCCATTCCATTCCATTCCATTCTTATTCCATATTGTCTTCTCTTCTCTTCTCTTCTCTTCTCTTCTCTTCTCTTCTCTTCTCTTCTCTTCTCTTCTCTTCTCTTCTCTTCTCTTCTCTTCTCTTCTCTTCTCTTCCTGTTCTGTTTTAGTATACATATATATTTGTGTGTGTGCGTCTGTCTGTTTGTTTATCTGTCTGTCTGTTTGTTTATCTGTCTGTCTGTCTGTCTGTCTCTCTCTCTCTCTCTCTCTGTCTGTGTGTGTGTGTGTGTGTGTAGGAATGCCTATCTACATGCATGATGAGAATTTACACCACCAGCACCCCAAAACTCCATCCCAAACATTAATAGTAACACAGAGATTGGAACAGATTTTCTGATTAACGCACGGACAAATGATAGAGAACCAGGAATTAGCTGGCTTTCCCCATGCCTGGAAGCAAACAACAACAACAAAATCAGTCAAAAGAGATAGAATGGGGAAAGGGAAAAAAAAAAAAAAAACCCGAGCCAATTTTCATTGACTCAGATCAATGAAAAAGATATCCTTTGGGTGGGAGAGGAAAATTTGAGTTGGGCCATTTGCCGTAGCTTTCAATATGTTGCCAGCATCATCACCAGCATTCCGTCGCTGACGAACCAACTTCTCTAACCATAAGGGGCCATTTTTTTCAGCCTCAGCTGAAATTGCTTAGAAAGGAACACCTTCGCGGCTTTTACCCAAGACATTGTTGTGGAAGAAACAGTCGGGGTGGCAGCCAATCCAGTGATTTAATCTGCCTGACATTTACAGAAATCATTCCTGGGTGTGGTGACATATTGACTGACTTTGTAACCAGAACTGCTGTTAACTTCTGCAAGGTTTTCATCAAGCTACATAAATGAGAAATTTAAATGACACGTAGAGGTTTTTTTTTTTTTTTTTTTAACCCTGTGCATTTCGTTACCAGTCATTTTATTTTGCTCGCGGACGTCTTTACTTCTCTGTGTTCCTTTCCATCGCAAATGCAGGTGCTCCTAAATTCCTTGGTCTCTAATTAAGTTTGCTCTGATTTGAACAGATTGGCCGATAGGAATTCCATCACGTGAAAATCCTGCTAACTGATTAAGTGCCTTAAATTATTCTTCCCGACAAAATTATAAAAGTTACAGTCTGTTCTAAGATGATCTACAGCTTGGCAGATTCTATATTCATTTATCTATTTTTTTTTTTTTTTGGTCAAACAAGGTTGTTGGTTTTTTGGGTTTTTTCTTTTACAAATATACAGCCATATATCTTTTAAAGTCATCAGAACATTTGAATAGTTCATGAGGCTTGGGAAGGAAGCAAGGTTGCGAGAGGGGAGGGGAGAATATATTCCAGAAAAACTGCACACTTCAGAAATAATTTCAGCTCCATTTAAAAAGCATTTAGTTCAAGTATGACGCACCAACCATTATGCATTTGTGGAAACCAATTTCGCATGAGTTACGGTTAAGCTAGCTTTTCCGAGATGTGTTCAAAAGGTGACAGTTCGGCTGTTTTACAAGCCTTGTGTGTTCACACAAACGCTTTTCAACGGCTTTGTAATTTAAAATGAAAGAAAGAAACTGAAATAAGCATAGCTCGAATCTCCGTTTCTTTTATCAGGCTGGTGTTTTGCCAGAACTGTTGTCTTAAATGCTTTGCTTTACATAAAGGAGACCTTGGATCAGATATCTGGGAATCTGGGAAGCGATGAAAGTTTTTAGATTAATAGGAAGACACCCCAAATTGCATTCATTCCTAATTCTGAAAACTCAAACTACCTTTCAGCCCAACCAACCGAGCTTGGAAAAATAGGAGAAAAGAGAACTTGGACCTCCTGAATGAAAGATCAAATATAAATCAAATAAATATGAGTAAGCCTGAAGAAGGAAACAACCTATTTCATATAGGTGTCCCTGTTTTAAAAATGTCTGAAGTAGGAAGTAGGTAGAATCTGGTTCTTCCTTTCCATAAATGTCCCTTCAGGTTCTGGATTAAGGTTTTAAAATGGAGGCATAGTACAGAGACATTCATTTGGGTGCTTTGCTGCTACACCAGCTGGTTTCATTGGTACCAATCTTGAGGGAAGAGGCAGGTGGTCATAATTTTCAGGGGGAAAAAACCAAAACAATTTTGCTGATCTTGTCAATCCTGTTCTGACATCCTTTGGAAGAGGCCTTTCTCTGAGATTGACTTGAGTGTTGCTTGAGGCAAAAGCCTAAATACCCTGTTTCACCGAAAATAAGACATCCCCTGATAATAAGCCCAATTGGGCTTTTGAGCTCATGAGCTAAAATAAGCCTCCCCCTGAAAATAAGCCCATATGAGAAGAGCTGCTGGAAGGCAGGAGCAGCTAAAGCAAAGAGGACGACTCGGGAGTAGGGCCAAGAGATGAGTGGCCCCTCCCATAAGGCTTAAAAGACCAGCAATGGCTCTTGGGCTCTTTGAGGGAAAATAACATTGTTCTTGTCTTGCTGCACTTATCTCTTGTCAGTGTCTTCTGCTTCTGAACTTTTGCCAAGAGAAGCCTTTGGCAGTTTGCCTAATTATACCAAGGTTGGTGATTAGACTGAAGAATTTGTCTTATAAAGAATTTGTTTTAATTTAGTTTGGACTACGCTGAGAATGAGTTAATTCTCAGCTGTTCTAATAAAGTCTGTTTGTTTTGGAACTGTTTGCATCGATTACTACCTACTTGGGCTTGGGTCACAACAGCCTCCTGCAACCCTCTGCCAGTGAAAGCGGAGCTCGGAAGGGCCGCACACAGCCCTCCTGAGCTCCGTTTTCACTGGCAGAGGGTTGCAAGAGGCCATGGCAGCTGAAAACGGAGCTCGGGAGCCTGTTTTCACTGGCAGAGCACTTGGGCCACAACAGGTGCCCCTGACAGGAGTGACGTTGAGCCAGCCATGCCCATTCCATTCCCCCGAAGTCAAACACAAAACATGAGGCCTTCACAATGAAATCGAGTTTGACACCCCTGTTCTAGGGGTTTCCTTAATCTCAGCTGACCCAGAAATTAAGCTTTGTGATGTCTTATTGGCGCATGAGTGTTGTGGGGCATCTGATGCGTCATGAATGAGAGCGTATTGTGGGAAGAAATTATAAACGTATATAAAATGGTGTTAGAAATACTGCATAGGGAATCCTACATTAACTAACCCAGGTCTCCAACAACGTTACCGATTAATGAAACCAAGATGCAAATGTTGCCCAGAGCCTCCATCAAACGATAATAACAAAATCCCTTAAACTCACAGCAAACATAAGAATGAATGAAACACTGACTTCAAACTGTAAACACACACAACTCAATTAATGTAAACAATGTAAACATAATTATAATGCTCAATTAATGTAAACAATGTAAACATAATTATAATGCTCACAGTTCAAAGAGTCTGCATCTTAATCAATCCCTTCTCCGGATCAACACCTACATATAATCACACTCCTCAAGTGTCATACACTAGAACCATCATGCATTCACATTCACGCCCCTCATGTCCACAGCAAGAACCAGGCCCCCCCGTATAAAACAACTTATCTGTACCCCATTTTCTCTGTTAGCTACCCCCACGGGCAAAGCTCTGTTTTGGGGAATTAATAAAATCTCTATTTCTCACAGCTGTCTGGATTTCATGTTGATTTGTCCTTGAGCAACCCTGGCTTAAGCTAGAAGCCCAAATTATTCTTCTTACAGTATGTCTCTGCATCCAGACAAGTACATCAGAAGGCGTCGTTCAAGATGGTTTAGGGAACCAATCAGCACCCAGAAGTGGGATTAATCTGGATTTCTAAACTAGAATTGTATTTGCTGGATTGAGACCCGAGAACCCCCATTTAACCTTCTTTCTCATTGAGAATTTGGCTTCACAGAGGATAATTTCTAGTCCATCAGCCTTCCCAAACCAACAGATTAGCCGTGATCATCTCCATTTTGAGCCCATTGTGGACTTTTTTTCCCCTGGTGCACTTTTCGGTTCTCAAATGCACATGGAAAGCGCTTTCATACGAACACTCGCTTCCTTAGTTGGCAGAAACAGGATAAAGCATTCGCAGGGAGGAAAAAAAACAGGTCAAGGGGCCAAACTGGAAGAACTAGCATAATTTCACATCAATTTCATCAATAGGAAAGGGAAGATGGCTGGCGGTGGAGATATATAGGGACAGGAAAGGAGAAACAGACAGGACAAAGATGGAATCACGGGGACACAATTTTACCCATCGTCTAAATAGCTAGTACAAAGACATGTGCAGCTGGAAATGCAAGCGGATGAAAACGTTTAGAAACAAAAGGGATTATATATACAGTATATCTATCTATATATATAAAAGAACTGAATAACAGCAGCAGGTAAGCTAGTTTTCTCTACGTTTAGAAATAAGGCAGAAAAAGAAAAGCAGCAACAAACCCAAAAACGAAGAAGGAAACCAAAAGAAAAGTAAACAAACAAACAAACAAAAAATACAAATCAAAACTGAATTGAGGTTGGTAAGGTGGTCTTTAATGTGTCACAAGTTTTCACAAGGACAAAGTTGGAGAAGGGGAAAAAAATAAACCCCATAGCGATTGTCTAGCTCATGCAGAACCAGCGGTGATCATACCTTGACCCATCCTATTCATCCTTGTGGCACTTTAGGAAGAGAAGTATATAAGCTATGTAAGTTTTCAAAAGGCATTTAAACTGTCACATGTCCCACGGAGCACTTTAACTGGCACATCCTTGGTAGTCTCTGAGAAAGTGCCCCATGGCAAAGCCGGTGTGGGGGGTGGGAGGGGCAGTTCTTTTCCAAAGAAAAATGTACATATACCGTGTTTCCCCTAAAATATTATTCTCCCTGGATAATAAGCCCTCCCTGAAAATTAACCCTCCCCCAAAAATAAGCCCTCCCCTGAAAAGAAACCCTCCATGAAAATATTTAAATGCATGTGCAGCTGGTCCCCACCATTTCCTCTGGTTAGGGTTGGGGAGACAGACCTGGAAATCAGGTAAGATGGCTCCACGTGCCTCAAAATAATAAGACCTCCCCGAAAATAAGGCCAAGCACTTATTTCGGGATTCAAAAAAATATAAGACAGGGTCTTATTTTCGGGGAAACACGGTATATATATATATACACACACACACACAAGTGCATTAATTTAAGATTGGTAGAAGAGGACTGCAATATCGCTTTCCAGTTGGGACTGGAATACAAATGCTTCCAAGGAGAGAAAGAATATTTCCAGCAATCGCATCTCCCAAATCGTCAAAAAGAAGAAGCATTTGTGTGATTGTATCTCATTGCGATTAAACCAGAGGCGGTCAGTAAAAGTGCTTGGCTTCGTTGTCAATTCACACAGCAAGCTTTAATCACCCACATGCTTTTGGGAGAAGCAGAAGGGAAAGGGGAGGCCTACAGTAGCTAGCAACTCTTCCTAGCCCCAATATACAACTTTCTAAAACACAGAACACATGCGAGACAAACCACTAGCTCTTTCTACCAAAAGGGGGAAATAAGGGAGGGAAGGAATGGTAGAATTGTAAGGGATTCGCCTTCTGCACTGAAGGGGGTTAAAAAAGGGGTACAGAATTTCAAAGTGCAGCGCGGATGGCTTAGAAACGTAACCTCTTCAACGTTCAGTTTGGAGTCCATGCCTACAAGTCATCAATAAATGGATTGCAATGGCAGTTAGCTTGGCCGGGGTCTTTCCAAACGGGGTTACGAAGTCGCCATGAATAAAATAAGAGCAACGGAGGAAATACGTTTGGGATTTAGGTAATGCCCATGCCGAGAACTGTGAAGTATCAGAGTTCATCGTGTCTATGTTTTGAGAACAGGGTGTTCTCAAATTGTTTTGTTGAAAATATCAGCATATTGCAAGACTAAAGACTAAGACAGCCTCAAAAAAAAATTTTTTTTTAAAAATAAATGGAACATATGCCATGTGGCCTGTAAATATGCTTGTGGCAACAGGGAAGAATTATGCAGCAGTGTTGTTTTGCGCATGTACACGCCGCCAATAATGCAAGCCAGATTAACTGGCAAGTAAGGAGCAAGCTACGAAGCATCACCAACCTCCAGAGGTATGAGATCAAGAGGGCTGGCAGAATGAATGCTAGGGGCCCTATTAAGAAAAATATGCTATGATTCCGATAGAAGAGAAGATTTGTAGCTCAGAGCTGAACTGTGGGGTTCCTGCTGCTCTCTCAACTTGGTGGCTTTCTTGTAGATGTTTCATTACCCAACTAGGTAACATCATCAGTGACAGAAGGGGATGGGTTTGTGAACAGGAGGAGGAGGAGGACTGTGGGATCCTTGGTGTTCTCTGAACTTGGTGGCTTTCTTGTAGATGTTTCATTATCCAACTGGGTAACATCATCAGTGACAGAAGGGGATGGGTTTGTGAACAGGAGGAGGAGGAGGACTGTGGGATCCTTGGTGTTCTCTGAACTTGGTGGCTTTCTTGTAGATGTTTCATTATCCAACTGGGTAACATCATCAGTGATAGAAGGGGATGGGTTTGTGAACAGGAGGAGGAGGAGGACTGTGGGATCCTTGGTGTTCTCTGAACTTGGTGGCTTTCTTGTAGATGTTTCATTATCCAACTGGGTAACATCATCAGTGATAGAAGGGGATGGGTTTGTGAACAGGAGGAGGAGGAGGACTGTGGGATCCTTGGTGTTCTCTGAACTTGGTGGCTTTCTTGTAGATGTTTCATTATCCAACTGGGTAACATCATCAGTGATAGAAGGGAATGGGTTTGTGAAGAGGAGGAGGAGGAGGAGGAGGAGGAGGAGGAGGAGGAGGAGGAGGAGGAGGAGGAGGAGGAGGAGGAGGAGGAGGAGGAGGACGACGACTATGGGATCCTTGGTGTTCTCTGAACTTGGTGGTTTTCTTGTAGATGTTTCATTACCCAACTAGGTAGCACTATCAGTAATAGAAGGGAATGGGGTTGTGGACCAGAGGAAGGAGAAGATGAGGAGGAGGAGGAGGAGGTGGTGGTAGTGGAGAAGGAGAAGGAGGACTGTGGGGCTCTGGGTGCTCTCCGAACTTGGTTACTTGAACTTGAAGATGTTTCATTACCCAAATAGGTAACATTTTCATGTCTGCAAGAAAACAACTACCCTATGATTACATATGGACACCTATTGTTCTGGAAGGGAATTCTTTTTGAGTGAAAGAGAGAAACAAATCTTCAGCATGGATCCAAAACTCAGAGATGCTCCTGTGTTTGGAAACACTCGTAAGGAGTGTTGAATTTAACACTTAGTTTAAACACTCAATAAGGAAGGGAGATTTGGCAAATCTTCACCAAAGTGAAGACACATAAGGCAACCTGTTTGGTGGGTTCTTGTTGTGGCTCCGTTGCCTGTGCCTGGGCTATCGACAGATGCAGACTCTGAGAGTGAGGGAGAGGAGTTGGCAAGGCCTCCCTCTCCAGGACCCTCCTCTCTGGCAATGCCTCCGGAGGACTCCAAAGGCCAAAAGATAGGCTCAGAGCCAAGCACATCCCCGCAGCCACAGGTGGACAGCGACGAAGAAGATAAGTGCTGGCTGGACCCTCGGCAGAGGTGCAGGGAGAAGCGTGCGCAGCAGAGGGGAAGGCATGCCAGAGATTAGCTGAGTCACTGGACCACACCCCACAGGGTATAAATGTGGGTGTGGTGGCCGGTTCAGTTTGTGACGAGCAAAAACTGGAAATAATCCATGATCTCTGCGTTACTGGACTTTGCCTGCTTTATCGGACTGCATTTGGATTAATCCTTGTATTGTTGACACTCTGCCTATTTTATCAGAATGCTTGCAATCTAATCTTTGTTTTGTGTGAGTAAAGTCTGAATTGGCAGCTAGCCACTGGGTTGCTGCCAGCTTTATCTTCAAAGAGTTTTATCGTGTGGCTTATTAACTCCGGGCCGTCTGTGGGGGTGCGTGTGTGGTACGGGGACAGAACAGTTCTTTTTAATCTTTTAAAATCAGCTGGAACAGGTAATCCTCGATTTACGGCCACAAGTGAGCCCAAAACTTCTGTTGTTAAGCGAGACATTCTTCAAGTGGGCTTTGCCCCATTTTATGATCTTTCCCTGCCACCGTTGCTCAGTGAATCACTGCAGTTGATAGGTTAGTAGCACGGCTGTTAAGTGAATCTGGCTTCCCCAATCGTTTTTGCTTGAAGGATCACCCATAGGGGATCAACATGCTTTTGGGACACACAGCAATGGTCATAAGTATGGACCAGTTGCCAAACATCTGAATTTTGATCACATGATTGTGGGGATGCCACAAAGTGTCGTAAGTGTGAAGAACGGTCGTAAGTCACTTTTTTTTCAGTGCCCTTGTAACTTCGAATAGTCGCTAAATGAACTGTTGTAAGTTGAGGACTACCTGTAAATTTCACGGGCAAACAGTCTTGCCAAGTCTATTAGCTAAGGCCTGTTCCAGTGGTGGGTTTCAAAATTTTTTACTACCGGTTTTGTGGGTGTGGCTTGGTGGGCGTGGCAGGGGAAGGATACTATAAAATCTCCATTCCCTCCCTACTCCAGGGGAAGGTTACTGCAAAATCCCCATTTCCTCCCGATCAGCTGGGACTTGGGAGGCAGAGAATAGATGGGGGTGGGGCCACTCAAAATTTCCACTTCCGGTTCTCCAAACTACTCAAATTTTCCACTTCCGGTTCTCCAGAACTGGTCAGAACCTGCTGAAACCCACCTCTGGCCTGATCCCACCTTTTCTTCAAGGTGTGTTTCTTTCTTGAGGTATTGACAGCACTAAATTAAAAATCTCCAAACAGGGAGAGAGAAAAAAATCCATCCAATGATGCCTGAATTAAGGAAAACTTTTCCGCTCTGAGTTGAATATTCTACGTATGCTCCTTTGCTACGTGAAGAAGCTTTTACCTCACCTATTTTGTACACCAGGTGACAAATTCACCTTTTATTAGAAGTCCAAAGTCTCAGGAAGGAATATCCTAAAGAGTTGCATTCAATATTTATGAAATATATGTGGCACTTCATCCCGGATGTCAAAAAGGGAGAGAAAATATAGTTATTTGTGTGCTAGACTAGACGGGACTTAATATGCAAGCAGATTTTTTAAAAAAAAAAATCTTAAAAAAAAAGGGGGGTGTTAAATCAATACAATGGGAAAAACGACATCCCTGACCATTTTTATGGCAGATGGGTATTAAAGGGAAGAAGGCACTGTGATAAAGCTAATGTTGCTTTAGTGTAACAGCATGTGTGTATGATTATGGGGAAACAACAACAACAACAGCGTGCAAGACACATGCTATCTGCAGTCCAAGAGATTGAATTTTCTCATCTCCCTGGTAGGGTTCACTGATGCTTGCAAAATTATTCCGGTGGGAGAATCCTGACTTCAAGTGTGTGATTGTGAAGTCTCTCTCTCTCTCTCTCTCTCTCTCTCTCTCCCCATTCCAACTCTTACCTTAAAATTAAAGGTAAAGGTTCCCCCGCATATGTGTGTTAGTCGTTCCCGACTCTAGGGGGCGTTGCTCATCTCTGTTTCTAAGCCGAAGAGCCAGCGCTGTCCGAAGACATCTCCGTGGTCATGTGGCTGGCATGACTAAATGCCAAAGGTGCACGGAAGCGCTGTTACCTTCCCACTAAAAGTGGTCCCTATTTTTCTACTTGCATTTTTTACGTGCTTTCGAACTGTTAGGTTGGCAGAAGCTGGGACAAGTAACGGAAGCTCACTCCGTTACGCGGCGCTAGGGATTCGAACCGCTGAACTGCCGACCTTTCTGATTGACAAGCTCAGCGTCTTAGCCGCTGAGCCATCACATCTCTTTACTCTAAGTTTATTTCTGGAGTTGACTTCTTTTAAAAAAAATACAACCCCAAAAATCAGTTATTTCACTAGAGTGTCAAAATTGCTGTGCTATTTAGCAGTTCGCTCTTTAATCAATCCGCTCTGCATCATAAATGAGGTTTTGGTCCGTCTGCTCGGTCGCTGTTGTGCTTAAAAGGGTTTCATGGCATCGAAATAAAAATGACAACCGCATGCACACTGTCATACGTATGCCAAGTATGTGTATAAAATGGGGTGGGTGGGTGTCCATGGGGGAAAGCCGAGGAGAACAGGGAAAGCAAATTATTGGACACACCAATTAGGAAAGAATGAGTGGCGGATACAGTTTCACACACAGGGAGAGGAGACACATGAATCAAAGTCTATCTTCTTGCACGTACTTCTGCTTTTCCCGGGAGTCTCTGGACTTCGGGCGGTTCTGTCGATTCGCCGTAGCTGGCAGAGAATGGACCGAAGAGCTTTTCTTGCTAGATGCATAAGAAGAGTGGGAAGAGTGAGAGAGACTCGCCCGAGACTGGCCGGCGTTGTGGTCGTACTGCATCAAGCAGAAGATCCAGTCCGTCGGCACCAGCTCGAAATCATAAGGTGGGTTGGCTATAACAAAACTGGAAAAAGAAAAGAAAAAAAAAAACCACAAGAAGTAATGGATGGAAGTTTATTCAAAGAGGAATCCAACCTAGAAGGAAGGAGAAATTTCCTGTCCGTGAGAACAATTGATCAGCGAAACGGCTTTTGCCTCCAGAAGTTGTGGAGGCTCCGTCACTGGAGGCTTTCAAGAAGAGAAATTTATTTCTCCAGCTCCATTATTCTGTAATTCTGATATTCTGTTTGTTATTCTGTTATACTTCCCATTCATTAGCTTTATTGGTTCTCAGCTGTAAATGAATTCTTTCTTTCTTCCTTCCTTCCTTCCTTCCTTCCTTCCTTCCTTCCTTCCTTCCTTCCTTCCTTTCTTTGTCCCTCCCTTCTGTCTCTATCTGTCCCTTCCTTCCTTCCTTCCTTCCTTCCTTCCTTCCTTCCTTCCTTCCTTCCTTCCTTCCTTCTGTCTCTGTCCCTTGCTTCCTCTCTCTCTTTCTTTCTCCCTCCCTCCCTCCCTTCCTTCTGTCTCTATCTGACCCTTCCTTCCTTCCTTTCTTCCTTTTGTTTCTTTGTTTCTTTCTTTCTCTCCCTTCCTTCTGTCTCTATCTGTCCCTCCCTCCCTCCCTCCCTTCCTTTGCCCTTCTCACTGTTGCAGCGACTGGGCAGTTCATAGAATAATAAAAAGTTTAAAAAGATAATACAAAACACTTAAAATTAGGAAAATTAAATAAAAACCAAAAGGAGAGGCAACAGGGCAGTGGGAAATCTTCTCTCTACTCCGTCAGCCGCCACCCACCTATTAGGGTCCAGGCCAACCAGCAGAAGCAAGCTTTAGGCTCTTCCAGAAGGCCAAGATTGCCAGGGCGGCTCTTGCCTCCAGCAGGAGACTCAAAGTTCTTTTGGCAGACAGGATCCGAAGTAGGCCTTTCCTGCTGGAGCAAATGGGATGGACCAACCTATTTGGGGGAGATGGCTGGACTCTGTCATAAAGGGCTTTGATAGGTGGTAACCAACACCCTGAGTTTGCCCCATTTCACCACTTTCTTGCCGCAGTTGTTAAGTGAGTCACTGCAGTTGTTAAGTTAGCTGCATGGTTGTTAAAGTGAATCTGGCTTCCCCATTGACACTGCTTGTCAGACAATCACAAAATGGGATCATGTGATCCCGGGGGACACAGCAACCATCATAAATATGAGCCAGTTGCCAAGCGTCTGAATTTTGATCACATGACCATGGGGAGGCCGCTTGTGAAAAAGGGTCACTTTTTTCCAGTGCCGTTGTAACTTTGAATGGTCATTAAATGCACTGTTGTAAGTCGAGGAGTCTCGGTAAATTGCTTTTGTGCACAGATTAGACAGTCCTTTGACTCAGGACAATGTCATGTGCCAGATTTCCTCAAATTCAACAATTGTCCTCAACGACAACAAGCTATATGCAGTGGTGGGATTCAGCCGGTTCGGGCCAGTTCAGGCGAACCGGTTTTTAAATTGCTGGCTGGTCCCTTCACTCCCAGCCCCGCCCCTTCCAGGAGTCCCCATGCACCCTGTTTTGGCTCCCAGGAGGCTGCAGGGAGGCCTACTAAGCCCAAAACAGGGCATGGGGGAGTGCGGCGCGGTCCTCCCCAGCCAGTTTTTGCTCCCAGGAGGCTGTAGGGAGGCCTACTAGGCCCAAAATGGGGCGCGGGGGGCAGCGCCCCTCCCATGGCCCATTCTTGCTCCCAAGGGGGTGCAAGAGGCCGAATGCTGCCTGTCACACCCCCCTGGCCACACCCACTATGGCCACACCCACCCAGCTGGTCATTAGGTCAGAGAACCAGTTATTAAATTTGAATCCCACCACTGGCTATGACAGATATATAATAAACACAATGGATTGCGCTGTGTGGATTATCGTTCACCCCCACCACTTCGATCTGAAGGAACAGCAAAACAAAATCCAGGAATAAGGTTAAATTACAATTCATGTCATTCCCCAGGCTCTCAAAAACTGTCCTTCCTTTCCTTTCAACGTCTCACTCGAGAAAGAATTGTGGGAAATTTAAACATTCTGGTTTGCAGGTCCTATCAAGCCACAAATGTTTTTAAAGCAGTTGTCTATTTCTATCTATTTCTGTGGAAAAGCAAGAAGATATCTGGTGCTATCAAGGGTACAAGCTATTGAATAACTGTTTTCTGGGTAAAAAAAAAAACCCATCTAATGAATGGTTGGAAATAGGGGTAAAATGCTTTGAAGTCTGCTACTGGTTCGCTTCACTACCAGTTTGCTTCACGCGCATGCGCGGTGCACACCAAATGCGCCCCACAAGTGCTACCACACAGTGCTGAAAAAGGGGGATTAAGAAGCCTTTTCTGAGTCTGCAAAGGTAAGTAGAACAGCGAAGGGGGGGGAAACAGCTGTGCCACGTGATTTAGATTCGCTAGAAAGCAGGATTTCCTGCTTTCTAGCAAGTATAAACTGCGCGGCACAGCTGATCGTCGGAAATACTGGTTCGCCCGAACCGGTAGCATTTTTTTAAACTACCGGTTCCCCTGAACCGGTCCGAACCGGGTAGCATAAAATAGTAGTATTTTAAATGTTTCCTGGTTGGAAACATTTAAAATAACAAGGATCAGGCCCCAAAGTTTGTACATACCGTTTCGTGCATTGAGGCGTGCTTGAGTTGAAATCTCTTAATCGATATATCCCAAAGCAGAGCATATTGTAAGTTTTCAAAGCTTTACAAAATAGATCTCCATAACAACCACCATCCTAGGAAACAATAAGCAAACAAACAAATGCATAAAAGAAACGTCATTTCTCCCACCCACACCCACACCCAATACCTCAGTTATCACTATGACACGGAACATGAGGGAAATAATTTAAATCGGTAGTTCCTTGCCAAAGAAAGAAAGTGTTAAGGGAATCCGTTGCAAGTGAGAGACAATTTCCTCAAGGAACTCTCTCATTTAAATGTTTAATCTTGGAACAGCTAATAAATATGTGCACAACAACAACCCTAAGCACAATCAAAGAGCTGGAAATGGGAATGCCAATTGAGTCTTGTTTGAAATGAACTCCCAAGTTTGGGATTCGCAGATCAGCTGTTTCACAAATTAAGAACAATGCCATTCGGGATGATTAAGAACACACAACATTGGCTTTCTTGTTCTAATCTTGGAAATAGCTTCATTTGTTGATGTTGTCAATTGTCATGAAGGTAGTTTGGATTATAGCAAGGAGGAGATGACATCATAGGACAGGACTGCCCCACCTTGCTCTGAGAAAAGGAGGAGGAGGAGGAGGGAAGGTAGAGAAGAAAAGGAGGAAGAGGGAAGGTGGAGAAGAGGAAGAGAAGGAGGAGGAGGGGGAAGATGGAGAAGAGAAGGAAAAAAGGAGGATTAGGGAAGGTGGAGAAGAGGAAGAGAAGAGAAGGGGAGGAGAAGATGGAGAAGAAGAAGAAAATAGAAGAAAAGGGAAAGGAGGAGGAGGAAGGAAGGTGGAGAAGAGGATAAGAGGAGGAGGAGGAAAAGGGAAAGTAAAGAAAGAGAAGGAGGAGGAGGAGGGAAGATGGAGAAGAAGAGAAGAGAAGGAAAAGAGGAGGAGGAGGAAGGAAGGTGGAGAACAGAAGGAGAAGGAGGAGGGAAGGTGGAGAAGAGGAAGAGAAGAGAAGAAGGAGGAGAAGGGAAGATGGAGAAGAAGAAGAAGAGAAGAGAAGAGAAGAGAAGGAGGAGGGAAGGTGGAGAAGAGGATGAGAAGAGAAGGAGGAGGAGAAGAAGAAGGGAAGGTAGAGGAGAAAGAGGAGGAGGAGGAGGAGGAGGAGGAGGAGGAGGAGGAGGAGGAGGAGGAGGAGGAGGAGGAGGAGGAGGAGGAGAAGAAGGGGAGGGGAAGCAGGAAGAGGAGGAAACATTTTATACATCAAACTTTCCAACTTCCCTAAGTTATCCATTTATTTTGGATTACAGGAATCCAATATGTTCAGCCTCCCAGATCCACATTCATATAAACAAACGAAATGTATCCGTTGCTCCGGCCTAACCCGTCTCGCAGATAGTCTCAGGCAAACCAATCTTCCATAGCTTCTTTGGCTCACTCGTGAAGATCTTACCCCAAGGTCTGCAAAAGGTCCATCCAACAAGGCCAGCTGAGCCACCCGGCATCTGTCCCTATTGGTCAGCGTCTGGGGGGTGCTGTAGCCGCCCCGGAGTGCATTCTCTTCGGCAATCAGGGACTCCAGTTCTGGCGTGGCCCCTCCCGTCACCAAAGTCCGTATCAGGGTGAGAATATTGTCGTTGAAGTACGTCTGTGGAGATAAGAAGATGTCTCCTTAAGCAAACCCTCGTCATTTCCCGACTTGACTACTGCAATGCTCTCTACATGGGGTTCCCCTTGAAGTGCACCTGGAAGCTCCAACTGGTCCAGAATGCGGCCGTGTGAGTAATTATGGGAGCAACATAGCGCTCACAAGTAACACCTCTTCTACGCGAGCTGCACTGGCTTCCGGTAGCCTTCCGAGTGCACTTCAAGGTGTTGGTTCTTACCTTTAAAGTGCTCCATGGCTTAGGACCTGAGTATTTACGAGACCACCTGCTGCAACCGATAACCTACCACCAACCAATACGCTCTCACAGAGTAGGGCTACTCATAGTACCATCATTAAAACACTGTCATCTAGTAGTTCCAAGGGAGAGAGCCTTCTCTGTGGGGGCACCTACTCTTTGGAACGGAATACCCCCTGGAATGCGAATAATCCCAGATCTTCGCACTTTCCGACGTGCCCTGAAGACCTTTCTGTTTCAACAAGCAGGGCTAGCATAAACATCTAAATTCTATGCCAAGATCTTATCAGATACACCAAGTTGACTCAATTTATTATTTACTGTTTATATATATAAAAAATATTATATGTATATGAAATCTTAATCTGTTCACTGCCCTGAGTTCTTCGGGAGAAGGGCGGTATAGAAATTCAATAAATAAATAAATAAATAAATAAATAAATAAATAAATAAATAAATAAATAAATAAATAAATAAATAAATAAATAAATAAATAAATAAATAAATAAATAAAGGCCCTTTTCTGCACCAAAGTTCTTGGCTGTCTCTTCAAATAATTTCTCTCCAAAAATGCACAGACCGGAGACCCCAATTACTCTATTTTCTTCTGCCCTATTAAGCTTCCACTGGATTTGTCCCCACTTCCCACTATGTGTATATCTCTCTCTCCCTCTCTGTCTCAGTGTATGTACGTATCTAACTCAGAATTGATTTGGATTAAAGTACAGAAATGTAAATCATGCGTGTTCCCTATAATTGGGGTCCTGAAACCGCCTTCCTTCTCATGGCCTTCATATCTAATAGCAGCCTGGAGGACCCTCCATTGCATAGTCCGGACCGCATTTAAAGATCATAGAGCCCAGCTTGCATTTTTTAAAAATAAAAAGGTAAAGGTTCCCCTTGCACAGATGTGCTAGTCGTTCCCGACTCTAGGGGGCGGTGCTCATCTCTGTTTCAAAGCCCAAGAGCCAGCACTGTCTGAAGATGTCTCCGTGATCATGTGGCCAGCATGGTTAAACTCCAACAGTGCAGGAACGCTATTACCTTCCCACCAAAGGTGGTTCCTATTTTTCTACTTGCATTTTTTACGTGCTTTTGAACTGCTAGGTTGGCAGAAGCTGGAACAAGTAACAGGAGCTCACCCCGTTACGCAGCACTAGTGATTCGAACCGCTGAACTGCCGACCTTTCGATTGACAAGCTAGGCGTCTTAGCCACTATATTTTAAAAATATTTTTTAAAAATATTGGTCACTAATATTCCTCGGTGTTTTGGGTGTCATTCCTGATTCCTTGAACCTGGTGGAATTTTAATTCTCCCTTCTTCTCTAAATGGTATTTCGCCTATCCCTGCTATTTTCCTGTCTGTCAGTCTGTCTCTGCCTGCCTGTCTATCATATCATATCATATCATATCATATCATATCATATCATATCATATCATATCATATCATATCATATCAATCTCTATCAGTATCTATCATCTGTCTATCTATCTATTATTTATTAGTATCTGCCATTCATTCATCGCCTATCCCCGCTATTTTCCTGCCTGCCTGCCTGCCTGTCTATTTGTCTGTCTGTCTGTCTGTCTGTCTCTCTCTCTCTCTCTCTATCATCTATCTATCTATCTATCTATCTATCTATCTATCTATCTATCTATCTCTATCAGTAGCTGTCATCTGTCTATCTATCTATCATTTATCAGTTTCTGCCATCCATCCATCCATCCATCCATCCATCCATCCATCCATCCATCCATCCATCGCCTAGCCCTACTATTTTCCTGTGTCTGTCTGTCTGTCTGTCTGTCTGTCTGTCTCCCTCCCTCCATCTATGTATCTACCTACCGACCTGCCTTCCTCTCTTTTATATGAATATATGCTCATTTTACACAGTGACTTCAAGAAGTCTATTATCTGCGGTGCCTCATTTTCTTTTAGCAAAATTTCCGTCACTCCATAAAAGAGCCAGCCTAAAAGGATTTCAGGACAGTCTTTCCATCTCCCTTCGACTTTACTTCCCTCTTTTCGATCACATCCATGATTACTTGAGCAGCCCACGTTAAGCGTAGACTTCCTGATGATTTCTCTGATCTCCCTTAAATAAAATCCCCATTTGCCTCCTTATCTTTTTATCCGTTGACATTCTTGATGATGGGGCCTTTGTGATTTCTCAGGTTGGCACTGGAAGCCTGAATTCATTTCTTGTATTTCTCCTTTGTATTAGATTTGAACCTTTTTGTCTTTTGCTGGGCATCATGACAGCTGACAGACGCTTTCTCTCTCTCTCTGAAATTCGAGGGAGGTGTATTTTTTTGGGACTGTTTTGGTTTCCTGACTTTTACCTCACCCCGTGACTTTTGGGCTTCTTTTTTATATATGTTAAATGTTCCTTACCTTGATCTGAAATTCTGACTATTAGGTCCTTGAGGTCAAATCTTGTTGGCACAGCTGACTCTTTTTACACTTTTCTAAGTTTAACCCACATATTTGACACCAATCATTCACAGTCCATTGCACCAGTAAGTATCCAGGCCGACTGGATTACACTGATCGATCTTCTGTTTCCTATTACGTAGTCAATTTGATCCCAAATGTTGCATGTCTGGTGATGTCTTGAGTAGAATCTGTGTTTAGGTGGCTTGAAGCAGGTGTCAGCAATAAACAAGAAATTCTCTTTACAAAACTCTCTGGACCTTTACCCAATTCAAACCATCTTTGCCTTGGGTTCTTCGTTTCTCCAATATTTACACTGCAATCATCCATTAGTTGTACTACATCCTTTATTTTTTCTGTTTCACTTAGCATCTTTTGCAATCTGAAGTGGCATTTCTCAATGCCCTCTTCCTTGTACCTGCAGTCAGTCAATCATATAGTCATTAATTTTAATAAATAGGATCCTATCGTTTATCAGATTACTATCCAAGCACTTATTTAGAGATGTTCCTTCTGAGGATATTGTGGCACCATTCCTTTTATATAATAGCCTGCCCTGAATATATAATGTATGGCCATTCAGAGTCACTTGATTGAGTTGGGCAGCTATAGAAACTGAATAAACAAACAAACAGCTGAATTATGGTTCTCCATTCCAGCTCAACCAAATTCACTTATTCCCAAATCACTCATTCCAGATGTTCGTGATTTATGCTTCTCACCTTCAATCAGCTTAGAGCTAGAAGGGACCTTGGAGGTCTTGTAGTCCAACCCCCTACTCAAGCAGGAGACTCTATCATCTCAGACAAGTGGCTGTCCACTCTCTTCTTAAAAACTCCAGTGATGGAGCACCCACAACTTCTGAAGGCAAGTCCTTCCACCGGTTAATTGTCCTCACTGTTAGGAAGTTTCCCCTTAATTCCAGATTGGATCTCTCCTTGATACCTTTACAAAGCTCTGATATGTTGAAAATTCTGAGGACATCACAATGTTTTTAAGTCTATGAGGAATGTCAAGTTTGTGAAAAGTGTTCATTATTAGCTTGGGGGGGTCTTCTAGTCCAGCTGTCTGCTCATGAAGGAGACCCTATACCATTCCAGACAAATGGCTCTCCAGTCTTTCCTTAAAAACCTCCAGTGATGGAGCACCCCCAGCATCTGAAGGCAAGCTGTTCCACTGGTTAATTGTCTTCACTGTTAGGAAGTTTCTCTTTAATTCCAGGTTGCTTCTCTCCTTGATTAGATTCCATCCATTGCTTCTTGTCTTGTCTTCTGGTACTTTGGATAATAAGTTGACCCCCTCTTCTTTGTGGCAGCCCCTTAATATACTGGATGACTGCTATCATGTTACCCCCTGGTCCTTCTTTTCTCTAGACATTCTAAATTCCAGTTGCATGTGTCAATTGTAATTTACTGGCATCATCAGTGACCAGATTTTGTTGAAGTTTTGTTCTGACTACACCATCAACTCCAGGTCTTAATGGTAAAAATATCCCCATAAATTAGAATAATCCCTCCTGACCAGAAAAAGATTCTTCATACAGTACCCAATCCTGTCTGATGTTTGAGCCAGGTTCACACAGTTGATTTGTTGAACAACAACACAGAAAAGGTTAGCCATTGATCTATTGAGGCTTTGACTTAGATGTTTCTTCACCTGGGAGTGTTGGTTACTTTCACACCAATAGAACCCCACTTCTCCTGATTCCCCACCATTAATTCTGCTTAGCTTTAAGAAGCCACGGTGGCACAGTGGTTAAAATATAGCATTGCAGGCAAATTTTGTCCACAGCCAGCAATTCGATCCTGACCGGCTCAAGGTTGACTCAGCCTTTCATCCTTCCGAGGTTGGTAAAATGAGGACCCAGATTGTTGGGGGAAATATGCTGACTCTGTAAACTGCTTAGAAAAGGCTGTAAAAAGCACCGTAAAGTGGTATATAAGTCTAAGGGCTATTGCTATTAGCTTTATGATCTCCCTATACAGTGACCCTATGTCCTTTATTGTAAAGGCTGGTCCTTTATTTCAGAAAGTTGTCCTTTAGATTTATTTTATTTCATTTTATTTATTATATTGATATTGATCTATTGATCTTGATATACCGGTATTTATATTTATTTATAAGGGCCATGGTGGCACAGTGGTTAGAATGCAGGATTGCAGGCTGACTCTGCCTACTGCCAGGAGTTCGATCCTAACCGGCTCAAGGTTGACTCAGCCTTCCATCCTTCTGAAGTCGGTAAAATGAGGACCCAGATTATTGGGGGCAAGATGCTGACTCTGTAAACTGCTTAGAAAGGGCTGTAAAAGCACTATGAAGCGGTATATAAGTCTAAGTGCTATTGCTATTTTCCTGGTCTTGCTCTTGAATTTTTCTTTGTAAAGCAAAGCTACAAACAAGCAATTTTTTTAAAATTAACTTTATTAACCTTAGTCAGATTTGCCCCTTTTTCATCTTTCTCCTTTTCCAGGTTCCTTTTTCCAAGAAAATAAAGTCACCTTATTCTGGCAAGAAGGACTTTCTTAGGAATTCCATTCCCACTTTTGAGCTCGCTGCAGCTGTGAAGTCTACTGCTATTTTCAAAGTGGTAATCGCCTGAAATATACTTCACACATATAAGGAAAAACTAGCATAGAGAAGATAATTATCTATCTGCTTGAAGGGGTTTATTCTATAATGTTGGAAGATTTAAAGTTTGATCCAGTGGTGAAATCCAAATTTTTTTACTACCGGTTCTGTGGGCGTGGCTTGGTGGGCATGGTGTGGCTTGGTGGGAGTGGCTTGATGGGCATGGCAGGGAAAGGATATTGCAAAAATCTCCATTCCCACTGCACTCCAGGGGAAGAATACTGAAAAATCCCCATTCCCTCCCCACTCCTGGGGGAAGGATATTGCAAAATCTCCATTCCCACCCCACTCTGGGACCAGCCAGAGGTGGTATTTGCTGGTTCTCCGAACTATTCAAAATTTCTGCTACCGGTTCTCCAGAACCTGTCAGAACCTGCTGGATTTCACCCCTGGTTTGATCCCAAGTGAGATGACTCAATTAATTGGGCCTCGAAGGGTCACAAGAACAAAAATGAGCATTTGACATTTGCTAAAGTCTTATAAAATAGAACAAAGAATATTTTTTTTTTTGGGGGGGGGGAGAATTATTTGGTGGTTTTGTTAAAAATCAGTAATCAAGTAAAGATACACCTAGAACTGCAAAGTGTCTCTTCTGGGTCTGGAATGGCAAATTGCTGATGTTCCATTTTATTTTGAGGTGACATTTCCTTTCGTAAATCGTTGAAAAGACAGGTTTGGGCAGTGGTGGGCTGCAACCGGTTTAACAACCAGTTCTGTGAGAGTGCTTCACCTAACGTGCTTGCATGCAGCGTTCAAAATACAGCAATTTGAAGCTCAGCTGCTTACCTTCTAAGGCAGCCACAGTAAAAGTAGAATGGCGGAGGCGCAGAAATCAGCTGTGCTGCGTGAATCAGCTGAGCCAGAAAAAAGGAAATATAGGACAGGATAGGGCGGGGGGGGCGGGGCCAGCTGATCATTGGAACTATCAGTTCGTCCGAACTGGTCTGAACCGGCAGCAGCCAACCACTGGGTTTGGGGGAATTTTCTACAGAGATTTAGAATCAGAATAGAGCTGGAAGGGACCTTGGAGGTCTTCTAGTCCAATCCAGAGGTGGGTTTCAGCAGGTTCTGACCAGTTCTGGAGAACCGGTAGTGGAAATTTTGAGTAGTTTGGAGAACTGGTAGTAAAAATTCTGACTGGCCCCGCCCCCATCTATTCTCTGCCTCCCAAGTCCCAGCTGATTGGGAGGAAATGGGGATTTTGCAGTAACCTTCCCCTGGATTGGAGAGTGAATGGAGAGTTTACAGTATCCTTCTCCTGGAGTGGGGAGGGAATGGAGATGTTACAGTATCCTTCCCCTGCCATGCCCACCAAGCCACGCCCACCAAGCCACACCACGCCCACCAAGCCACGCCCACAGAACCAATATTAAAAAATTTTGAAACCCACCACTGGTCCAATCCCCTGCTCAAGCAGGAGACCCATTATATCATTCTGGACAAGTTGGCTGTCCAGTCTCTTCTTGAAAACCTCCAGTGATGGAGGATCCACAATTTCTGAAGTCAAGCCATTCCACCAACTGATTGTTCTCACTGCTAGGAAATTCCTCTTTAATTCTAGTTGGATCTTTCTTTAACTTTTAACTCTTGAAGTTTAAGAATACTCCTTGGTTTGGCCCCAAGATGATTACACTCATCTAGAGGATCACTACATCCCACGTGCAAATAACCGCCAAGGATGCAATAAATATAACAGAAGACTCTAGTGAAGAAAGAATAAGGGATTCCAAAACATGAATGAGAAGATGATTAAGGTGTTAAGGAAAATCTATATCCATGCTATCCATCCAGATCTAGGCTGCTTTCTGGAAGAAAGGACACTCCTCCACTGGACACTCCAGTTGAAATTAGAAGTTAGAGCCTCCTCTCTTGTTCATCAGTAGAAAAACCAAAGACCAAAGTTCAGTAGAAAGAATGGATCTCTGCATGCTGAGACTCCAGAACTAAGGTCATTATTCCAACCTCGGTGACATCCCAAAAACAGATTTCTCAACAGAACCAGAAAAATGATCCTTTATAACATATAAATCTGCCACACCAATTTAGCATGTATTTTATTATATTGCCATAAATAAGTCCGAGAGTGGTTTATCAGCTGGTAATCTGTCACGACAGCAGGGAACAGCGATATAAGTCTTGTCTTTTTATGGAGCCTGTCAACTAATATTTTTAAAAAATATGTTAATTGATTGATGCTTTTGACTGCAAAAAAAATATATATCTACATTTCAAGGCATTTCAAGGATTCTCAAGGAAGAATTACCTTCTGTGACATTTGATAGTTTAATGCAAACAAGACCTTCTTCCTCTAGATTATAGTCCTAACAATGCAACCTCTCCTTGCTTATATTATTCTATGGATGGTCTTCTGTGCTTCTGTCTCCTCCTATCCCCTCTTTCTCTTGAAATCCTAGCAATTCTCCATTCCCTGCTTTTGCTTCTCATTTCAGTTGCATGTTTATTTTCTATTTTACTTATTTTCACTTTAGTCAACTGTTCCTGGAACTCAATAAGAGAGATTATGTTTTGTAATCTCTATGGAATTATGGACTTATAAAGCATGACCATCGCTCTTTAACTGGGGAGATGCCATAGAAAATAATCCCTCCTATTTTCTAGATAATACTGTATCTCTGGATTGAAATGCATCTATCTATCAATCACCTAGCTCTATCTATCTATCTATCTATCTATCTATCTATCTATCTATCTATCTATCTATCTATCTATCTATCTATCTACGTACCTACCTACCTACCATCTATCATTTATCCATCCATCATCTATCTATCTATATATCTATCTATCTATCTATCTATCTATCTATTTATCTATCTACCTACCTACCTACCTACCTACCTACCTACCTACCTACCTACCTACCATCTATCTATCATCTATCTATCTATCTATCTACCTACCTACCTACCATCTATCTATCATCTACCTACCTACCTATCTATCTATCTATCTATCTATCTATCTATCTATCTATCATCTATATCATCTATCTATCGATCGATTGATCAATCAATCAATCAATCAATCATCACCTGGGGTGTTTCTCAAGCATAAAGAAGTGATCGACACTTTTGCACACAAGGTGCCAGGATCAAAACTAGCTGGTGGTACACTTGCAATTGTATCTTTCTATCTGGTGTGAGAAGGATTGGCAACAGTCTTTATGTTCACCTCTAGACTGGATAATCTATCTATCTATCCATCCATCCATCCATTTTATCTATCTATCTATCCATCCATCTATCTATCATCTATCTATCTATCTTATCGTCCATCTATCCATCCATCCATCCATAGTATCTATCTATCTATCTATCTATCTATCTATCTATCTATCTATCATCTATCTATCTATCTATCTATCTATCTATCTATCTATCCATCCATCTATCTATCCATTTTATCTATCTATCTATCCATCCACCTATCATCTATATATCTATCATCATCCATCCATCCATCCATCCATCCATCCATCCATCCATCCATCCATCCATCCATCCATCCATCTACAGTATCTATCTATCTATCTATCTATCTATCTATCTATCTATCTATCTATCCATCCATCCATCCATCCATCCATCCATCCATCCATCCATCCAGGTATTCATCCTTCTATTCCCCACCAGAAATGAAAAAGCTCCTTGGATGAGTAGCGGAACATTTTCAAGGGGAAAAAACAAAACAACCCAAGGAAGTCCAGTTGCCTTTTGAATTGCATCTTTGGGTTCTCTTTTAGGTTGACTCCGGAGCGAATGTAGAACCAGAGCTGAAATTACAGCCTTACTTTTAGGATCCACACAACAACGGAAAGATGGATGCTTACCGCACTCATGAGGGAATCCAGGACGCTAACCGCGAAGGCCGTTCCACAGGCGAAAGGCTGGGTGAGATAGAGTTCTGTGTCAGGATCGTCATCGTCGTCTTGATCCAGGAACTGAACATTAGAATCGTTTACTGAAAAGAAAACGACAACGTATCTCTATCCAGAGTGGATATCGGCAGATAATTTTTATATGCTATATACACGAAGAAGAAACGCAACGCCTGGGTAGAGATGCATCTCGAATGCTTGCATGTTGCTGAAAATGGAATTAAAATGTGTGTGGAATCTGCATTTTGAAAATAATAATAATAATTAGTTCGTCTTTATGGAAGGCGAAGAGTTGGAACCCCTCGGGGGGCTCTGTTAGCATTATTCAGAATGTGTACAGGTAGTTCTCGACTCACAATAGTTCGTTCAAAGTTACAACGGCCCTGAAAAAATTGACCTCTGACCCTTACAGCCATTGGAGCATCCCCCTGGTCACGTGATCAAACTTTGATGCTTGGCAGCTCACTCATCTTTGTGACGGTTGCAGTTTTGAGGGGGTCACGTGATACTCCTTCTGACAAGCAAAGCCAACTGGGGAGCCAGATTCACTCGGCAACCGTGTTATATTAACTTAAACAGCTGCAGTGATTCACATCACAGACGTGGCAAGAAAAAGGTCGTAAAATAGGGGCAAAAGTCACTTAACAAGTGTCTGGCTTAGCAACAGAACTTGGGGGCTCAGTTGGTGTCGTAAGTCGAGGACTACCTGCCTCTAACCACCTTGCCAAGAGATGAGACCAGCTTCAGTTTTACCTGGTCCTGTGGAAAACCCACATAATACTCCCTGGGCTCGAATGCAAATGCATATACAGTAGAATCTCTGGTCACGACCATAATTCATTCCATAACTTTGGTCACAAACTGATTTGGTCGTGACCCAAACCTAATTTTGGAAATTTGGTGCTTACAAAAAAAAAAAAAAAAAGGTGCGCCAGGGGAAATCGGCCGCGGGGAAAAAAAAATGTGACTTTTTTGGTCGGAACCGGATTTGGTCGTGGTCAGAAGCGTTCGTGACCAGAGGTTCTACTAGGAAGCTTCCTAAAAATTACTAGTGGATTTGCCTTCCCTGAGGCCATAAAGGCACATTGAATGAATGGGGGTGGGGGTGGGGGGAGACAGACAAATGGCTGCACAAGACATTGTATGGATGCCTTTGAAGAATGCTTGAGGGGCAAAGTAGAAGACACTAGATGTCTCTTTTTTTGCCTTCCCTTCCCTCTCTTGCTTGTCTTGTGTCTCCAGGTTGTTTGCTTTTTCCTTTCCTTTGCTTCCTCTTATCTTCCCCTTCTTCTTCCTTTTCCTTTCCTTTCCTTCCTTTCTTTTCCTTTCCTTTCCTTTTCCGTCCTGTACTTTACTTTACTTTATTTTCCCCTTCCTTCCATTGTTCTTCCTTTCCCTTCCCTTCCCTTCCCTTCCCTTCCCTTCCCTTCCCTTCCCTTCCCTTCCCTTCCCTTCCCTTCCCTTCCCTTCCCTTCACGTCTTTATCCATCTACTTCCTTCACTTCCCTTCTTTATCCATTTATTTCCTTTCCTTTCCTTTCCTTTCCTTTCCTTTCCTTTCCTTTCCTTTCCTTTCCTTTCCTTTCCTTTCCTTTCCTTTCCTGTCCTGTCCTGTCCTGTCCTGTCCTGTCCTGTCCTGTCCCATCCTTTACTTTACTTTCCCCTTCCTTCCATTGTTCTTTCCTTCATCATAGCAATAGCAATAGCAATAGCACTTAGACTTATATACCGTTTCATAGTGCTTTTACAGCCTTCTCTAAGTGGTTTATAGAGTCAGCCTATTGCCCCCAACAATCTGGGTCCTCATTTTACCCACCTTGGAAGGATGGAAGGCTGAGTCAACCTTGAGCCTGGTGAGATTTGAACTGCCGAACTGCAGCTAACAGTCAGCTGAAGTAGCCTGCAGTACTGCACTCTAACCACTGCGCCACCTCGAATCATTCTTTCCTTTCCTTCTCTTCCTCCCCCTTTCTTCCATCGTATATCCCGTCCCTTTCCTTCCCTCCCCCTTCCTTCCATCATATCTCCCTTCTCTTCTCTTTTCACCCCTTCCCTTTTCTCCCTCTTCTTTCCATTGTATCTCCTTTCCTTTCCTTTTCCTTCTATCGTATCTCCCTCCCTTCCCCCTCCCCTCCCTTCCCCTTCCTTTTCTCTCCCATTCTCCTCCATCTGCATCAACCTGCTCCTTTTCATAACATGACCCGTTTGGAAGGGACCAGACAGGCCATTGGAAGGAACAGTGAAGGACTCCAATTTTTTACACTGTAGGACTCTGACAAATGGCTATTACTTGCACGCACCTGAAAAGGGGACCCCATCACCTCTCTGAGAAATTGGTTCTACTGTCAAACTGCTCTTGTGGTTATGGATTTCTCCCCTCGCATTCAACTGGAATAAATCTTTCTGCCATTATTTCAAGCTTTCCATGCTGACAGAAGAGGTCTTGATCTCCTACATGCTGGGGTTGTATCATACTGTATATTATATATATGCTCAGGGTATTATCACATCCGTCTCAGCTATCTTTTGTCAAGCTAAACCCTCATCTCCAGTCTTATCCCTTCTCTCCTTCTATTTTCTTCTTATTTTGCTCTCTCTATTGCAAGGTGGCAAGGGAGACACATATGCGTGTTATGCAGGGATTAATAGCTAATAAGGACAGAATAATGAATACATGCATATCTGGAGAACACTGGCATATGCACATGTGACAGAATGGATGGTCTATGCATATATCAACAAGTAACGTAAATAGGAGAGTCAAATTCAATATATGGATTAAAGAGATGAGGCCCTGTTTTATCCTCGGACCATTGAAAGAAGGTTGAAGTTTTTGGGCTTGAGGTCTTTCCTCCTCCAAGTTCACGTTTCTACATTTTCAAAAAGACATCTATGTATAGTAGTGGCCAAAATTGTGGAAGCCTTTTGGGAAAAGTGTATTTTTGAGGTTTGATGGCTAATAACACCACTTTTTTTGGAGTTTCAAGATAATAATATTGCACTGCTGGAATGGCTTGGGAATAGCCCAGACCTTAACCCAATTGAAATTATACGGAACTGACTAAAGAAACTTGTTAGTCAGAAGTGACCCAGCAAAATCAGTTCATACATTCAGAGCTTCATCCCAGAACTTGATCATCAAAAATTACACGAGAGGGGAAAAAATGCTTAGAAACACAGTGGTTTTTAGGACATTCAACATGGAAGCTCTGAATGAAAAATTGTTCTCACAAACTAATCAGTGTCTTAAGGGAAGTTTATTTCTTTTTTTCTTTTGCAAATGTTTGTCTTTCTTTTATATGTCTGAGAACTGTTAAAATGTGTCTGTCAAATGGAGGAGGAGGAGGAAGAAGAAGACGAGGGTGAGAAGGAGGAGGAGGAGGAGGAAGAAAGGAGGAAGAGGAGGGGACAGGGAGGAGAAAGAAAAGAGGAAGAAGGAGGAGGATGGGGCAGGGAGGAGGAGGAGGAGGAGGAGGAGGAGGAGGAGGAGGAGGAGGAGGAGGAGGAGGAGGAAAATAATTTAATGTGCAGATGCTATATAAACAGCCAGCAGGCCAGATGAATGTGATCAAAGATGTACCAATGCTGTATGTATGTAGAGAAAAAGAAAAATCATTAAGAGAAGGCAGAACAAGACAGTCCGTTTCAACTGGAATCACAAATAAAACACATTCAAAGTAGCGCTGAGGAGGCAACTCTCCGATGCAGCCAGATGAAAGAAGAAGTAAGCTGAGAGCAGAAACAACAGCGGAGCAACAAGCAGCTGACGTCCAAAAGGAAAGGCGCTTTCTTACCCAATTCGGTTATCATTAGAATCTGAACTCCACTGTTTTTTTCCTGACTGTTTGAAACCAAAGGCAGAAGTTTGCCAGGTTTAGCTAGTAGGTTTTGAGGAGGGGGAGGGGGGAAGGAGAAGGCACAGACAGAGAATACAATGAGGGCGTGAGACAAATAAAGCTGAAAACCAAAATGGAGGCAATAAATGGACAGAAGGATCACAAATCAAGCTTGCCTTTACGATCGAGAAGCAAGAAGAAGCCTTGCAGAATTCACACAGGAAAAAAAAATGAGGATGAGTGAAGGGGCAGCATTCTCAATGCTGCCGCAGAAATGGTTAATTTATTTGAGAACATAAGAGATGGACGAAGGAGACCTCGTTGGCTTCCAACATGCAGGGAGGAAGGCAGCTGGGTATCAAAGTATCACTAGCCCTTGAAGCAGGTCTGGCCCCCTTAGTCCCTCAAATTGAATCTGACTCAGAACAGAATATTCGGAGGGTCCTGCTCAAATTTATAGTAAAGGTAAAGGTAAAGGTTCCCCGCACATATGTGCTAATTGTTCCTGACTTTAGGGGGCAGCGCTCATCTCTGTTTCAAAGCCGAAGACCCAGCACTGTCCGAAGACGTCTCCGTGGTCATGTGGCTGACTAAACGCCAAAGGCGCACCGAACGCTGTTACCTTCCCACCAAAGGTGGTCCTTTCCTTAAGCAAAGGAACTTGCTTAATCATTGTGTGGACATGTGCATACCTCTGTGTGTATGCATGTGTATCATCATCATCATCATCATCATCATCATCATCATCATCATCAATTAACTGCAGAAGGTGTCTTCGTGAAGGTTATAGACCTGTGATGGCGAACTATGGCACGTGTGCCCAAAATGGCACACAGAGCCATGTCGTCTGGCTCATGTGGCCTCGCCCGTTGCTCTTCCGGGTTTCTGGGGCACATGTGCACACGATGATCAGCTGGCCTTTGTGCGCGCAGCAGTGCCGGAAACTGGAAGAGCTGGTCTTCCAGTTTCTGTGTGCGCATGCGTGCCAGCCAGCTGATTGTGTGTGCCATAAACTGGAAGAGGAGCTGCCTGGTGTGCATACATGCACTGGCATGTGCACTGGGCAGCTCCTCTCCTGGGTTGTGTCCCCCGATGAGCGCACGTGCGAGCTCCCTTTTTGGCACTCGGTGCCGAAAAGGTTTGCCATCACCGTTATAGACTATCCTATCTAGTCTAGTGAGAGATAGACTCTTTTGATTTCTAGAGAGAGCGTGACTGGCCCAACTCTTCCAGTTGCCTTCCACACCTCAAGGGAACACTAGAACTTCTTAGTCCATCTCTTTAACCATTACACACCAACAGTTGTGTTGTTGCACTGAGAGAGAACAACTGTTCCAGAATCACCCAGTTGGTTTCCATGCTTAAAGAACACTGAAAGGGTCTTCCTGCTGTTAATCCAGCATTTTAGCAACTACATCATTGGCTCTATGTCTATGTCGGAATTCTGTCGATATACACACCCATATTGTACAACCTTCAGGAGAAAATGCTACACCTTTCCTTACATAAGGCACTCCTTAGGCTGAGAAAAATGAAAAGACAACAGGTTAAAAAGATCCCCAGAGAGCTTACCTAACTCCGTAATAATAGGGATATCGATCCCCGTTGTAATGGAGGGCTGACGGAGAAGACCATGCACTGGACTCTTGTCGGGCGATGACCTGTCCATTCCAGGTGGTGAAAACCCTGTAGAGACCAAAGAAACTGAGATGTTATACTAGGACTCGTAACTCTTAATTACAGAAATATTCGACTAGGAAGCAGCTGTACTGAGATGGTCCTTAGTGGGCCTGTGGACGAGAAGAAATAAGGTCGAGACGATCTGGGACAAGGGTGAACCTGAGCCATTTGCTGTCAACTTGCATCCCCCTGTCCTGTTTACCTCTAATTGTCAGGGTTCCAAGTAGCAGCCCATATGAAATCAAAACTTCAAGGCAGGGTCCCTCAAAATATAGATTTTTGTATAGGATAGTCTGTGCTGCACATGCACGCATGCACCTTTCAGTTTGGGCATGCGCGCATGCGCAATTTGGGTACTCAGTGTCTAAAAGGTTCTCCATCATTGATATACTTACTCTTACTCCATCATTGATATACTCTTACTTATATAAACTATATGCAGTCAAGAAGCCAATCCAAACAAGATGAAAATACTGATGAAAGATATCTTTAAAAAGATGTTGTGCCTCTACTTCCCCATTGGAAGGAATTGTG
The DNA here is from genome assembly GCF_029215685.1 of Pituophis catenifer annectens. Classification (NCBI taxonomy): domain Eukaryota; kingdom Metazoa; phylum Chordata; class Lepidosauria; order Squamata; family Colubridae; genus Pituophis; species Pituophis catenifer. Next base: position 87,930,683 of record NW_027256886.1, on the reverse strand, counting down.
GTGTTTTTTTTCAAGATGATTCTTCCATGTCTAAGGATACTTTACAACTTATCCAAATATTAAGCAGGTTTGACCTCAGTTAGCTGTTCAAGATAAGCCAAGATTGGGCAAGTGCTGCCATCTAGGGTTAAACTAATTCCCCACTTAGCTAGGTGCTCTCTGTGCAGTATAAACCTTGTATTAATCATGGTTATCAGAAATAGTAACTAGTAAGGAGTTTGTGTCACCCAAAGTTGATTTGATTGGGAAGTTAATTTAATCCTGTTTTGGGCTGAATCAAAGGAACACCAAAAAGGATGTCTGTTGGCCTAATTATCCCATAGGTCTATTTGACTATGTTACTTTGGAGTTTCCATGATGTACTTCCAATTCAACCTTCCACTAGAAAATTCCAAATGATTTTGCTTAAGAGAATCATTTGGAAAGCTGGAATCACATCTTTTAATACTTTCATTGAAGGAAAATGTTCAGGCTTGGGAAAATGGTGACTGGTTACCCATCAATATAAATAATAATAATAATAATAATAATAATAATAATAATAATAATAATAATAATAATAACAACAACAACAACAACAACAACAACAACAACAACAACAACAACAACTTTATTCATTAAACATGAAACTCAGTCAACTGAACATTCAAAAATGCATCACAAATATCATTGACTGGTGCTAATGGTTGATACGGGTTGCTGCCAGCATCCTAGCTATCAACCAAGTACCTTCTTAAGATGTACTATTATTATTATTAATAATAACAATAGCACATCTAATAATTAATAATAATAATTATTATTATTCTTAAGACCATTAGCACCAGTCAATAGTATTTGTGATGCATTTTTGAATGTTCAGTTGACTTAGTTTCATGTTTAATGAATAAAGTAAATAACAACAACAACAACAACAACAACAACACACCAGATATCACAGTTGTCAAAAACCAAAACGTACAATTTATTGATATCACAGTACCAGGAGACGCCAGAGGCGAAGAAAAAACTGGGAAAAAAATCATGAAATATTGCGACCTGGCCATCGAAACGATGCGATTAGAGCTAGAGCTAATAATTTTAATTGGGTTCGAAAGGAGTAAATAAAATTCCATTATACTGTGCCATATCTATAAGTTTACATATTACTCTCTGGGAATCAGCGGCACTCTTTTTTTTACAAAATTGGTTCTTTTATACAAAGAGGCATATAATTGCAAAGTATTATTGTTTCAACTTTTCTAAAAAGCAGGAGGTCAAAGAAAGCCAGAAAGGTGCTTTTTTCTCCCCAACTTTCAGAAAATTCCTCTTTGTTGCCTGCCTTTCAGCTTGCAGCATAAATTTTAGATGCTGTCTGTTTTCTTCCTTCAGAAAAAAAAAAAAAGAAAAAGAAAAAGTCAAGGCAACCTAAACTGTTTTATCACAACTTTCATTTGAAATTATGAAAAACTGCAAGTGACAGCTGGGTGAATTCAGTGAATGTGAAGTTTTTGAATTCCTTCGGCTTGACAAGTAAACACCTTAAATCGCTAATGCTAGATATGCATTATACATGGCCTGTATTTTGACATCCATCACCAAATGCTGACTAGAGAAAATACTGATTTGCACCCATAAAGCAAGAAAAAATTCAGGTCACAGAATATTAGGAAAACAATATTTCATTACAGCATCAGAAACACGCTAAGTCATGAGATGTAAAAGCTGCCTGGAGTATGGAAACGTTTTCTTCTATTTCATAGGCCTTTCCTTCTTTCCTTTCTTCCCCTCTCTTCCTTCCTCTTCCTTTCTTCCCCTCCATCCCTTTCTCCCTCCCTCCCTTCCCCTCTCCTCATTCGTTCCTCCCTCCCTCTTCCTTCCTTCCCCTCCCTCCCTCTTCCCCTCCCTTCTTTCCTTCCTCTTCCTTTCTTCCCCTCCCTTCCTTCCTCTTCCTTTCTTTTCCTCTATCCCTTTCTCTCTCCCTTCCTTCCCATTTGTCCCTCTATCACTCCTCCCCCCCTCCCCTCCTCCTCCTTCCCACCCTTCCTTCCTCCCCCTTCCTCTTCCTTTCTTCCCCTCTCTTCCTTCCTCTTCCTTTTTTCCTCTCCATCCCTTTCTCCCTCCCTCCCTTCCCCTCTCCTCATTCGTTCCTTCCTCTTCCTTCCTTCCCCTCCCTCCCTCTTCCCCTCCCTCCCTTCCTCTTCCTTTCTTTCCCTCTATCCCTTTGTCTGTCCCTTCCTTCCCATTTGTCCCTCTATCCCTCCCTCCCCTTCCCCTCCCCTCCTCCTCCTTCTCACCCTTCCTTCCTCTCCCTTCCTCTTCCTTTCTTCCCCTTTCTTCCTTCCTCTTCCTTTCTTTCCCTCCATGCCTTTGTCCCTTCCTTCCCCTCCCCTCCTCTTTCTTTCCTTCCTTTCTTTTCCTCTCTTCCTTCCTCTTCCTTTCTTTCCCTCCCTCCCTTCCTTCCCCTTTGTCCCTTTGTCCCTCCTTCCCTCCTTTCTCCTCCCTCCCATTAAGTGGGTAGAGATGCATCCTACAGACAGATCTTCCTATTCCAGGGGAGAAGAATTAGGATTAGTTAAAAATCACAAAGAAGTAGTGAAAGGTCTGCTAGAAACTCTGAAATCAATGCAAATGTCATAAGGGATAATTGGTAACTGGCAATAAGGCCACCAGAGTTGGGTGTCCAATCGGTGTAAAGACTTAGAATAATAAGAAAGTGATGTCTCATTTCTTTGCAATGTTGCTCTCTTTCTCTCTCTAATCTCTATCTCCATGCATGTATTGTGCTCTAGTATGAGCCACAACATGTACAACTATCCAGTGATGGGATTCAAATAACTTAACAACCAGTTCTCTGCTTTATGACCGTCTGGGTGGGCGTGGCCATGGTGGGCATGTCCATGGGGTGTAACAGGCAGCACTCAGCCTCCTGCACTCCCCTGGGAACAAAAACGGGCCGCGGGTGGGGGTGGGGTCGTGCCGCAAACCCCCTCCCCCCATTTTGGGTCTAAAAGGCCTCCCTGCACTTGCCTGGGAGCCAAAATGGCTTGTGGAGACTTCTGGACAGCCATTCAAAAGTGCCCTTTTAGCTAAGATATGTATTGTTATGATGGCTGCTCATCAGAGGTGGTATTCACCCGGTTCAGACCGGTTCGCCCGACATGGTAGCGGAAATCACCGATGGGCCTGTCCACCCAACCTGGCTCTATGCCATCCTATTTAGGCACATTTTTGAGGCCCAGCGCATGCGTGGAAGGCACGCGGGCCAGCAAAGCACATACGTGGAAGGCTGGGCACATGCGTGGACATTTGCGAACCGGTAGGAAAAGTAAGTGAATACCAGCTCTGCTGTTCTTTTTTCAAATTGCTCATGAAATAAACCAAAACTTACAGTAAGAATTGTGGTTTTGTGTTGCTGTCTTTTGTTTCTTTGATTGGAGTTTTCGATGACAATGTGATCCCGATTCTATCCCTAATGAACGAAAAGAATTCACCAACGGTTCAAAAAAAGTGGCCGTTCTTTAACGTGTTTAATCGTACAGGCCGTATTCAACAAATTCTCCACTAAAGATCTCCCTGCTTCTGACACTCTACCATCTCCATATTTACTTTCCCCAAACACCAATGCTCTTGGAAGGGACGTCTAGAGCAGGGGTCTCCAAGCTTTGCAACTTTAAGACTTGTGGACTTCAACTCCCAGAATTCCTCAGCCAGCTTTGCTTTAAGACTTGTGGACTTCAACTCTCCCAGAATTCCTCAGCCAGCTTTGCTTTCCCAGGAAAAGGTTGCCAAGGTTGGAGACCCTTGGTCTAGAGGGCATGACATCCAAAAGATAATATGGTGGCTACAATCAAGGCTCTGTCCATTTAGTTTTGGTGAGTCCCAGAATACAACGCTCATAATTCCTATTCAGATTGGCATCTGTAATTTTATATATTATGGAAAACACATCAATGGACGTGCCAAGCTGCTGAAATTTCAAAACTATATGAGCATTCTGCATTTTTAAACTCTTAGTACTGCGACGTTAATACAGATGGTTGCAATTCAATTTTTAAACAGTACATTAAGCTTAGATCTGTCTGATCTGAGCCTAGATATTGTCTGATCTCAACCTCTCTTTTTATACAAGCTAATTCAAAGGCTGAGAACTGACTGCCAAAAACTGCTGAAACACATTTAGTTTAACAACTGCTACAATATTTAGAGGATTCAGCAGTTTCGGCTCATACACTGTTATCAGAAACTTAAAAAGAGAACACAATTTAAAAATGTTTGCCTTTTTATAGAGCTTAATGCATGCATAAAGTATATTTAAAACAAATCAAAATTTGTTCCAGGTTCTCCCTAATTTTCAAATATCTATCTTACAAAAGCTCACTGTCACCTCACTGCGATTTCAGATAATATTCTCTGAATTGGTATTTTTTTTTTAAAAAAAAATAATAAACCAATTGTTTCATTCTCACTCTTTTCTGAAAATCTGTTCCTTCAAACACTGTTCCTGTAATCCTCCCTGCTCCCATCAAATGGATGTACTAATTTTCTCTTTGTCTCTATTTAAACTTATTTCTTTTACTGATGAAGCCAGCTGATGAGAACAATTTAGTACAGAAATTAAGGGACTGTAGAAATTAAAGCATTAACAGGTAAGCCATTAGTAAATTTACCTGATATGGAAAACAGCTAACACACAGTGGTTGAATGATATATTTTTTTTAAAAAAAAGTTTATTTTTTTCTCATAAACATATCCTAAATGTACAATTTCTTATCTAACATACATATTTTCTTTTAACTTTCATACTAATACAATCTTCATCCTAAACAATTTAATTATATTTGGGGTTGCTCTTCTACCATTTCATCTCCCTTGTTTTACAACAATCCTTCTTCTCCCTCTCCTCTTTCCTTTCCCTCCGTTCTTCCATCTACTCTTCTACTTTCTTCTTTCCTCCTCCCCTTCTCCTTCTCTCCTTCCCCTTCCTTTCCCCCACACCTCCCTTCTTCCTCCCTTCTAACCGTCTCTCCTACTCTTGTTTCCCCTCTTTCTTCCTCTCCTTTTCCTTTTCTTCTTTCCCTCTCTCTCCTTCCTTGCTGTTGAATGATATTTAAAGATGCAAAAAAGTTTCATATTTTAAAAGAAATCTAACACAGCCATAAAAAGAACGCAGCAACACAAATATATCCATATATTTACACTAGATCATTTATCTTCTTCAGAAAACTTCCAGAAATAAGTCTACTGCTTTGGGAGTGCTTTTTTCCTCACCATTTAAAAAAAAAAATTCTAGATTTTTTTCTTCTTCTTTCTCTACAAATATCTATTGATTTGTTGTGCACTCATGCTACGCCAGATGCCCTTCCTAACTTCTAACTAAACAGAAGAACAAATTGAATCAACAGAACATGCTATACTTTATTGTCCCTTCTATGCAGGAGCATGCCAGGAGTTATTATTTCCACTTTCTATTAAAAACCTTGTTCATTCTAATTCATTTTATCTGAAGCTCAATCTGACTCCATCTCTCTGTCTACAGCCAAGTACTGCTCAGCAGTCTGCACTACATGGTGTAGGATTAACTCTAACCGCTCTTAGATATTTTAGTGTGTATGTATGTATGTGCACACACACACACACATTTCTTTTCTTTTGTATTTTATTTTAATTAACTAGGCTGAGCCCGAGGGAAGAGTCAAATATGTCATCAGTCTCGAGTCCCTTCACGCCCACAAGAAACCTAAGTCCAACCCATCTTGAATCCCGTTGATTCTTATCTACCGCCAAATTTGTTTTCACTGTTAGTAGTTCAGATTCTTGTTGCTTAAACCCTCATATCATTTGAACTGCCTGGTGTTCCTGATTTCCCACGCTTGACTCTATAGTGATTTCTGCATTCTCCATGCTGGCCTATGATTGAATAAATATTTGATTGATTGATAGCAATAGCACTTAGACTTGAAGTGTATACCACTTCACAGTGCTTTACAGTGCTCCCTCTAAGCAGTTTACAGAGTCATAACACTGATCCCAACAATCTGGGTCCTCATTTTACTGACCTCAGAAGGACAGAAGGCTGAATCAACCTTGAACCAGTCAAGATCGAACTCCTGGCAGTGGGCAGAGTTCGCCTGCAATACTGCATTCTAACCACTGCACCACCATGGCTCTAACTTGACATAATATGATAACTTGATAATTGATAACTCACACACAAGAGTTCTAAGTCTAGCCCACCTTGAATTCCATTCTTATCTACTGCCAACTTGCTTTGACCGTTAGTAGTTCGGATTCTTCTAAATGGTTTAAGCTTGCAATAAACTCTGATATTCATTTGAACTGCCTGGATTTACTGATTTCCCACGCTTGACTCTGTGATTTCTGTATTCTACATGCTGGTCTATGACCAAATAAAGATTTGATTGTTTGATAACTTTTTTTGATTCCCCCACCACACATAAAAATGACTTTTTTAAAATGACAATAATACCTTCTAGAACAGTTTACTTGATAACCCAGAATAAAATGGGGTAAGTGTTTTATTCCTTTATAACCATTATTTTAAAGATGGCTGAATTCTGATGAGTTTTTTTATGAGAGATGCTGTATTACATTGTGACTATTTTGGATACTGGTCACTAACTGGGTGGTTCCAGGTGTGGGTTCTACTTATCTTTATTACTGGTTCACAATGGGGCCGCGTGTGCATGCGCAGATGCTTCCTGATGACGTTGGGGTCGGTGGGCGGGAGCCTCCCGCTGGTTTTACTACCGGTTCTTCTGAACTGGTCTGAACCAGGGGCAACCCATCACTGAGTAGTTGAATACCTATTGGTTGTTACTTTATTACAGTTGATTTATTATACTAGTTAAAAGCTCTTAGAAGATTGACGCAGCCTTGAAATTTGGTAAATAAAGGAGTTTATCAAGGCAGCCAGGACGCAAACTTCAAGGTGCATTTTGGTGCTTCCTGCTTAGGCCAAGTGTTTATTAACTCTGTGTCAAACTCAACTAATTTCAGCAAAGTTAGCAAAAGGGAGTTAGGAGAGTTGCACAGGCACATTTCTACAAAATCAATACTTTCAAGATTCCTGAACAAATGAGCTAAGCTCTAGAATGCACCTGCCTTCAAAGCAACTGGCTCAGGGATAACGGTAATCATTATGGGCTGGATGGTTGAAGATGAAGGCCTCTATAGACCAGTCTATAAGTGTCAACCTGTTCTTTCACCACAATATTAATGGTTTTACCCAGTGGTGGGATTCAAAAAATTTAACAACCGGTTATCTGCCCTAATGACCGGCAGGCCGGGCATGGCCATGGTGGGCGTGGCCAGAGGGTGTGACAGGCAGGACGCGGCCTCCTGCACCCCTCTGCAGGGAGCAAAAACAGGCCGCGGGGGGCCACGCCACCCCCCACGCCCCGTTTTGGGCCCAGTAGGCCTCCCTGAAGCCTCCTGGGAGTGAAAATAGGCCATGGGGGGCACGCTGCACTCCCCGCACTCCATTTTGGACCTAGGAGGTCTCCCTGCACTTACCTGGGTGCCAAAATGAGGTGCATGGGGACTCCTGCAAGGGGCAGAGCAGGGAGGGGAGGAGCCAGCCTGCAATTTAACTAGTGGTTTGCCCAATCCAGCTCAAACCGGCTGAATCCCACCACTGGTTTTACCCAGCGCCCTGTTATGTTGGTGTATCTCTAAATGGTAAAATGGCAATTATTCAGATAGAGGTTCATATTCAGACAGAGGTTAAGTTTGAAATAGTTCACCCAATGCAACAAGTCCACAGTGCTAGCAATGAAAGGGAGACCTTACTCTCTTTGTTTCATTGATACAAGGCACTCTTATGAAAAAATCTTCTGCACACCGATTTCCCTTGCAATTGTCCTCCTTGGGCACCCAAGTCTCAACCATGTTAAGGAGCCCCCTATGGACTGCTTTGGGAAGTGCAAATTGGGAAGTACAATGAGATAATCTCTCGCATGACATATCCATCAGAAGCTGCTGGAAGATATATTACATCTGATTTTGAGGAAAAGGAGGGGGAGACCTTTATTTTGTTGTTTTCCAGTTCACCATCAATCAGTGCTGCACTGGTGAGCAGATATAATCACTCTGTGTTAGGACACTGTGCTGTTTATTTGTTACTCTTTATTTGGTACTTTGGAAAATTTTCAACAAATTTATTCTAGCATGGAAGTGGAAGAACTTGACTTCTGACCTTGTAAAGGACAGGGAAATTCTAGACCATGCCCTGATGGTATTTATCTTGTGTCATCTCCATCTCTATCTCTATCTCCATCCCCATTTCCATCCCCCGTTCTCTATTCTATTCTATTCTATTCTATTCTATTCTATTCTATTCTATTCTATTCTATTCTATTCTATTCCATTCCATTCCATTCCATTCCTAAGGAGAAATTTCCTGACAATTAGAACAATTAATCAGTGGAACAACTTGCCTCCAGAAGTTGTGAATGCTCCAACACTGGAAATTTTTAAGAAGATGTTGGGTAACCATTTGTCTGAAGTGGTGTAAGGTTCCTGCCTAAGCAGGGGGTTGGACTAGAAGACCTCCAAGGTCCCTTCCAACTCTGTTATTCTATTCTATATTCTATTCTATTCTATTCTATTCTATTCTGTTCTGTTCTGTTCTGTTCTGTTCTGTTCTGTTCTGTTCTGTTCTGTTCTATTCTATTCTATTCTATTCTATTCCTATTCCTATTCCTATTCCATTCTCCCGCTATCTTTCTAATACTGTTCTGTGAGACTACTGAAATGCATATGGTGTAAAATGGAAAGATTACTATTAAAAACAAGTAAAAGTTAGATGTTTTTCTTTTTCTGGGGAGAAAAGAAGGTAGAGAAAAGCAAATTATTGAACAACCTCTGCAGAAAAGAAACTAAATTCTTTTCTTAAACAAATGTATTGGCTTTGTTTTAAAACATGATTGGCAACTGCTGAAATATAAATTACAAACATTTCCCATTGCTGCTTACAGTGAAATTATGCAGATTAGAATTTGATTAGGTTTATTTCACAAGACTCAATTTGGACTTTTAATCTATTAAGCTCCAATAAATTAGCTGTCTCAATAGCTCCCTTGAGCTGCAGCTGTGAGAAGCATAGCTGTTCCCACACCCCCTCCCCTCTTCTGCAATATGCATTCCAACAATTTCTTTAGCAGATAAAGTTACTAAAATCCCAGGTCTCTGAGTACTATTACTTCTTAACTAGCATGTAAATGTCAGGTACAACAAATTGTGCATTAAAATTTGGTCTATTTATCCATCTTTGCAGTCGTCACTTTCCCCGACTGTTTTGATCACTTTCAAGGATGGATCCAAGAAAGCCAGGAAATGTATGTTGGATTAGAACTGCAACTGAGTTGAACTGAACTTCCTTTCTATATATAATAGGACCTCATAATTGCTATCATTATGGTCATCACATTTATTAATATATTTAGCATACGGCAAAAACTGTTAAAAAGCACATTCTCAATAAGCAAATATGAAACTATTTATTTACCAATCAGTAGGTTTACTCACATTATTTGGGGTAAAGAGCCCTGATGGCACAAAGGGTTAGAATGCCAGAATTTGAGGAGCTGCAGCAAAGAAGAAGGGGGCCAACTGATTTTCCAATGCACCAGAAGGCAAGACAAGAAGCAATGGATGGAAACTACTTGAGGAGAGAAGCAACCTGGAATTAAGGAGAAACTTCCTAACAGTCAGGACAATCAAACGGTGGAATGGTGTGCTTCAGAAGTTGTAGGTGCTTTCATCACTGGAGGTTTTTAAGAAGAGTCTAGACCAGTGGTGGTATTCAGCCAGTTCTAACCAGTTTGGGCGAACCGGTAGTGGCGGCAACTCATCTAAATCGTTTATGAAGATATTGAAGAGTACTGGGCCTAAGACGGAACCTTGTGGCACCCTACTACTTACTTCTCTCCATGTAGACTTAGACGCATTAAGGACTACTTGTTGAGTATGGTTTGTCAGCAAGTATGCAGTGGGGTACCCCAAGGCTCTGTTTTAGGCCCAGTACTCTTCAACATCTTCATCAATGATTTGGATGAGGGGATAGATGGGGAACTCATCAAATTTGCAGATGATACAAAGCTGGCAGGAATAGCCAACACTCTGGAAGATAGGCTTAAGATACAGAAGGATCTTGACAGACTTGAACATTGGGCGCTATTTAACAAAATGAAATTCAGTGGTGAAAAAAGTGAGATTCTGCATTTAGGCAAGAAAAACCAAATGCACAGGTATAGTATAGCTGGTAGTAACTGTGAGAGGGATCTAGGTGTCCTGGTGGACCACCACTAAACTAGGAGACAGCAGCTGCCAAAAAAGCCAACACAGTCCTAAGCTGCATGAACAGAGGGATAGAAGCAAGATTAAGTGAAGTGTTGATATTGCTTTAAAATGCCTTGGTAAGGCCACCCTTGGAATACTGCATACAGTTTTGGTCACTACAATATATAAAAAAGATACTGAGACCCTGGAAAGACTGCAGAAAAAAGCAATTCAAACTCTTGTGTCTAAATCATACTGCAAATTCTTTAAATTCAATAGCATAGATTTGGGTTTTTTATATCATCATCATCATCACAGGTGGTATTCAGCCGGATCAGACCAGTTTGGGCGAACCGGTAGCAGAAATTTTAACTGGTTCGCCGAACCGGCAAATGCCACCTCTGACTGGCCCCGCTCCTGCCCGCCTGGTCACCGCTCACCCCACCCGCCCACTCAGTCACATGACCCCCATCAAGCCACACCCACAGAACTAGTAGTAAAAAAAAATGAATCCCACCACTGATCATCATCATCATCATCATCTTTACAACCAAGAAGATAGGATAAGCCATTTCTTGTCTTTTAATATCTCTTCCACCATCCTTAAAGAAACAAGTAATAACTTCTACCTCTCAGAGATCGCCTCTAGTAAAATACATTTTACAGAATCACTGAAATGTCAGACCTATTCAACCAAAAGAGTTCGTAAATCTAGGTTCTACCGCTATTCTTTAATCTTTGTATAGATTCAGTTGTAGAATATTTTAACAAAAGGAACTTCTATCCTCTTACATTAGCCGATGGACACCTTTCAGATGTCCTCTTAGATCACTGAGCCCTGGTGGCACAGTGGTTAGAATTAGTATTGCAGGCTAATTCACTGCTTACTGCCAGAAGTTTGATTCTGAACAGCTCAAGGTTGACACCTTCCATCTTTCTGAGATCGGTAAAATGAGGACCCAGATTGCTGGGGACAATATGCTGACTTTGTAAACCGCTTAGAGAGGCCTATAAAGCACTGTGAAGCAGGATATAAGTCTAAGTGCTTTTGCTACTGACTCAGACTTCCATCCTTCCGAGGTCAATAAAATGAGGACCCAGATTGTTGGGGGCAATAGGCTGGCACTTAGAGAGGACTGTAAAGCAGTATACAAGCCTAAGTGCTATTGCTATTGATTCATCCTTCCATCCTTCCCAGGTCAGTAAAATTTCCCGTGAGAATTCTGACCATCCTAAGTTGTCCTCAGATTTCATGTTCCCCTAAAGTTAAATTTGAACTGAATAGGGTGGGTCTTCCTCCAAAGAAATTCTCACAGGATTCTAATGTAATTTGAGTCAGGTGGCAAAATTTCTCAGCAAACGTTTGCAAGACATAGAATTGTAACCTTAAGTCCCTACAAGAAATTAAAAAGGGGTTTTTTTCCAGGTCCCCAATAGATCCCTACTGGGATGCGGCCATTCTGGTGGAAGGCCTTGGTATTTTTATGACCTGTCACCTGGTTTGGTCTTTCTTTGCTTTGATGGGATAGGGAGGAGGGAGGGATGGGCTTGGGGCCATCTGTTTTGTCTCAGCTCCGAGGAGGACGAAACCATGGCGCCTGAGAACAACTTCTTATCACCTTCCCAGTCTAAAATTCTCACAGCAATTCAACACCTGGTGATTGGCTCGCATCGGACTGAGCAGTGGGGAGAGGCTTGACCGAGTAACTTTTAACCTAACGTTATTTGTGTGGGAACTTCAGATCCTGCCTATTCTCTTTGCTATCACTGCCTCCCAATGAAAGTTCCTTTTGAAATGCTGCCTGTTTCAAGAGTTCTGCTTTCTTGAGGCAAGAGCTTACAGATTTCGGCATGACGTTACTTTAAAATGTCTCTTTAAATTTGAGGAAGTATGATCATTTTTTTATTTACTTGTTAAATTTATTTGCTGCTTATCTCGCCATGGGGTTACTCTGGGAGGCCTACAACAATAAAGAGGAAGAAATGAAAAGAGGGCAAACAGAACAGAAATGAGATGATAGAACTATAAAATAAACAATGATAATGAACCCAACGACAATATGATAACCAAAAGAGATGGATGGCTTTGAAATCCTGACACGGCTCATGTCCTCATCATGCAAATGATGAGATTCTATAATTGCATCTTGGTGACTAGCACAAGTGTGTACATGATTTATATACACATTTGTATACTCTATATCATTTGCACACTGATATCAAAAGGTAACCGATAGCATAATCGGCCTCTCTAAACCCGCCTGAGTGTTGGAATAAGTTCATTTCTTTTCTAAGAATTAGGCATCTGAGGCCTTTTTTCTCCTTATTAACTAGCTATAAACCCTGGCTTCCGCTTCCTTTGATCTTTTCATGGGATGGGACAAGGGAGGCAAATTATGACACGTATTTCATAATGCCGTTATGCAAATGCCGCATCTTATACCTACTTGCATCAGAAATCCTGTAGCAAGTATGTAATTGTGGCATTTCCTCAAAATGACATTATTGCAATTTGGGGCAGATGTCACTGCTGCAAATCGTACTGCATTATACAGGGATTTTCTCCCGATTTTCCCCACCATGCTTGTTTGTTAGATGAATATTCACAGGCCTTGTACGCTCAGGAGAAAGCAGATATCAAATTAAGAAAAAAGACTGTCATACACCAAGAAGAAAAACGTTGAAGAGCCAGGAAGCCGCTTAAAAAAAAAAAATAGGGGGTAGAATATTTCTGCTCAATTTTTCTGCTCTCGAATTTTTCTCTAAGAAGTTGGGTTTGAAAAGGGGGGATGTCTATTCCTTTATTTTTTTCTCTGGAGTTCTTCTCCCTAGATCTTCACGTTTCTAAAGCAAAAATATCAAGCAAGTTACAAATTCAATGAGTTACAATTTTTGAATCTAAAATTTAAGAAAAGCCCAATGAATCTCCGCAAGAAAAAATTCAAGAGGTGTCCAATATACCTGTTTCATCTGTTATAAGTTTCCATAACAGAATAATAGAATTGGAAGGAACCTTGAAGGTCTTCTAGTCCAACTTACTGCTCAGGCAGGAAACACTATACCAGGGATCCCCAACCCCCGGGGGCATGGCCCACTACCAGGCCGTGGCCTGTTCGAAACCGTTGGAGAAATGGGCAAGCATGTGTGAACCTCCTGTTCCATGAGCTATGGGCAAGCGGGCAGATGTGCATGAATCTCCACTTGAGTGGGTGGGGGGCGCTTGTACTCATGCGTGAAGCTCCACTAACACAAGCAGAGGGTGCTTGCACTCGCAAGTGAAGCTCCATTTGCGTGAATGGAGCTTTGCACATGAGCACTCTCCACTCATGTGAGTGAAGCTTCGTGTGTGACCACAAGCGGCCTCCATTCAAGCGGCCTCCACTCACATGTGACCCTCCATTTGCATGAGCGCAGGGTGCATGCACACGTCACTCACACAAATGGAGCTCTGTGTGTGTGCCTACTACTCACCCCCCCACATACCCAGGGTCAGGCCACCAAGCTGGAAAGGTTGGGGACCATTGCCCTATACCAGGGATGGCTAACCTTTTTGCCATGGCATGCCAAAAGTGGGGGGAGCTCAGGGGGTTTGCGCGTGTGCGTGCCCACACCCATAATTCAATGCACCCTGCCCCCCTGCACATATGTGTGTGACCCCCGCCGCGCTTCCCCGCTTTTGGCACAGTGGGCCTTGTAGGCCCGTTTTTTCGCCCTCCCCACGCTCCAGAGGCTTTTTTTTGGAGCCTGGGAGAGTGAAAACTGCCTTCCCCACCCCCTGAAGGCCCTCAGGAGGCTGGAAACGGCCCATTTCCTGACTTCCGTTGGGCCCGGAAGGGCCGAAAATCAGGTGGCTGGCGTGCGCATGCGTGCTGGAGCTGAGCTAGGGTAACATTCACGTGCCCACAGATATGGCTCCGCGTGCCACCTGTGGCATGCGTGCCATAGGTTCGCCATCATGGCCCTATACCATTTCAAGCAAATGGCTGTCCAGTCTCTTCTTGAAAGCTTCCAGTGATGAAGCTCCCACAACTTCTGAAGGCAACTTCTGTTCCACTGGTTAACTGTCCTCACTGTCAGGAAATTTCTCCTTAGTTCTAGGTTGCTACTCTCCTTGAGGCGTTTCCATCCATTGTTTCTTGTCCTGCTTTAAGGTGCTTTGGAGAATAGGTTGACCCCCTCTTCTTTATGGCAGCTCCTCAAATATTGGAACACTGCTATCATGTCACCCCTGGTCCTTCTTTTCAATAGACTATCCTGTTTCTCCTAAAATAAGACATCCCCTGATAATAAGCCCAATCAGACTTTTGAGCACATGTGCTAAAATAAACCCCTCCTGAAAATAAGCCCTCCCCAAACATATTTAAATACATGTGCAGCCGGTCCCGCCATTTCCTCTGTTTAGGATTAGGGAGACAGAGATGGAAATCAGGTAAGACAGCAAGAGGAGCCCCGTCTTGCTCCACACGCCCCAAAAATAATAAGATATCCCTGAAAATAAGGCCAAGTCCTTATTTTGGGGTGCAAAAAAATATAAGACAGGGTCTTATTTTCAGGAAAACACGGTAGATATATCTAATTTGTACACGGTAACATACTTTAGGCACACATCTTCAGCATAATTCCCCATCTATATATGTGGTATCCAAGGAGAGAGAGAAAGAGGGAGGGAGGGAGAGAGGGAGGGAGGGAGGGTGAGAGAGAGAGATAGAGATAGATAGAGATAGAGAGAGACTGAATCTTGGTTAGTATTGCTAACACTCTCTTGTGGAAAGCCAATTCTACAGCAATTATTCTGAAATACATGAACCTTCCTATGTAATTGTCTCAGTGTATATAAATAACAATCTATTAAACAAACAATATGTGCCAGAACAAAGTGGGAGGGGGGGGATGGAACCAGAAGCAGAATATCTGCTATTAACCATAACTTTAAATCACTGTGATTCTCATAATGCATTGTTGGCATGTTCCACTTTATCAAAGTTATCTTCATAATCAAGATACTATCACAGCCGCTCTGGGCATTGGAACTATTTTTAATTTTAATTTAAAGAGCAATTAAAGGAAGACAATGGATACACACATAATAAAGTAAGTGATTAGCAGCATACGAACGACACAGGCTTAATGATAATACTCAGTTTTATTTTCCCAAGACACTGTTCCCAAGAACCCCTTCATATTCAAGGATTGTTTGGTTAATATGCCTCAACCTACAATTACAACATTGCTGACACCATTAAGCACTGAAACAACATTCCTTTGCAAAAATCCTGTTGTCTCATTAAAAATGGAAAGGGTCACGTCATTTACCGGCCTGAAATGTCTAGTTTTGTTGTTCGTAATTAGCAAACATTACACAGAATAGGCTACCATTGGGAGCCCATGAACTTTTGCGAAATATTCAAGAGGTAGATGTTTATATTCTATTAAAATTGAAAATACGGCGGCAGCCCTATGCAATTCTCTAGGCTTACGTCAGAATTCGTTTGTACCGATAAAAGATGATAGATATAAAACTGCACAAAGGATGATTTTAAAGATGCCCGGGAAGAAGACGTAGCTATTGTGAAAAGCTGTAGAAAAGCGATTAAAACACAAAACTCGAACAGGGTGTGGTCGTAGTTTTATACAAATAATAGCAATAGCACTTAGACTTGTATCTCTCTCCATATTGCTTCATAGCACTCACTGAGTGGTTTACAGAGTCCACCTATTGCCCTCCAACAATCCTCATATTACTGATGTCGGAAGGATGGAAGGCTGAGTCAAGCTGGAGTCCCATCAGGATTGAACTCCAGACTGTGAGCAGGGTTTGCCTGTAATATGAATCAGAATCAGAATCAAGCTGGAAGGGACCTTGGGGGTCTTCTAGTCCACCCTCCTGCTCAAACAGGAGAACCTATACCATTTCAGATAAATGATTGTCTAGACCAGGGGTGTCAAACTACAGGCCCATGGGCCGGGTGCATCACGCATAGTCCACGCCCATCCCAGCTCCACCAGGAGAAAAAATATCACGATACGTCTGGTGGTGGGATTCAAGTAATTTAACAAGTAGTTCTCTGCCCTAATGATTTCTTCCAACAACCAGTTCACCAAACTGCTCAGAAAGTTAACAACCGGTTCTCCCGAAGTGGTGCGAACTGGCTGAATCCCACCACTGGATACGTCACGCGATGGCAATGTGAGGTGGCGAGTTTGACACCTGTGGTCTAGACCAGAGGTGGTAGTCACTTACCTTCGCTACCGGTTTGCAAATGTGAATGCACGCATGCGCAGAGGGCCTTCCGTGCATGCACAGAGCTTCAAAAATGTGGATAAATGGGATGTGATTATGTCCGGGCGGGTAGGCAGAGCCACCTGCAGCCGCCACTACCGGTTCGCCCAAACTGGTTAGAACTGGCTGAATACCACCACTGGTCTAGACTCTTCTTAAAAACCTCCAGTGATGAAAGCACCTACAACTTCTGAAGCACACCATTCCACCGTTTGATTGTCCTGACTGTTAGGAAGTTTCTCCTTAATTCCAGGTTGCTTCTCTCCTCGAGTAGTTTCCACCCATTGCTTCTTGTCTTGCGTTCTGTTGCATTGGAAAACCAGTTGGCCCCCTTCTTCTTTGTGGCAGCTCCTTAAATTATGGCATTCTAATCCTTTGTGCCATCAGGGCTCTTTACCCCAAATAATGTGAGTAAATTGAGACTAAATTGACCTGTGAGTTATTAGATCAATCCACAAAGCAACTGAAGCAAGTAAAGAGTTGGTAAGTCCACAGAGTAAAAAGAAAAAGAAAAAAGTGTACTCAATGGGTTTTAATATAGATCGTTCCAAGTTAAGGTATTTTGAACGCTTTGATTAAAAACCTCAATGCGTCAATGTCATTTACTCGCCTGCCCCTCTATATATCTATATCTATATATCTATATATCTATATATCTATATATCTATATCTATATCTATATCTATATCTATCTATCTCTATGTATGTATGTATGTATGTATGTATGTATGTATGTATGTATGTATGTATCTATCTATCTATCTATCTATCTATCTATCTATCTATCTATCTATCTATCTATCTATGTCTTTGGTGTATATCTATCTATATCTATCTATCTATCTATCTATCTATCTATCTATCTATCTATCTATCTACACACACACACACACACACACACACACACACACACACATATCTCAGCTCTAATAACATTTACCATTAATTCCTTTGCTGTCTGGAAGTGGGCTCGGGTCCTATCCTTTAAGTGGATCACTTGGAACATAAACTATATTCCAATAAAAAAGTGAAAGAGGAAATTACGAATTCATTAAAGCACTTTGTGGTGTCTTTTGTACTACATATAATATTTATTATTCCAGGCCCCTGTAAAAAATATGCTTTAATATCTTTAGGCAACTGTAAGGACTTAAATATTTATAAAACAGCTAAAGATAAAGCATGGCCCTCTACCTCCGACATATACAGAGGATGATGTAAGGCATGCAATCAAAGACAATAATGTTTTCATCCCATTTGTCATCTTAAAGCAGCTTTTTTTTGACTCTGGCTCCCTCGTGCACCATCTGAATGAGAGCAGTTGTCAACGCTGAGTAGCCCAGACGAGTTTGCTCCTTAAAAACTACCAGGAGTGCTATACTTCATCTGAAACAGGGTTTTCGGAAAAATGGAGACAAAAAACTATAAATTTGCAGGCAAAAGAGGGAAAAAAAGGGTTCCAAGAAGCTTCCAAAGATCGCCGTATTTATCGGGGGTACATCTGGGAAACAGGAAGCATTTTGATTTAATATTTCATAACGCAGAGGCTAAGGGTTCCCAGCCTGGTGTATAATTAATGCTCATGAAAAGCACTTGTGTTTTTTACGTGGGGAGGCTTAAATTTTATTTGAAAGTATTGGGGGGGGGATTTCTTTTTAAAATAAAAATGGGAGGTGCCTGAATACTAAAAAGGATTGTCATTTAAGTTTTGAATAAAAATAAGTGTTATAATTCATGTGCAACATTATATGCTTAGTAATCGCAAATATACACATATAGCCACGTGCAGTCTTTCTCACATTAGAATCACAGAAACTCTGAGCGTAAATATGAAAAGTAGCTTTAACTAAGCTTCAGCTATTTCCATACAAGAATGTTGGTCTGTGATTGTTAATGAAAATTGATTGATTCCATACAAGCTTAGCTATTTTCAGGCTCTTATAACACAGAGAAGTGGACCAAGGCAGACATTAAATCCCGATTTGCTTAATGAGCTAGTAACTAATCCCTAGAGCAAGACACTTGGGTTTCCCTTAACTCCGAGTTTATAACTCATCATTTCATCTCAAAAAGTAACTCTGCTTACGCAGTGAAGACTCATTGGAAAGATATTCATGATGGAATCACTGTGGAGAAGCTAGCATTCTTCATTAATCCAGTTTACCATTTAATCATTGTTAGTTGAGACGATCATATATCCATGTAAATTTGTGCTGTCATCAAAAATTGCATTGAATCAACCGAGTAAAACCTACTCCAACCACCAACTATATTTTTTTTCCAAAACCTGTCTGCAGACCTCAAATTGTAATATTTGGAGAAGGAAAATGTGATGATGATGATAATGTTGTATATATTTATGTAAGCTAATTAGGTATAATAAGATCCTAATTCAAATACCACTCTAATGGCAGAAAGTGAAAGGAACTAAAGAGCCTCTTGATGTGGGTAAAGGAGGAGAGTGCGAAAGTTGGTTTGAAACTCAACATTAAGAAAATTAAGATCATGGCATCTGGCCCTCTCAATTCCTGGCAAATAGATGGGGAAGAAATGGAGGTAGTGACAAATTTTATTTTCCTGGGCTCCAAGATCACTGCACATGGGGACTACAGCCAAGAAATTAAAAGATGCTTGCTCCTGGAGAGGAAAGCTATGGCAAATCTAGACAGCATACTAAAAAGCAGAGATATCACCCTGACAACAAAAGTGCGTATAGTCAAGGCTATGGTTTTCCTGGTTGCAATGTATGGCTGTGAAAGTTGGACCATAAGGAAGGCTGAGTGTCAAAGAATTGAGGCCTTTGAACTCTGGTGCTGGAGAAGACTCCTGCCAGTTCCTTGGACTGCAAGGCAATCAGATCAGTCAATCCTAAAGGAGATCAATCCTGACTGCTCTTTAGAAGGCTAGATCCTGAAGATGAAACTCAAATACTTTGGCCACCTAATGAGAAGGAAGGACTCACTGGAGAAGAGCCTAATGCTAGGAAAGACTGAGGGCAAAAGAAGAAAGGGACAAAAGAGAATGAGGTGGCTGGATGGAGTCACTGAAGCAGTCGGCATGAGCTTAAATGGACTCCAGAGGATGGTGGAGGAAAGGAAGGCCTGGAGGAACGTTGTCCATGGGGGTTGCGATGGGTCGGACACAACTTCGCAATGAACAACAAATTCAAATATATTTAGCTTGACATTACAAATATTTGATCTTCTGCACTAATGACAGAAATACCTGAGGATTGTTTTTTTCATCCTTTCAATATTTCCCTAATAAAAGTACAAAAATAGATCACTAGAATCCATGCGGCTATGAATGTTAATCGGGGGGGGGGGGGGGGAAGAAGATTGTGGGTTAGAATTTGCCTGTTTTTCCAATCTGCCACATACTCTGATGGTAGAGTAATATTATGTCAGTACAATAAGTTCTGTAACGTTCTTGCTGTAATTAAAGAGACACAAATGCCTCTCCGTCATCTCTTCAAAGAGACATGAAGGACAGATTTCAAAATACATCTGGAGCTCAAGTTGGCATGCTGAGGGTCTATGAAAAGACAGATATTTCAAATAATAAGGTAAGGAAAGATTATGGGAATCTTTCCTTCCTTACTCTTGTAAAACACACACATGGCAACTTGACGTTCGGGACTTAGAGAAAAGAAGAACAACATCGAGATAATACTTGGACACAGTGGTGGCCAAAATTGTGGAAAAGTATATTTTTGAGGTTTGATGGCTAATAACACCACTTTTTTTGGGGGGGGGGAGTTTCAAGGTAATCCTATTCCACTGCTGGAATGGCCTGGGAATAGCCCAGACCTTAACCCAATTGAAAATCAATGGAGCCGACTAAAGAAACTTGTTAGTCAGAAGCAACCCAGCAATAAAACCCAGTTAATAGAAGCCATCATTCACATTGGTTTCACATTGTAACAGCTGCAGAACTAACAGACTTGGTTCACAACATGGGAGGACGCTGTAAGGCCATAATTCATGCTAAAGGTTACCCAGCTAAGGATTAACTGACATGGTGATCATTTTTGTATATCTTGTTTTTTCTATGGTGATAATTTTTGTATATCTCATTTTTTCTATGTGTTTCACTTTTCTTTTTTATACTGTAACTGCTATTACTTCCTAAAAGTTATTGTATTATGTTCTTGATTAAATTATCTTTCCATTGATATATAATTTTATGGTACTACTCCCCAAAAAAGTGGTGTTATTAGCCATCAAACCTCAAAAATACATTTTTCCCAAAAGGTTTCCACAATTTTGGCCACTACTGTAACAACAACAATTTGCTAATATTTACCTTCCCAAATTCTTGTGGGTCAAATTTCAGAATCCAACCACTTACTAAAGGCCTCCGTTCTACCTTAGCATCTCTAGGACACCATACACAAGGAAGGAGTACACCAAACTTTGGAAATGTGATTGTAGTTTGTGGGAATCATATTCTGCACCCAACTCTTGGCCCTTGTAGGAACATGCATCTTCCTGAAACAATGTCTCCTGATGCTTTCAACAGATAGTAGTGGAGTTTTGCACATGGAAATTAAGGGTACATGGAAGAATAGTAGATGGAAGGTATGTGCTGGGCGTTAACGTCCAATGCAGATAATATCACTTAACAACTGTGGCAAGAAAGGACGTAAAATGGGGCAAAACCTCTCTTAAAAAATGTCTCACTTAGCAACAGAAATTTGGCGCTCCATAGGTGGAGGACTATCTGTGCTGCTGGAGTTAAAGGCTAATACTATAGGGCAGGGGTGTCAAACTTGATTTCATTGAGGACCGCATCAAGGTTGTGTTTGACCTTGGGGGCAAGGCGGGGCGGGGCGGTGGCTTGGCCAGGGGGCATGGCCAGCTCGACGTCACTCATGTCGTGGGCACCTGCGGTGGCCAAGTGCTAAGGCAGGACTTCCCTCAGACCCCACCTTACTCTCATTATAATCCCCTTCCTTCCTTCCTTCCTTCCTTCCTTCCTTCCTTCCTTCCTTCCTTCCCTTCTTTTTCCTTCCCTCTTCATTCTCCTTCCTTCCCCTCTTTCGTTCTTTTTCCTTCTTTGCTCTCTTCCCATCTTCCCTTCTTTTTCTTTGTCTTTCCTCTTTCCCTTTCTCCTTTCCTCTCCCTTCTTGCATGCACAAATAGATGCAAAAGGGGAAACATTTCTCCTTTTGTTTTTTTTTTAAGTTTGTTTTGCTAGCCCTCTGCCAGCGAAAATGGAGATTGGGGGGGGGGACGGTGCACCCCCCCGAGCTGCATTTCTTGTGTCAGAGGGCTGCAGGAGGCCATCGTGGCTGAAAATGGGGTCCAGGGGGCCACGGATGGGGCCCCCAAGCCCATTTTTGCTGGAAGAGGCACCGTGGGCCATTCCTTTACTGTTTCCAGTGCACCCCCGTGAGCCAGATCCAGAAGTGAAATCCAATTTTTTCCCCTACTGTTTCTGTGGGCGTGGCTTGGTGGGCATGGCAGGGGAAGTATATTGCAAAATCTCCATTCCCACCCCACTCCAGGGGAAGAATACTGCAAAATCTCCATTCCCTCCCCTCCTGGGGGAAGGATATTGCAAAATGTCCATTCCCACCCCACTCTGGGACCAGCCAGAGGTGGTATTTGCTGGTTTTCTGAACTATTCAAAATTTCTGCTACCGGTTCTCCAGAACCTGTTAGAACCTGCTGGATTTCACCCCTAGCCAGATCTAAGCACCCTGCAGGCCGGATTTGGCCCGCTGGCCTTGAGTTTGACACCTCTGCTATAGGGGAACCCCCTTTAGGACTGCCTTAGGAAAGCTAGCTACTCTCGAGTCATCTATCTCCCCCTTATTTAATTCTCTTTATACACCAGACCTATTACATGAATTGTAAATGGATCTCACAGCAGAATTACTTATGTGGTTGAAATATAATTCCTAGGGAAAACTGTCATAAGCTGAAGTCATTCAGAAAGAACCGCATCTGAACTATTGTGCTGTGATCTGTCTTGTAATATCTTTTGGAAGAAAAAATATTACAGTGCAATTCTGTTTTTTTTCCTTCCCTTCCTCAGCCCGCTTAAGAGCCAGGAGATGGCTTTTTTTACTCGATGAGAAGCTTTCTAATGAAATTCATTGTTCTTATCATCTAGAATTCAAAGCAGCAGCTTAAATCATTAGACGAGATCATTACATTATTGAGGCGGGTATCTGAAGTTATCACCCCAAGCAAAGCTGCTACAAGGAGCATAAATCTGGTTAAGTAGAATTGTCTTTTATCTGTTCTGGTCCCCACGCAATGTCCATTGTAATAGGGGAAAATATTTTCTTTTCTGCAAAACCAAAAGGGCAAGGAATTCAAAATGGGGAAAAATGGACAGAATATTTATAACCACAACTGCTCCCCAACTCACACATTCATTTGTATTTTAATAATAATAACAACAACAACAATAACAACAACAACAGCAGAACTGCAAAAAACTGCGCTACTCGGAACATCATATATTTTAAGAAGATATTTGGTTGATACCTAGGATGCTGGCAGCAACCCGTATCAACCATTAGCACCAGTCAATGGTATTTGTGACGCATTTTTAAATGTTCAGTTGACTGCGTTTCATTTTTAATGAATGCCTGTAGCTCCACCCAGAAATTTTGCATTAGGCTGAGATAACATTCATGTTTTCATTCGATCAACGAACGAATTAATGTATTAAGTGACATGCATGTGTGAATGATCAATCACGCTGGCACCAACCCAAGCAGTGCAAATATTCAATTGCAGTGAAAAAAAAATATCACTGCTTGATATAAGTTTAAATTGGGTACTGTAACAGCTTCTGTTCTGTTGCTTCTGGCATATATTTTCCTCTGTGGATGAAAAGCAACTCAAGAATAATTGGAGATTTTAAAGAGTTAAATAGATTCACCCTCCCATTCCATTGACTGGACCTCTAGCCAAAAATTTCAGCTTCTCAGAGTTAGTTATCTAGTTGTCCTCAAATAAGGTGGTCTCCTACAACTTTGTGGACAATTGTTCCTCATCCTGGCCTCCTCCTTCTACTACTACTACTACTACTACTACTAATAATAATAATAATAATAATAACAACAACAACAACAACAACAACTTTTCTAAGGAGATTCCATTAATCTCTTTGATTCTATCCATCCACTATCGTTGTCACTCCTCCCCTTTATTTCTCTTAATCATGACATGCACGGTCATTATTGAGGGGTCCTTGGTGCTCTCTGAACTTGCTTGTTTTCCTTCAGCTGTTTCATGACCCAAATAGGTAACATCATCAGTTGTGGAAGGAGGAGTGTTTGTAGTGAGGAGGAGAAGAAAAAAAGGAGGAGGAGAAAAAAGGAGGAGGAAGAGGAGGAGGAGTAGAAAAGGGAGGAGGGGGAGGAGGAAGAGGAGGAGGAGAAAAAAGGAGGAGGAAGAGGAGGAGGAGAAAAGGGAGGGGTAGGAGGAAGAGGAGAAAAAAGGAGGAGGAGGAGGAAGAGGACACTGGAGTCCTTGGTGCTCTCTGAACTGATTATGTTACCTAATTTAGTGGGTTGCAGAAGAAGAGGAAGGAAGGAAGAAAGGAAGGAACTAAAAAGAACCAAACAAAAGATATTAAATAGTACAAAGAAAAGCCATTACAGAAACACAGAAGAGGGGAAATGGTTGGGTTCTGCAATTGTACAATTTTCTCTTATGTAAAATAACAACATTGATCAAAAATTGTACCTAAATACTGAGGGAAGGAGGAAGAATGTCCTAGGTTTTTCAATATGCATTAACAGAAACGCAGCACAGATTTTACAATAAATAATAGCATAAACTACAGCCTGACTTCCCTTAATTAGATGGGATATCAACACAACTTCAATAACCGGCAAACAACAATGCATTTAAACTGGCCACATGGCTAATTTGCTTTTAGGTACAATCTGTTGTAAGTTAGTCCTTGTGGCTGAGTCAGCATTCACTACCACTGACTGTAGACTTTGACTATAGCTGCAATAATTGTGCAACACGAAAACATTTTTTTTTCCCCACTTTCTCCAGGAAGCTGCTACTGAAATCAATCAATGGCAAAACCAACTGTGCTTTGTAATGCCTCAACAGATTGGTGAGAGGGACAAAGAGGTCACCTGGAACATTTCAGGCAAGTCTGCAAAGCTCATTTTGTCAACAGTTTACATTCATCAAGATGCCAAGATGTATCGATAACGGACCTCTGCTCCTCATCACCAAAACCCCAAAGGAGTAATTTTGGCATCACAAAAGTGGAGAGGAGGGAGTTAATAGCAAAGCTCTCTGGGACAGAACTTCCATTACTGCTGGAAGGTTACCCGAAGCAAAATTCAGGGAGGAATTCTTTTGAAATTTCTCCATGAAATATCTGAGGAATATTTGGGGAAGACCAAAGTATACTAATAGCAAGATGAGGACAGGAGAGATCCTTCTTCCTTCTTCCTCCTCCTCCTCCTCCTTCTTCTTCTTCTTCTTCTTCTTCTTCTTCTTCTTCTTCTTCTTCTTCTTCTTCTTCTTCTTCTTCTTCTTCTTCTTCTTCTTCTTCTTCTTCTTCTTCTTCTTCTTCTTCTTCTTCCTCCTCCTCCTCCTCTTCTTCTTCTTCTCCTCCTCCTCCTCCTCCTCCCTCCTCTTCCTTCCCTCCTCCTCTTCCCTCCTCCTCCTCCTCCTCCTCCTTTTTTCCGCCTTCTCCTCCCTCTCCTTTCCCATTATCCAAATGACAATGATATCCATTCCTCGCTAGGCATAAAATCAGACGGAGTATTTTGAAAACCACATTAGGAAAGTCATCCCCATCCTTTTTAACATACATGTGACACTCTAGAAGGCCATTCTAGACTTCCTAATCCTAATCAACAAAAGTATTGATATACTAATTCAGGGTCTGATGACAGTAATGGTGGAAAAGCAGCTGATCTAAGGATTTCAGCAGCTGAATTCAGAGGTGCCTTCCACTTTGATCCTCCATCTTTCTTTCCACATGGGGGTTGGAGGAGGGATAAGAGAGTGTGAAAGTTGTCTTCTTCAGGGTCCGATGCAAAGACTCTGCAGTCTTCTGAAAGCTTTGTAGGTACAAGAAGGAGGAGAACTACAGGATGGTGAGCTGAGGAGTGATTCGAGTTCCTGAAAGTGAAAAACCAGTTTACCTCCAGATCGTATGATCTGTGCCCTCATCAAACTGGCTCAGTGTGAACAGAGAGCCATGGCACCCATTTGGGAGCCATAGTCAAGCTCTTTGTGGAAGCAACCTGTCTCCTTTCCTTCCTTTTTGTTTAAAAAATCCATTAAAATGCTGCTACTCCGGGAGTCATTGACCTGTCACTTCATTCTTAGGTCTGTTCCCGTGCAATTGGCATCTTTCCAGCCCATCCTGAAGTCTTTTTCCAAATTATTTCAACTAGAGTACTTCCAGGAGTCCGGTTGGAGTGTGCACAAAAGCTGTCTCTGCGGTAAATCCAGCTGCCACGCATTTCAAAACACAGAAAAGTGATTTGGGTCAGGTTTTGCACCTGAATTAGATGATTTAAAATGTTTTTTTCCCCAGGATGAATAATGCACTGACTATTAAGCAAAAAGGAAGTGACAGCTGCTCTCATCAGATAAATGCATTGAGCAAGGTGCAGTAGAGTGAGCTCTTTGCCTGACCAGCAAAAATAGCATCTCTTCCTTTATAAGATACAGGAAGTTATGGCCATTGTAGATCCTGTTTATTAAGGACAGATGGGAGGGGGAGGCCTCTACACAGCCTTCCCCATCCCAATTGATATTGATGTTCTATAGAAGTTTGGACAGGAGAGTGTTCGGCTCAACTTTCCACTTAAAATCATCCCTCTCCGAATACAGGGAGTCTTTGACTTATGACCACAACTGAGGACAAAATTTCTGTTGTTAAGTGAGATATTTTTAAGTGAATTTTGCTGGTGTTTCTTTGCTGACAGTTGTTAAGTAAATCTGTTGTGGCCTGTCGGCTGTCAGCCCTTCCAACAGCTGAATCGGAGGAGGAGGAGGAGGAGTGGGAGTCAGGGTCAGCATCAAGGCAACCTGAGAGTTCCGAGGGGGAAGAGGGAGTGGAGCTGGCAGAGAGAGAGAGACAGAGGCAGAGCCTGGGCCATCCATCAGCCCTCAGATGGCGAATCAACAGCCCCCAGGTCTGGAGATGGCTGATGAGGAAGAGGAGGAACGGCTGGGTCCAGTGCCTGACGCACAGATGTTCAGAAGGCAGAGGAGAGGAGAGCAGTGGAAATCTATGGGCCAGTCCTCACAATGGAAGAGCCACCGCCACTAGTGAAGCCCCACCCTAACTCTGGGGATAAAAGGCAGGGGGTGGAGATGAAGAGGTTTGGCAGACAACTATTCATCTTCCTACTCGAAGGACTTGTTAGCCTGCGGTGAGAAAGAAACTTTTTACCGGGGTTGCTAGTGCTCCTAATAAAAGAATCATTGATTTAACTTCAGAGGGTTTGTTGAGTTTGGGGAGCTGGATCAGAACAAAATCACTGCAGTTGATAAGTTAGAAACTTGGTTGTGAAATGAACCTGGCTTCCCCATGGACTTTGCTTGTCAGAAGATCGCAAAAGGGGTGCACGTGACCTTGGGACACAGCAACGGTCATAAGTATGAACCAGTTGCCAGCGTCTGAATTTTTTTGTTCACATGATCACGGGGATTCTGCAACAGTCATAAGTGTGAAAAACAGCCGTAAGTCCCTCTTTTTGGTGCCATTGTAACTTAGAACTGTTGTAAGTCGAGGTCGTATCTGTACATCTCACTCAAAATACAATTTCCAGTCCAAATCATAGGTGTTCCTTCTTCGATCTAATTGCTCCTGACAATATGAGCCATGGTATTTAAGGTTCTTCTGAAAAGTCTATTCTTTTGTGAAAGCATCAGTAAAAGATCAGAAGTAATTCGTACATAAGTTGCTGTAGTAATAGTAGTACTTTTAATTGCTAAGTGGCCCACAGCTCAATTCTAAAAGCAAAAGCACCTGAGGGAAGATTGATCCATCACATAACAAAATTGAGGGGATAAATCAGACCAACAGAACATAGAATCATAGGGCTGGAAGGAACCTTAGAGGTCTTCTAGTCCAACTCCATATATAAGGCAGGAGACCTTATAGTATACCATCTTAGTCAAAGAGTTGCCCAGTCTATTTTTGAAAACCTTCAGTGATGAACGTCCGAAAGGTGCTTTTTCAGGAGGCAACTGGACTTCCTTGTTTTTTTCTTTTGAAGATGTTTCACTTTTCATCCAAGAAGTTTCTTCAGCTCTGACAGAATGGTGGGGAATGGAAGGATTTATACTCCTTGAAGACAGCTGGTCATTTGCATCTTTTTAGAGGGTCCTTGAAGCACTTGGAGGTTTACCTGTGTCCTCAAGAGTCACCTGAGCGGTGCTCCTGGTTCCTGTAGTCTGCCATTTTTAACTCTGGAAATCCATTCCTACTCACACACCATTCAAAGGGTGGTTCATCCCAAATTGTACAGCTAAGAGTCTGCAGAGATTCTCAGTCATCCAGTTTATACAGACCTCCAGTGATGAAGCACCCACAACTCCAGGACGGAAGCATTGAGTAACTGTTCTCACTGTCACAAAATTTCTCCTTACTTCTAAGTTGGAACTCTTCTTTCAACCATTCCTTCTTGCCTTGTCTCTGAATAAGTCAATCCCCACTTCTCTGTGACAGCTTCTCAAGTACTGGAAGACAGTTATCATGTCGCCCCTAATCAATGGTGGGATTAAAATAATTTAACAACTGGTTCTCTGCCCTAATGACCGGCTGGGTGGCTGTAGCCATGATAGGCGTGGTCAGGGGGTGTGACAGGCAGCACTCAGTCTCCTACACCCCCCTGGGATCAAAAACGGGGCATGGGGAGGCTGCCCCCTGCCCCGTGCCCTGTTTTGGGCCTAGTAGGCCTCCCTGCAGCCTCCTGGGAGCAAAAACGAGGCTCATGGGAACTCCTGGAAGCGAAGGGGCGGGGCCAGCCAGCAATTTAATAACTGGTTCGCCTGAACCGGCCCGAACCGGCTGAATCTCACCACTGCCCCTAATCCTTCTCTTCAATAAACAGACATACCCTAAATCCCTCAACCGTTCGTCATACAATTTAGCTTCCAGATCCTTTTATTACTTTGGTCGCTCCTTCTCCTCCATGCTTCCCCAGGGTCTCAACATCCTTTTTGTATCATGGTGACCAGAATTGGATGCAGTATCCACACGGATATAAAGCAGTATTATCACTTCCCGTGATTTTGACGTTATCCCTCTGTTTGTTTTTTGTTTTATTTATATGCCGCCCTTCTCCGGAGACTCAGGGCGGCTTACAATGCATTAGCAATAGCCTTCATACTTTTGTATATTTTTTTACAAAGTCAGCTTATTGCCCCCACAAACCCGGGTCCTCATTTTACCTACCTTAGAAAGGATGGAAGGCTGAGTCAACCTTGAGCCTGGTGAGAATTGAACTCGCAGTAATTGCAGGCAGCTGGAAGCTAAATACTACCTTTAACAGTAGCATTAGTCTGCATGCGCCACTCAGGCTCCTGTTGACGCAACCCAGCATTGTGTTGGCTTTTTTTGGCAGCTGTAGCACATTGTTGGCTCATACTTCAATGGTGATCCACTAGGACACCCAGATCTCTTTTCACCAATCTGATAAACATGACCCATTCTCTATTACGATGAACGGTGAGGAGATATAAGATTAAAATTTTGGTTCTGCTATGTGGATGTAGCTACTTAAAAAAAAATATTCATGGCTTTTCTAGTATTGAAGTGGCTTTCAGGTCACAGTTGAAATAATAACATACGTGAACTTTAGTTGTCCTAATTATTCATGGACCCAATTACAAGGAATAAAAATATATATTTTTCATTCACACAGAAAGTCTAAATCAGTATTCGATTCTTGTCATTATATAGATAAATCTGATTTCCTCTGTTTGCTTCAGCTTCTCAATCCCCCCTTAGAAAAATTTAATAAAAATCAAATTAAAGCACCATGGCTATGCGTTGCTTTAATTTTGTTCACGTCTTGCCAACTGAAGACTAATGCCTGTAATTTATTATTAATGAATCATTACAATATATAATAATACAGAACATATTATTATTATGTTTGGCAATTATTAATATTATGTATTATAATTACTCATAAATTAGCAAACATTGTATTCCTATTATACATATTTTACTACATCCATAGTAAATAATATGCATAATAAACCACTCTTCACTGCTGAAGTCAAACCGCAAAGTTATCCCATTGCAAATTAATAATAAGAAAGATAAATTCAGTAAAATGTAAGGTGAAGTAAACATTAAAAATGAAAACAAATGGAAAAAAAATAGATAAAATGGGACATTAGCCACAGATTAATTCTGCCCCTTGGTGAGGAATATAAACCCATAACCTATTGGTTACACAACAGTTAAAAGTTTACACCATTGGCTTCCTAATGGCCATCCTGTAACTACCACACAAAAACTGGCTACATCCATGTGTCAGAGAGCATGTCAGATAAAATAAGGTGGACATTTCAGCAGACCAGCTGGGACAAGTTGGCAAAAAAAATATAATAACTTTCCCTATGTACTTTTCTAAGTCTGATCAATGGCTCAGTAACAGTAACAGTAACAGAGTTGGAAGGGACCTTGGAGGTCATCTAGTCCAACCCCCTGCTCACACAGGAGACCTATACTAGGGATTCGAACCGCCGAACTGCCGACCTTTCTGATCGACAAGCTCAGTGTCTTAGCCACTGAGCCACCTAGTCAGGCTCAGACACTGTCCTTTTCAAGAAACATAACAGCATAAGGAGGCAGGATCATCTCCTGCCATCTCCCATCGTCCGGTGCGCCACTCAGACCGGGCCTCCTCAGGGTGCCATCAGCCAGACAAAATCAGCTGGGCGGCCCCCAGGGCGAGAACGTTCTCTGTGGGAGTGCCGACCCTCTGGAATGGGCTGCCCACCGGCCTCAGAACAGCCCCTGACCTCCTCTCCTTCCACCACGAATTGAAGACGTGGCTTTTTCACCAAATGGGCTGAATCCGTAGGGGAGATTTTTAATAATTTTAATTAAATTTTTAATTAATTTTAAATTGACTTTGAAGTTTATGTAATTGTTTTGTTCCTTCTTGTAAGCCGCGCTGAGTCCTTTGGGAGAAGGGCGGCATATAAATTACATAAATATAAAATAATAAATAAATAATAAATAAGGTATAAAGCCAGCCCAAACCTGGCTAGAGGTAGATCCAAGGTGACTTTAGCAATCTTGATTTCATATGAAATCAAAGCAGCCATTTTTGGAATGTGTCGTCAGTGTTCAAATATTTGTTGGGAAAAGATGGACTACCAGGGTTGGTGCCACGGCAACATATCGTGATTCCGATTGCGATACTTGCTGGTGACCTCAGCACCAGAGTGGGTCCCAGTGACCAAATTCTTTTTTAAAATAAGTTTTTTATTTATTATTTATTTTTTACAAACATCAAATCAATGTGTGAACCAGTGTGGCACAAGGGATGAAATCCAGCAGGTTCTGGAGAGACTGGTAGTGGAAATTTTGAGTAGTTCAGAGAACTGGCAATTTGGATTTTACCACTAATGTGGCACCTGGGCGTCATACATTCTAATACAAATAAAACTAGTAAAATTCATCATAATTATTAGATTCAATCAACTTATATATTTCTAATAATGATACACAATTATAATAAGATTGCAATCTGTCATTATTCAATTACTCCATGTTTTCTCTTGTACTTTTGTTTTATTATAGAAAAATGAATACACTAACATTCCCCCTTTTCTTATTCTATCAACTTATCACTTATCTAACTTTTAATCATATCATCTTTTACTAAAAACATTTTCTTTCTATCCTACCTAACGTCTAGTCATGTAACCTACCTAAAAAAAAAAAAAGAAGAAAGAAAAGAAAAGAAAAGAAAAGGAAAAAGAGAGAAAAAAGGAACAGCAAATCAAAACAACAACAGAAAAGAAGAATCACCTAGCCATCGTCTCTTGCCCGTTTCAATACTTTAATTGCTATGCTTTTTTTAAAAAAACTCCCAAATTCCTCTCCTAGATCCTCTATCTCTGTAAGAATCTGTTTCTTGGCTATTCAATCTAGGTATTTCAATCTAGGTCAATCCAGTGATCAAATTCTATTCTCCCATTAGAATGGTGAAGCTCCTCCAGCTAATGGTCTGAATTGCACCAACCCATGTCAAAAGTTACGAGGATTAATTATCAGGGCTGGTGGTTGATGCCAATGCTTTCAGATTCTAAAGAGAAATGCATATTTGGGTGTTGGCATGGGGCTAATACTATTGAATATGTTACATTGACTTTCAAAATTAATTTCCAGAGATTTTTATCTTTACAATAACCACTTCATAATTATTGTGAAACCTGCTGACTAACTCCCGAGACATTTAGAAATGTTATCTTTGTAATTGTGCTTTAAGATATGCATTATTCCTCATCGCTTCAGTAACAGAACGTGAACTAATGCGAATCAACTTGCTTGAGATGGGCGGCTACAGAAATGGAGTGAATGAATGAATTGAATGAATGAATGAATGAACGAACGAACGAACGAACGAACAAACGAACAAATCCTCTCCATCAAAATCATATTTTTTACTCACAACAAAAACAGACAGTAAGCTGCTCAGATGGCTCTAGATGAGATGGACAGCACATCAATCAATCAATCAATCAATCAATCAATCAATATTCAGAAACAGCTGAGAAGTATTTCCTTATTTCACTAAAGTATAAGAAAAGGAAGGAGATATAATACAATCAGATTTGCAAGATTCTGTCATTATAGCCAATCTCAACAGAAGTAGTTTTAGCTAGGTAGTCCCTGACTTACAACAGTTCATTCAGTTGCCGTTCAAAGTTACAATGACACTGAAAAACGTGACATGATCATTTTTCACAGTTATGCCGCATCCCCATGATCATGTGATCAAAATCCAGATGCTTGGCAACTGGTTCATACTTATGACCCTGGCTGTCTCCCAGGGTCATGTGATCCTCTTTTACAACCTTCTGATAAGCAAAGTCCACGGAGAAGCCAGATTCATTTAACAACCGGGTTACTAACTTATCAACTGCAGTGATTCCCTTATCAATGGTGGCAAGAAAGATTGACAAAATTTATTTATTATTATTTATTTATTTATTAGTTTGATTTATATGCCGCCCTTCTCCAGAGACTCAGGGCGGCTTACAATGCTTTTAAGCAATAGTCTCCATACTTTTGTATATACCTGCTTAATAGGGCTTTTGGCCCCCCCAAGTGGTGTTCTATTTTATACAAAGTCAGCTTATTGCCCCCACAAACTGGGTCCTCATTTTACCTACCTCGGAAGGATGGAAGACTGAGTCAACCTTGAGCCTGGTGAGAATTGAACTCGCAGTAATTGCAGGCAGCTGGCAGCTAAGTGCTACTTTAACAGTAGTTTAGTCCACTGCACCACCAGGCTCCTTATTCACTTAACAAATCCCACTTAACAACAGAAAATTTGGGCTCAACTGTGGTCATAAGTCGAGGACTACCTGTATTTCCATAATCAGAAGATTCTATCCTATGATTTGAGAACATCAAGGCTGATCTAGAACAGGCAAACCAGCTCCTAAAGGGTATACCAGATTTTTTATATATATACTGAATTTCTGTATCTTTCAAAACAATAGTCAAGTTAATACAATCTTTGTACAATCTGAAATCTCAGTTAGGCAATGTTGTCTGATTATCAAAAACTATACAGGATTAGAGCAAGGGTGAAATGCTCCCAGTTTGGATCAGATCACCCGATCCAGTAGCGATGGTGGCAGGTGGTTCGGAGAACTGGTAGCAAAAAACAGCTCGCGTGCCCACAGAGAGGGTTATGCGTGTCATAGGTTCACCATCACAGCTATAAAATCTTCAAATGCAATCAGTTTGACTACTTGAGTAGACTTGAATAGACATCAACAGCTCTGTCTGTATTGAAAGATTATGGAGTTATCTGGAGTATAGTTCGATGCTAATAGAGAACTGTTAAATGGCCAGACAGCTATCCCCCATCATATAATCTTAGCTTTGGCTGTCATGTATCACATTCATGTTTTAAATAAGGAAGTGAAATTAAAAAAAACAAAAACATGATCACTATTTATTTTTGTTTTCATCGACCATCGAATCTTTCATGGTAGATTTTTGAATGAAAGCAATTGACCGGAATTATGAAGGAGAATTGATGGAAGGAAGAGGATGATTGCTTTCATTACCTTAAACTTAAAATGCAGTATTTGGGCATTTGTTCAGCATTTTTTTTAAAATTGATTTGTCTATTTCTATGTTGCATGATTCAGGGCAGGTTAGAAGCACTGATGAAATACCAGGCCTTTGCAGACTATCAGTTCATCTGAGGTTTAATATATTGTTATCTATTTTGTGCTCTTGGGAAAACACGAACAAACAAAGCAACAACAACAACAATAAAAATACACGGTCAGAAAGAGGTGCTCTTAGGCGCTTTTGAAATTGGAGGGATGTCGACCAACGCCATAAGGATTTTTGTGCAAAGGTTAAACAGATCTTCACAAAATCTTCCCCTTACTAGTATTCCCCCCCCCCCACTTTTCTCTGCCCTGAAAGGTGTTGTGCTTTGGCATTGTATGACATTCCCATTGATATTAATCTTGTGGACAAAACAAAGATGCTGCTCAAAACATCCTCTTTTGCATCCAAGCATGAAGCGACGCGACCTCTGGCAATGCAAAGCGTAACCAAACAACTTTATCATTATGCGCGGCGAGAATTCTACGGATGGGAGCAAGGAGGCGAAACGCAGTGAGATTCTCTCCCCAATCGACCTCGGTTTTCTGGCGCCCTGGATTAGCTTTTGTTCCTCCGTGTGCTATACCAAAACCCCATCTTCCCAATCAGCAGGTTTAACCGTCAAGCAAGCTGATGGAAGGTCCCTTTGAATTACTGAGTGAGAGATATTCTTCCTGCCACTTCCTGTCCCCTTAAGGCACCGTGGAGGAGAAGTATTATAGGGCAGTCCTTACCTTGGGAATTAGCCTGCAGGACCCCAATGCTGTCATCAAACTGCATAGATTTGATGTTGAGTGACGCCAAGATGCATTCCTTGTCCTGCAGCGAAGTGTCATCAATATTATCTGATTGGCTGACAGGATGACGCACATGTCACAGAGGTTGATGTTGACAGCTCATAAATCAGCTCGGCTTAATGGTGTACCCTTCAGCGGAGAAAAGAGGGGGAGGGGAGAGAGAGAGGAAAGAGGAAGGGAACGAAAGAAAACAAATTAAACAGCGAGAAGCAGCTTTGGGAAATGATTTAACAAGTATCCTATTTTTTTTAATGCTCTGACATTAAGAGGGTCTAACTTGTGTGCCAGGGAATAGAGGGAACGCAACTCCTCGGAAAGGGTGGCTGGCGCTGAAGGCAGCATTTTAAGTCTTAAGACTCAATACTCAGTCAAGCGATTGCTAACGAACAAGGAGCAGGGAGGATGGGAAACTTTCGGCATCGTGCCTGCCGCTTACAACCCCTCTCAATGTCTGTTTGTCTCCTGGAGCACAACTGTCCTTCGAAGCAGGCTGAGGGGCATGTCCAGATACCCACTTCTGGAAATGCTGGACTTGTGCTAGTGATATGGAAAAGAATGAATCCCTTATAGAAGCAAACTAACACTAATCTACCTGCAGTATTTATCTATTTATCTATGTCTGTCTGTCTGTCTGTCTGTCTGTCTGTCTGTCTGTCTGTCTGTCTGTCTGTCTATCTATCTATCTATCTATCTATCTATCTATCTATCTATCTATCTAATCTGTCATCCGTCTGTCTGCCTATCTGCCTACTTACCTACCTACCTATCTTATCTTCTATCTACCTACAGTATCTATTTATCTATCTATCTAACTATCTATCTATCTATCTATCTATCTATCTACCCACCTGTCCACCTACCTACCTACCTACCTACCTAAACCACCCAGATCCTCATGTGAAAGGTTCAGGTTGACTACATTATTATGTTACTACCTACACTACAGGAATCTCCCCAGACTGCTTGCCTTCCTTTGAGAACCGATAACATATCATGGAATTTAGGAAGGGTCAGGCTTAAGTCTCCTGCAGCAAAGCAAGGATTCAAGGTTAGTTCCCCACTTGATCCCTCTCCTTGGAGTTTCTCCCCCGCCCCCTCTCTCTCTCTTTCTGTTTCTCTCTCCCTCTCTCTCTCCCTCTCTTTCTGTCTCTCTCTCCCTCCCTCCCTCTATAGAAAGAGAGATCCCCAAAAACAGTACCTGTAGCAAGTTTTTACCTTTTTCTAAACAACCCCCACCACGACATTTGCTTAAAGAAAGTTAGAGTTCATTCAGGAGAGGAAACAGACACTAAATTAATGAGCACCAATATACACTGGGGGTTTTTTGGCAGCGAAATTACTAATTGGACCATCTAGCAAAACATGATGATGTCCTTCTTAGTGTTTATATGCGTTGGACAATGTTTATAATGCACACCTCAAATTACTCAATGATTTAAACATTACAAACAGGATGACTTCCTCCAGACAGGTGTGCAAATTCGGTAGAGAATTAGAGCTACGAGGAACACAGCCCAGGCCTATTGATGTGACAAAGACACACACACACACACACACACACACACACACACACACACACCTAATTTGTGATGGTTATCTCCCATTTTTCATCCCTCCGTTTTATGACAAGTGGGATAAAGAAAAGGATTGCTTCAGCTTCAAAGACCGTATGAAACAGACCAGCCAAATATTTCATGACAGATTTCAATTTGGATTATATTTGTTTTGTTTTACCCTTTATTCTGCTTATTTTTGTAAGTTGCCCTTTTAGGGTGAGGGGGAAAAAAAAAAACCCCAAACTTAGTATTCAAAGAAAATATTTAATGGGCACCTGGTGGTGATTTTCTTCCTGGCCTTGGGTAAAAGGCAACCTATTATGAAATTTGCATTATCGTGAGCAGTGAGGCATAAATCGTGAGGAATTGGGGGCTCTTCAATTCTGTCCTGATTTAGAGATAAAGGAATTGATCTCCTTTCATTCTGTTATTCCCTTAAGAAAGAGATGAGATCTCCCTATTGGTGCATTAGGTAGAAGAAAGCCAGCAGATCAAAATCTTTTCACAGATCTGGGCAAAGGCAAAGAGTTCGGGTAGACAGACAAACAATACAAAATGTTTTCAAAGGTTTCAGAGGCATAAATAATGCCATGACTAATAATTGCCCTGCTGTCAAGAAAAATCACAACATCAAAGCTGGCTGTATGCAAGGCGCTCGGGCAAGTGTTCAATGAGCAACATTGCTAACATATCTGATAGCCGCTGAAATTCATCCTTGACAAGGGACGGAGCACATCGGCAAATTTCCTCTAATAAGGTCTCTCTGGGTTTGGTTTTCATAGCTACACAAACAGGGAAAGGCCAGGGTCCTCAGGCTTATAACGAGTCAAGAACAAAACAATGAAACCCAAGATCAAACGAAGGGAAGGAAGGGAAGGGAAAGGAAAGGGAAAGGGAAAGGGAAAGGGAAAGGGAAAGGGAAAGGGAAAGGGAAAGGGAAGGGAAGGGAAGGAAATGAAAGAGGAAGGAAGAAAGGGAGAGGGAGGGAGGAGGGAAGAAGAGGAAGAGGGAGAGATGGAGAGAGGAAGGAAGGAGACAGATGGTGAGTTAGGAAAGAAGTGAAGGAAGGAACCAATGAGAGGGAGGGGAGAGAGGGAGGAAGGAAGGAAGACAGGAAGGAAGGAAGACAGTGTCTTGGGAAGAAAGAAAATAAGAAGGAAGGAAGCAATGAGAGGGAGGGAGGGAGGGAGAGAGGAAGGAAGGAAGGAAGGAAGAAACAAGCAATGAAAGAGAGGGAGGGAAGAAGGGAAAGAGGGAGAGCGGAAGAAAGACTAATTTGGGAAGAAAGAAGGGAGATAGGAAGGAAGGAAGCAATGAGAAGGAGGGAAGGAAGGAGGGAGAGACGGAGGTATGAATGATGGAGACACAGTGAGTTATGAGGGAAGTGAGGCAGGAAGGAAGCAGTGAGAGGGAGGGAGGGAAGGAGGAAGACAGTGTCTTGAGAAGGAAGGAGGGAGGGAGGGATGGGAGGGAGGGAGGATGGATGGATGGACGGATGGAAGGGAAGGAGTTAGGAAGGATCAGGTTCTTGGACTTACTGGTAAAATGGAGACCTTGGGGAAGTTATGCATGGTCTCCCATTCCCTCCTTAAATATTCCAGGGAGCCCACAAAGACGATGTGTTTGAGCTCATGGTAGTGGAAATTGCTTGCTCGGAGTGGCATCACAAAATTTCTCAGTCCTATCAGCGCCGACGTCATATCTCCAAATATACAAACCACCACGTGGCCGCTGAGGACGGTCATGGCAGCTTCACTTCGGGTCTGGGGAAAAGAAAAACACAGAACAAAATTGGGAAAGGGGGAGTTAGAAGAAACGAAGAGTTTTCAATGCCAGCAAGATTCATCAGTGGAAAACAAGCACTCCTGTGCATACAAGAGCATGAGAACACAAGGAAATTGCTTTTACCTTTTTACCTCAGTAATATCTAACAGAGGATTAAATGAGGATTAAGAGTTTGGAAGGCAAAGAATACGGTAGCTAGATGTACCTACAGGTAGTGCTCGACTTATAACAGTTCATTTAGCGACCATTCAAAGTGACAACGGCACTGAACAAAGTGACTTAGGACCGTTTGTCACACTTAACGACCGTCACAACATTCCCACAGTCCTGTGGCCAAAATTCAGACACTTGGCCACCGGTTCGTATTTATGACCGTTGCTGTGCCTCAAAGCCATGTGCGATCCCCTTTTGCAACCTTCTGACAAGCCAACGGGGGAAGCCACAATTCCCTTCACAACCGGGTGACTCACTTATCAACTGCAGTGATTCACTTAACAACTGAGGCGAGAAAAGTCGTAAAGTGGGGCAAAATTCACTTAACAAATTTCTCAACATCAGCAACAGAAATTTTGGGCTCAATTGTGCGGTCGTAAATCGGGGAATGCCTGTAGAATCCCACATGGCTAGTGTAGAACACGGGTCTCCAGACCTGACAACTTTAAGACTTGTGGACTTCAACTCCCAGAATTCATCCCAGCTAGCCATGTTGAAATCCACACATTTTAAAGTTGCCAAGTTCAGACAATCCTGGTACAGAAGATATGAGCCAGGTCTTCAAAATATATAAACTCTATTACATTCACAGACTACCCAGGAATGGGGTAAGAAGCTGTTGTGGGTTGCTCCCGGTTCAGTCCGGTTCTATAGAACCGGTAATAAAACCGGCAGGAGGCTCCGCCCACCTGTCATGGCATCATCAAGGGTGATTTGCGCATGCGCAGAAGCTTCTGCGCATGCTCCCACTGTGAACTGGTAGTAAAGGTAAGTGGAACCCACCCCTGGTCAGAAGGGATGACATTGGGGTGCCAGAACATAAATAACGAGTGGCTCTTTGATCACACCATTATAACAATCATATTGATTTTTTTTTTTTTGGCCATCTCATGTGAACACCTGTGAATGACACTCTCAGCTGAACTTGGCGATTAGAGATATTTGGATGGGGGAGGGGGGTATCATTTGTAAGAAAGATCCACTGATAAAAAGGAAACGTTTCTGTCATCTTGTAAGATTAGTCTTATAACTCTGGTGGAATTATTTTCAGGTCAATGCGTGTTGGAACCCCTTCAAGTGCGATGAAGTTATGAACGTCAATGCTCTGATTACACGGTTGAACTAGCAATATCTTGCAAATCTGAATCTCCTTGCATCCGCTAAATCCAAATTTCCTTTGGAAATACTATGGAATGGAACAGACTCTGATAATAATAATAATAATAATAATAAATAATAATAATAATAATAATAATAATAATAATAATAATAATAATAATAATAATAATAATAATAATAATAATAATAATAATACCTTAACAGTTCCTAGGTCCTTGGTTAGGACTCGAGCTGCTGAGCTATTAACCAGCCTCAAAGGCTGTGAATCTCACTAAAGATTAACTAATAATAATAATATATTTTATTCATTAAACATGAAACTCAATCAACTGAACATTTAAAAATGCATCACAAATACCATTGACTGGTGCTAATGGTTGATACGGGTTGCTGCCAGCGTCCTAGGTATCAACCAAGTACCTTCTTAAGATGTACGATGTTCCAAGTAGTGCAGTTTTTTGCAGTTCCGCTGGTGTTGTTGCAGGAAGCTGCAATTTGTTGATGTATCTTATAAAATTCTTGGACATGGTACCAAGTGCTCCGATGACAATGGGTATCACGGTTACATGTGTCATCCATAATCGCGTAGTTTCGATGGCTAGGTCACGATATTTCGTTATTTTTTCCAGTTCTTTTTATTTATTTATATTATTATTATTATTATTATTATTATTATTATTATTATTATTATTATTATTATTATTATTATTATTATTATCATTAGCACCAAGGCACTTCCAGGTTGAAAGGATTAGCCAGTGACATCACCATTGTTTGGGGAACGCCCACTTGAGGGTTCCTTTCATGACCCCTGCAGGAGCTGGAGAGGAGGACGAGAACTCAATCCCATAGCTCTGGGTCTCGAACGTGGGCTTGCTAACTTCCTGCCCAGCGTTCCAGCCACTCCGAGCCACTGTGCTCCTACCATGAGATTAAATGAATACAATTAAAGCTGAGAACCACTGCTTATCGTTTCAAGAGAGATGAAGCTGATAGGATTCAACAGCTATCATTTGCGATTTGCAGGCCTGGTGTTGTAAAATTGCCTTAAGGAGGCAGGTTGTTCATTGAAATGTTTAAAAATGTGACTATTTCAAGTGCAGTTTGCATATGTTGCTATGAAGTCCTTCCTCTCTCCCTCTCTCCCTCCCCCTTCCTTTCTTCCTCTTCCTTCCTTCCTTCCTCCTTCCTTTTCTTTCCTTCCTTCCTTCCCTCCCTCTCACTCTCTCTCTCTATATATATGTATATGTATACAAATATACATAAGCATACATATACATATTAATTAATTAATTAATTAATTAATTTAATCATATTTATATGCCACCCTTCTCCCGAAGGACTCGGGGCGGCTCACAAAGATAAAAACCACAGAACAATAAGTTAATAAGTTAATTTAAGTTAATTAAAATAATCCAATTAAAACCCTTAGAGAACTAAATATATATACTATATATATAACACTATATATATATATCTACACACACACAGTGGCAAATCTAGTAAACGGATCTTCACTCAAAACCAGACACGAAGGGTACTTCTAATGTCATTTTTTTTTTAACCATGCAAACTTCGTGAAGTAGAACATTAAGGTCATTAAGCGTCCTCTCTGTTTAAAATATACTTAAAATATTCTAGCTGACATCTGTCGCCCTCAGTTATTTAACAACGTATGGAGGACTTGTCCCTGGTGGTCTAATGAACACTGTGGCATGCATATCAATTTGAGCCATTTTTGAATCCAATTCTTAACAGTTTACTCAGTGGAACTGGCTGGTTTATTGATCGCTCAAATGCCAATACTGCAATTCCAGACAATGTCATGGTTATTATACAAACTCCCCTGAGGATGGGAAAGAACAAGGTTCTGCCATATGATCGTTAGACTAAACCAGAGCTGTCACTATTATTGGTTGTGTTACTCAGCGGTCCAGGGAAATCTCAGAAAATCAAAATCTACCCCCACTAAATAAAGGGAAAATCCAGCAGGATTCGGTGTCACGCAGCCGCAGGGTTAGTTGCGACATGTAAGAGTTGGTGGTGCGACGCACAGGCAGAGGGACATAAGTGGCGCAAATGTTCACCAAATCTAACGGAGTAAGACGTAATGGGGTAATTAGATTAGATGAATCAAGTCGGTTTGACGGCTGTCCCCAACCCGAAATCCAGGGGATCCTAAGCAGAATGTTTACACATCCTAGCTGATAGGAGGTGACCTCGGAGAAACGCCACACTGGATGGCACCTCTGGATAAATGCGAAATAAACATAGCTCTCAATCACTGGCTAATGAAGGCAAAAAGAGGGAGAAACATCCCTACAGTACAGCACATTATTTATTTATTTATTTATTTATTATATTTCTATACCGCCTTTCTCCCGTAGGACTCAAGGCGGTGTACAGTCAAGAAAAATATAGACACACAAACATCATAAAATTGCTAATTAAAATTGTTACTTAGTTTGGTCAATTAAATAAAACCCAGAATTAGATAACATTTAAAAAATCATTTGCATGTTTGTATGTTTAGCCCTGCCTGTTGGAACATCAGGGTCTTGAGGGCACGGCGGAAAGCACGGAGATCAGGGATATTCCGTATCTCCGGGGGCAGTTCATTCCAAAGGGTTGGAGGCCCCACAGAGAAGGCCCTCCCCCTGGGAGTCGCCAGTCGACATAATTTGACTGACGGTACCCTGAGTAGTCCCTCCCTGTGAGAACGAACTGGTCGGTGGGAGGCTATTGGTGGCAAAAGACGGTCTCGTAGATACCCAGGTCCTAAGCCATGGAGCGCTTTAAAGGTGATAACTAACACCTTGAATCGCACCCGGAAGACCACCGGGAGCCAGTGCAGCTCGCGTAGGAGAGGTGTTACATGGGCGTAATGAGCTGCGCCCATAATCACCCGCGCGGCTACGTTCTGGACCAGTTGGAGCCTCCGGGTGCTTTTCAAGGGGAGCCCCATGTAGAGAGCATTACAGTAGTCCATACGGGAGGTAACTAGGGCATGAGTGACCGTGCGCAAGGCGTCCCGATCCAGAAAGGGACGCAACTGGCGGATCAGGCGAACCTGATAAAAGGCACCCCTGGCCACGGCCGTCAAATGATCTTCTAAAGATAACCGTGAATCTAGGAGGACACCCAAGTTGCGGGCCCTCTCTGTGGGGAGCAAGATCTCATCCCCTATTGTCAGTGATGGTACCAGCTGACTATACCGGGACGCCGGAAGCCACAGCCACTCGGTCTTGGAGGGGTTGAGTCTGAGCTTGTTTCTCCCCATCCAGATCCGCATGGCCTCCAGGCAACGGGACATCACAGCAAGGGCATCATTGGGGTGGTCTGGGGTGGAGATGTATAGCTGTGTGTCATCAGCATACTGATGAACACTCACCCCAAAACCACGGATGATCTCACCTAGCGGTTTTACATAAATGTTGAACAGAAGGGGTGAGAGGACTGACCCTTGCGGCACCCCACAAATAAGGTGCCTCGAGGTCGACCTCTGCCCCCCTGCCAACACAAACTGCGAACGGTCAGAGAGGAAGGAGGAGAACCACCGAAGAACAGTGCCCCCTATTCCTAACCCCTCCAGCCGGTGCAGTAAGATACCATGGTCGATGGTATCAAAAGCCGCTGAGAGATCTAATAGGACCAGGATAGAGGAGCAACCTCTGTCCCGAGCCCTCCAGAGATCATCCACCAATGCGACCAATGCCGTTTCTGTGCTGTATCGTGACCTGAAGCCCGACTGGAACGGATCCAGA
Organism: Pituophis catenifer annectens; assembly: GCF_029215685.1. NCBI lineage: Eukaryota > Metazoa > Chordata > Lepidosauria > Squamata > Colubridae > Pituophis > Pituophis catenifer. The sequence continues at coordinate 87,887,548 of NW_027256886.1, read as the reverse complement.
TAGACAACTTCATCCAGGTATCGGGGTAGTTGTCGCGCCACCACACTCTCAACAACCTTCGCAACAAAGCGAAGATTGGAGACTGGACGATAATTTGATAATATAGCCGGGTCCAGGGAAGGCTTCTTGAGGAGGGGCTTCACAACCGCCTCTTTCAAGGCGGCGGGAAAGACACCCTCACTCAGAGAAGCATTTATAATCCCCTGGAGCCAGCCTCGTGTAACCTCCTGGGAGGCCAGTACCAACCAGGAGGGACACGGGTCCAATAAACATGTGGCAGCGTTAAGCTTGCCCAGAATCCTGTCCACGTCCTCAGGAGCCACAGAGTCAAACTCTTCCCAGATAACGCTCTCAAGACCTGCCCCCGTCTCCTCCCCTGGATCTACCCAATCGGAGTCCAGGCCTTCCCGAATCTGAGCGACTTTATCATGCAGGAATTGTACAAAATCCTCAGCTCGACCCTTTAAGGGATCTTCCCGTACCCCCACCTGAAGTAGGGAGCGGGTCACCCTAAACAGCGCAGCTGGGCGGTTCTCTGCAGATGCAATAAGAGCGGAGAAGTAGCTAGACTTCGCCGCTCTTATCGCCACTAGGTAGATCTTAATATAAGATCTCACCTGTGTTCGGTCAGATTCAGATCGGCTTGTCCTCCAATCACTCTCCAGGCGTCTTTTCCGACGCTTCATCTCTCTCAGCTCCTCGGAAAACCAAGGAGCTAGACGAGATCGGCATCGGGTCAGAGGCCGCAAAGGCACGACGCGGTCCAAGGCCCCAGTAGCCGCCCTGTCCCAGGCGACCACCAGGTCCTCAGTCGAGTCGTGAGCCAGAGTCTCAGGAAATGGCCCAAGCTCCATCAGGAACCTTTCGGGGTCCATCAGGCGCCTGGGACGGAACCATTTGGTTGGTTCCGTCTCCCTGCGGTGGGTGGAAGTGACTTGAAAGTCCATGTGAAGGAGAGAATGATCAGACCATGACAAGGGCTTGATGTCTATATCCCCTATTCTTAGATCATTCAGCCACTGATCAGAGATAAAAATCAAGTCCAGAGTGTGATTCCCCAAGTGGGTGGGGCCTTGAACTACCTGGGTCAGGCCCATGGCCGTCATGGAAGCCATGAACTCCCGAGCCGTCTCCGACATCTCACCAGCAGATGGCAGGTTAAAATCCCCCATAACAATAAGTCTGGGGGTTTCCACCGCCACCCCGGCTATAATGTCGAGCAGCTCAGGCAGGACCGCTGTTACGTGGCAGGGAGCCAGGTACGCAATCAGTAGGCCCATCTGAATCCCCTGACCCCACTTCACAAGGAGGGACTCACATCCGGCTATCTGAGGAACAGTGGCCTCCCTCGGGCAAAGACTTTCTCTAAAGATTGCTGCCACTCCCCCACCCCTTCCCTGAGCCCTTAAAATGACACAAGAGGACAAATGCCGTTTCTTGAAGGTGTCATATGTGAGTGCCCCGTCGCTCCCGTAATCCCCCATTATGAACGTTAATGAAAAGATTTCCTTAAACAATTATGGTTTTTTATTCTGTCGTTGTGTAGAAAGAAGAAGGAGGTCAGCCTGTTCTCCAAATTACCTGAAGGCAGGACAAGAAGCAGCGGATGGAAACTAATCAAGGAGAGAAGCAACCTGGAACTAAGGAGAAAATTTCCTCCAGAAATTGTGGGTGCTCCATCACTGGAGGCTATTAAAAAGAGACTGGACAACCATTTGTCTGGAATGGTTAGAGGGTCTCCTCCTTGAGCAAGGGGTTGGACTAGAACACCTTTAAAGTCCCTTCCAACTCTGTTATTTTGAATCTTGAGAAAAAAAAGTCAGACTGCTCCTTTACTGAAACTACAAGGAACCATCTGATGGTTCCAAAGAACGCATAAAAGAAAGAAAGAAAGAAAGAAAGAAAGAAAGAAAGAAAGAAAGAAAGAAAGAAAGAAAGAAAGAAAGAAAGAAAGAAAGAAAGGAGGGAGGGAGGGAGGGAGGGAGGGACGGACGGAGGGAGGGAGGGAAGGAAGGAAGGAAAGGAAGGAAGGAAGGAAGGAAAGAAGGGAGGGAGGGAGGGAAGGAGGGAAGGAAGGAAGGAAGGAAGGAAGGAAGGAAGGAAAGAAAGAAAGAAAGAAGAAAGAAAGAAGAAGAGAAGAAAGGAAGGGAGGGAGGGGGAGGGAGGGAGGGGAGGGAGGAGGGAAGGAAAGAAAAGAGGGAGGGAGGGAAGGAAGGAAGGAAGGAAGGAAAGAAAGGAAAGAAGGAAGGAAGGATGGAAAGAGAAGGAGGGAGGGAGGGAGGAAAGGGAAGGAAGAAGGAAGGAAGGAAGGAAGGAAGGAAAGGAAAAGAAAGAAAGAAAGAAAGAAAGAAAGAAAGAAAGAAAGAAAGAAAGAAAGAAAGAAAGAAAGAATACATGTACACACACACAGATACTATAAATATTATTTTTTGTTCTGATAAACATTTTTGACTACAAAGTTACAGACTTTGGAAAATCATAAATGCCATTTTGGAAAAGAGGATCTGAATACGTTTTCTTTTTTTCTCATTATGATATTTGATAATATTTGTTATAGGAGAATAGCTATTTAAAGAAGATACGGAGGGAGGACGTGCATCTTATCCCCCCCCCAAGGGTTTTGAGACGAGACCCTGAGGTATTCGATTGTACCTTAAATACTACGGGAGCATTTCACCCCTGGACCTGATCCATATAAAGTTGAATTTATGATCCTCTCCCTGTGGATATCTCTGATTAAATACTTCAGTGCTGTACCTTTATACATCCTTGAATAATTAATTGCCATGTAGATAAACGGTAGCACGAAGCAGGTGCGTACATATCTCTGCTGACAACATACGACTTTGGATGACGGTAATCAAAGGTACAATATTGATCAAAGGTATCCAATAACTCATATATCACATTTTAAATGCTTGTGTCGAGTGGGGTTTTAATGATTTGAAAGTGGCTCCATCAGACTGATAGCGTCATTATAGAGCATTAATTGCAAGTGACATATATGGAGAATTTAATGATCCCGTGAATTTTTCCTATGACAAATGATCGGGGTGTATGCATTAATCAAGAAACCAAACGGCTCCATTGAATAGTTTCTAATTATCAGCTTGGCACTTGAGGGTTAATTAGTTGGGATATAGTTGTGTGATACTGTGCACTCGTGTGGCTGCAATTCTGGTCACCATAATACAAAAAAGATGTTGAGACCTTAGAGCAGTGATGGCTAACCTTTTTGCTATCGTGTGCCAAAAGTGGGGGGAGTGTGTGTGTGTGGGTCGCTCGCCCGCATGCCCACACCTATAATTCTATGCACCCCGCCTCCAATACATGCATGTGCGACACACACACCCCGCGCGACCCCCACTTTTGGCATGCGATGGCAAGGTAGGCCCGTTTTCCGCTCTCCCCAGGCTCCAGAGCCTTTCTAGGAGACTGGGGAGGGTGAAAATGGCCTTCCCCACTCCCCCAGAGGCCCTCCGGAGGCTGGAAACAACCTTTTTCCTGACTTCCGGTGGGCTCAAAAGGCCTGAAAATCAGCTGGCTGGCACGTGAACGCACACCGGAGCTGAACTCGCATGCCCACTGATATGGCTCCGCGTGCCACCTGTGGCATGCGTGCCATAGGTTCGCCATCACAGCCTTAGAGTGTATGCAAAGAAGACGAATGGAGATCGGACCTGTTGCGGCTCCGTTACCTGAGCCTGTGTCATCGGCAGGAGAGGACTCCGAGAATGAAGGAGAGGAGTTGGCAAGGCCTCCCTCTCCAAGACCCTCCTCTTTGGCAATGCCTTCGGTGTCCGCCGAAGGGCAAGAGATAGGGCCGGGGCCAAGCACATCCACGCAGCCACAGGTGGACAGTGATGAGAGTAATGAGTCTTGGCTGGATCCACACCAGTGTCGCAGAGATAAGCGCACACAACAGAAGAAAAGGCGTGCCCAAGATTAGGCTGAGTCACTGGACCACACCCCACAAGGTATAAAAGGGAGTGTGGTGGCCAGTCAAGCCTTGTGACGAACAAAGCTGAAAGCTTCCACGCCATTCTGCATTGCCGGACTTTTGCTATAGACTTTGCTGGATTATCTCTGGACTTGATTGACTCTGTAATTATTGAGCTGTTTCTTTTGATGTAACAGAAGCGGGGAGAAGTTATCTCTCCTCTTTGTAAGTAATAAACTCTTGGCAGGCAGCCACTAGGTTGTTGCCAAGTTCCGTTATCATAAGGAAAAGGATTTTGTCAGCTGGTTTAGTCTTTAACTCTTCAAGAGTTAAAGACTAAACCAGACGACAAAATCCGTTTCCTGTTGGTGTGTGTGCATGTGGAACAGGGACAGAACAGGACCAAGGTTGGACTAGAAGACGTCTGAGGTCCTTTTCAGCCCTTTGATGTATGTTCTACGTTCTACAGTTACTTACTGTACTGTACTTAACAGTTTTCCCCCCCTGTTAAACCTGAAAGCAGAAACTGAAAATCAGCTCTGATTCTTCCAGGGCGAAAGGATAACCACGAAAATCATGCTAATGTAGAATGTGGTTTCTGAAAAGGCACGTGGAATATGTGTGGGCTTGTCCACTGTCCTATTGGTTTCATTCAATTGTCAAAAATCTGTTTTTATGCTTTTGCAAAAAACAAAACAAAAAAAGGAGTCTGAATTCAACCCAGTGGCATCAGATTAGCTAGTTCAAATCACCTGTCAACTCTGATTTGGAGAGTTAGCTCAACGAGTCAGTCAAATTACCACTGAATTTCTGAAACGACCATCCACACAGCTCTATTGTTGACACTAAATAAAGGAGAGTAGACCTTTAATGAGCCTCAAACACATTCAGACCATTTGTGAAAATGGCCAGAAAGTCACAGAAAATGTAATAGTCCACAGATTTCTCATTCGTGTGGATTCTTAGCACGCTGAAGTAGTCCTGGGCAAGGCCAGAAACACAAAACAGTCTGGAGGAAATTCAATATAATTCAATCTGATTATATACAATATAACAATAACACCTAGACTTATATACCACTTCATAGTCCTTTACAACCCTCTCTAAGCGGTTTACAGAGTCAGCCTGTTGTCCCAACAATGTGGGTCCCCATTTAACCAAGCTCGGAAGGATGGAAGGCTGAGTCAACCTTGAGCCGATCAGGATCGAACTCCTGGCAGTGAGCAGAGTTAGCCTGCAATACTGCATTCTAACCACTGCACCACTACGACTCACAAATAGCAACATAAATTTTGGGTTCAATTGTAGTTGTAGGATGAGGACTATGCACCAAGAGCATATGCACCAAGACAAATTCCTTGTGTGTCCAATCATACTTGGATAATAATAATAATAATAATAATAATAATAATAATAATAATAATAATAATAATAATAATAGTAGTAGTAGTAGTAGTAGTAGTAGTAATAATAATAATTTACTTTGTAAATAAGAATTACTTTGTAATTCTACAAAAAACCACTTTACTCGGAACAGCTTACATCCTTCGACGATATCTTAAACAGTTCCTAGGTCCTTGGTTAGGACTCGAGCTGCTGAGTTATTAACCAGCCTCAAAGGCTGTGAATCTTACCAAAGATTAACCAATAATAATAATAATAATAATAATAATAATAATAATAATAATAATAATAATAATAATATATTCTATTCTATTCTATTCTATTCTATTCTATTCTATTCTATTCTATTCTATTCTACTTGTAACAGGATAGAAAGCTCATTACAAAAGAACGATACAGTAGAGGTTGTGTTTATGTAAAGGTAACTATGCAAGGGTAAAAATAATTCCAACTTGAAGAAGGGTTTTAATGTAAATACATTAACTTTAGGAGAACCAGTACTTCAGAGTCAGAATCGAACTCCTGGCAGCGAGCACAATTAGCCTGCAATACTGCATTCCAACCACTGCGCCACCACAGCTCTTGAAATTGCAATGCTTCCTTTTCTTCAAATACTCACCAAAATAACCTTGTCAATCTCCTTTGGTGGACACCAATGAAACATTCCCGTGGAGTCATATTTTTTCACGTTGCAATCCATGTTGTCAACTTGTTCGTTGCCAGGAATTAATAAAGGATCGTGTCTGAGCAAGAAAATACATTGGGATTAATATGAGCCAAAATCATAACAAAGAATAAAACATAAACTACGCTTTGCTATACCCACATTCAAGAAACAAGAAAAATGTGAGATTAGTTTTGGTGTCCCTTGCTTGTTTTGATGGAACAGGAACAATTGCAGTTACAGATGGCTTTCTTTTATCTTAAAATACGCATCCCTTTCCCATAAGTAAACACCATAAGAGCTTATATTAGTATTGTCAAGGAAGGCAAAGAATTAGAAACCAACACCCCATCCTGGTCAATCAGCATAAGTGGGGGGTGGGGGGAAAAGAAAGTCAATTGTTTGCTTTTGTTACATATAATAGCTGATGGGACTCTTTTCTAACTTTAATTTAGCTGAACGCTAAATATTTTAAAATTTGCCCAATCTTATTTTGGATCCTCAACCTGAAGCTTACATCATTTATAGCAAACTGACTACCCCAGAAAACGTTCCGGAGATGTTTTCATTTTTCTGAGAGTTGATATTTAAATGCAACAGGTCTAGTCAAGACCCTATGCAAAATGAGTGCAGATTCTAGAGTGGAAATCAGTCGTATTATCCTTCAAACCTTGTGTGGCTCCAGAGAAAGATTCCACAAAATATGTACAGTTTTTAGAGTTCAGGGTTGTTGTTTTTAGCAAGTATGAACGCAAAAGCCATTTTTGAAATTGAACAGTTGATATTACTGGGTGAATATCCTCATATCAACCTTGTATTAGAAGAGCTGCTGCAATTTCTTTCTCCTTTGACATCATTAGTTTAGTTTAGTTTAGTTTAGTTTAGTTTACTTTATTGTCACTGCACCTCGTACAACGAAATTAAATGCCATCTTCAGTGTACATTATAACTATAAAAATAAAACACAAACACACATCCTTCGCATTCTATACAATTAAATTGAAAACCCCCTGATATTGCATTAATATTGCACTATACAGTAGAATTCAATATAGTTACTGCCCTGGGATAGAAGCTGTTTTTCAGTCTATTTGTCCTTGTTTTTATTGTCCTGTACTGTCTGCCAGATGGTAATAGTTCAAAAAAAAAAAAAAAGAGTGCCCAGGATGAGATGGATCCTTAAGAATGTTTTGAACTTTCTTAAGGCAGCGGGAGCTATAGAGATCTTCAAAAGAGGGGAGAAGGTAACCAATGATCCTCTGCGCAATGACGTTAAACCTCTGGAGTGCTGTCCTATCTGCCACTGGGCAATTGGCAAACCATACACAGGTGCAGTAAGTTAAGATACTCTCTATGGTGCAGCGGTAGAAGCTCACCAGCAGATTTTCATTCAGTTGTTGTTTCCTGAGAAGTCTCAGGTAGTATAATCTTACCCTTACTGCATCTGCATGCGTATTGGTCCAGGAGTTAGCCAAACGATGACATAATGCAAGGAGGATTCATTAAATTTGCAGATGACATTAAAATGGCAGGAAGAGGCAAACGCCCAGAAAATGGGCTCAAGATCCAAATGGATCTGAACAAACTTGAACACTGGGCCCTATCTAACAAAATGAAATTCAGAGTAGAGTAAAAGTAAGGTTTTACGTCTAGGCAAGACAAACCAGGTGTACAGGTACAGATTAGGTGAAACCTGGCTAAAGTGGTGGTAACTGTGAGAGGGATCATGGAGTCCTAGTGGACAATCACTTCAATATGAGCCAGCAGTGTGGGCCAACACAATCTTACATAGAATTCAGATCACATGAAGTATTAGTACCACTTTATAAAGCCTTAGTAAAGCCACACTTAAAATACTGAGTCCAGTTTTGGTCACCATATTATAAAAAAAGATGTAGAGATTCTGGAAAGAGTGCAGAGAAGGGCAATTAAGATGATTAGGGGGCTGCAGGCTAAAACATATGAAGAAAGCTTGCAGGAATCTGACTGTTGTAGTCTGCCAGCAGCCTGTGGAGCTGGCAGTGGAGTTGGACAGTTAGGAGGCTGGGGAGGACAATGGGCCAGTCCTGGAGTCAGGGGAAGGCCCGGATGAGGGCTCTGTGTCAGAGGCAGAGATGGGGCCAGGGCCATCTGGGAGCGATGCGTGGACTCTGGAGCCTCCAGAGGTGGACAGTAGAGAGGCAGAGGAACAGGAGGAGCCTGTTCCTAGTGCGTGCATGCGAAGAGCTGCCAGAAGGCAAGAGCAGCTGAAGCAAAAAGGACGACTCAGGAGTAAGGCCAGAAGATGATTGGCCACTCCCATAAGGCTTAAAAGAGCAGCAACGAGCGGTTGGGTTCTTTGTAGAAAAGCAACGTTGATTCCAGTGCTTCTTGTCAGCGTCTCTTGAACTTTGTGGGGGGTTTGCCAAGAAAAGCCTTTGGCAGGTTGCCAAAGACATTAAAGATTTGGTGATAAGGCCGAAGGGCTGGTTATGAAGAATTTTGTTTTGGACTAAGCTGAGAATGAATTAATTCTCAGCTGTTTTAATAAAATAAGTTTGTTCAGAACTGAATTGTGTTTGGTAATCACTACTTGGGCCTCGGTTACAACACTGACAGCCTTTTGTCTGGAATGGTAGAGGGTCTCCTGTTTGTGCAGGGGATTGGACTAAAAGACCTCCAAGGTCCCTTCCAACTCTGTTATTCTGTTAAATATTTTGAATGAGTTCCTCCTAGCTGTCTCTAGATCCAGAAGAGAGATTGCTTCTGTACAGAGATGCCTTTTCTGCTTTTCTAAAGATATTTAACAAAAAAAAAAAAAAAAGATAAGTTTCTAATTTGTTTAGAACAAATCGTGCATTTTAAAAGATTTGAAAGGAAGATAGCGCTGGCTTCCAACGCATCGCAACGTCCTCAGGTTTGCACAAAGAAATAAGCCCAAAGCAATAGAATGCTTGCGTTTTAGAAAATCAACCAAGCAACTCTTCTCATATCTATAAACTCCAAATATATTCACATCTCCTCTGCACGTCTACCCAAAATTATGCGCACTGAAGTTCAGGCACAGAAGAAAGAAAAAAATGTTCCGAGTTTTCCAGAGCAGATAATGCCGCTTATGATCAATGAAACTCAAGAGCCACACTAAATGCAATGCTATAACTCATAGAAAGACTGCCTCGAGCAAAACCACCAATTCCTTTTCCAGCAAACTTGCCGTGGGAGAGCTTATATTATACTTTAAAGAGCAACAGTCTCTTCGCAGCCCTTTTAAAATTCCCTCAATGAATTCAATGGGCATTTATATATATAATTTTATTTATGGTTTTTTTTTCTTTAACATATATGAGTATTTAGTGAACAAGACATTGCCTGGGTCAATTTACTTTATACCGAGTACTAGTAACAGTAATAATACTGTTTAGATATACATAATAATAATAATCTTTCAACTTCTAAGATTTACATATACATTGTTGTTATAATGTATTATATTTTGTAGCAGTGTACATAGTAATGTTTTCCCAATTTCTACCTCTTTTTTCTAACCTGTAATACAACAGTTCCCATATTAAAAAAAATTATGTATCTATCCATCATTTCTTACCCTTTACTATTTAACATACATGGTAGTAGTCTTTCAACTTCTAACATTTACATGTACATAGTAGTCAGGGGTGGTATTCACTAACTTTCCCTACCGGTTCGCAAATGTGTGCATGCACACTGTCTTTGCTCGCATGCACACCATCCATGCATGCGCCCGGCCTTCACCAGTGGTGGGTTGCTACCAGTTCTCCCCGGTTCTTGCGAACCGGTAGTGGAAATTTTGAGTAGTTCAGAGAACCGGTAAATACCACCTCTGCCTGGCCCCGCCGCCAATCTATTTGCTGCCTCCCGAGTCCCAGCTGATCAGCTAGAAGGAAAAAAACTGTTTAAACTCTTAGCGCAGCACTTCAAAGGGCAGCCCTACAGCTGATCAGCGGTAAAAGGCAGTGTGGTGGTAGACCAGTGCGCTCCAAAAACAAATGGGTAGACGGGAACGCTCCAAAAACAAATAGGTAGACCGGTGTGCTCCAAAAACAAATAGGTAGACCGGTATGGCTCTGAAAGCAGTTAAAAAGCCTGGTAGACCAGTACCTCTGCTAAATCCTAAGGACCACGCTCACAAAATAAGCCATGCCCACAGAACCGGTAGTAAAAAAATTTAGAACCCACCCCTGCCTTCCACACATGTGCTTTGCTGGTGCGCGCACCTCCCGTGCATGCGCCCAGCCTCAAAAACATGCCTAAATAGGATGCCATAGAGACAGGGCAGGTGGCTGGATGCGCCCGTGATTTCCACTACCGGTTTGGTGAACCGGTCCGAACCGGCTAAATACCATCTCTGATAGTAGTTATAGTAACTTATATCATGTGACAGTATGCATAACATTTTCTCAATTTCCAGTTTCTAGCTCTATTTTCTAATCTTTTGTAAAACAAATCCCATATTAAGAGGTATTCTGTATCTATCCATCATCTCTTGTCCTTTTTAGTATTTCAACTCTTACTGACTTTTTGATCAATCTCCCATGTTCCTCCCTTGGGATCTTGTATCCCTCTACATCACTCATGTTTAGTCTAGGTATTTCTTTTGCCTCCACATCTGCCTCTTGTTGTCTACTCTCTAAGATGCCCATCAATAACTCTTTCATCCCTTCTAAGGGATCTTTCTCTTTGCTCTCTTTTACATTTTCGCCTCTTGAGAAATCATCTACCTGCTCCATTTCAAGAATTTTTACTATCTCTTCTATATCTTTATATACTTGTGTCATTTGTTGATTCATCTCCTCTATTCTTTCTGCTACTCCTTCTGAGTTCTCCTCTATTGTCTGAATTTTTTGTTCATTTTTCATTATCCTTTGCTGGAGATTTCCTGGTCTCACATCTGTATCGTGCATCACTTCCATCATCTACCTATGGTTCCTTGTCATAGTTTCCTGGATGTCTTGAAGCATTAATAGTATTTCTATTTGGGATGTATTTGTTCTTCCTTGTTATAACATTTTACTTTATTTTAGTGGGCTAAAGGTTACTCAGTAATCCATCCAGGTCCCAGTGTCCCAAGTATCCAAAAACACCAAAAAGCCAATATTAGAAGATTTGCTCAGTCCATGAACTGTTCCTCAAAATCCACAGTATTTGTTCTCCTCAAAACCTGCTGTTTTGCTCCCTCTGAGTTATTCAAATTTGTAGGTCTTGTTTAATTTTTCTTCTTTCGCCTCGTAAAATATTCTATCGAATAACATTTGTAATCCAGAATGGATTTTAAGAAGAGACTGGTCAGCCACTTGTCTCAAATTGTGTAGGGTCTCCTGCTTGAGCAGGAGGTTGGACTAGAAGACCTCTAGAGTCCCTTCCAGTTCTATTCCATTCCATTCCAATCATCCAAGAAATGTCTTCAGCTCTCATTCTATGAAGATTCTCAGTCATCCAGGTCATGGTTGTCCCAAAGGTGCTTTTTTCAGGAGGCAATTGGACTTACTTGTTTTTCTTTGAGGACGTTTCGCTTGTCATCCAACAAGCTTCTTCAGCTCTGGCTGTTCTGACCCAGCTCCAGATTTCCGAGGATATTGACACACACCAATGGTCCTTATCAAATTTATTAAGTAGCAAGAATAAACCAAAGTCCGGCAAAGGTTGGCAACCAGCCCAGAAAACAAGATACAATAAGACTTTTCCAAAAATGCTCTGATGATAATTACAAGTTGTTTCCAGCAAGAAACTTACTAATTGCATGTGACTTAAATAGGCTAAGGGAGTGGCCAATTATCCTCAAGCCTTACTCTCGAGGACACCTCCTCCTCCTGAGTAGCCACTTCTGCCTTTTGGCAGCCCTGCGTGCTCGAGCATTGAGAAGGGGCTCCTCCACTTCACTCTCTCCACTTGAAGGAGCCTCTGGAGGTTCTGAAGGCCTTGGCTGAGTCTCTGCTTCTGGCACCACATCCTCTTCAGCCTCCTCGCTGTCTGACGTGAACGCCGGCTGCGCCTGCTGCTGGCGTGACACCACACCAGCCTCCTCGTCGTTGGGATAAGCCACGATCTGCGCAGGCCGCTGGCAGGCCACAACCCTGGCTGGATGGTGGGGAATGGAAGGATTTATACTCCTTGCAGACAGCTGGTCATTTGCATTCTTTTAGGAGTCATTTAGGCCACCTGGAGATTTATCTGTGTCCTCAGGATCACCTGAGTAGGGCAAATGGGTATGGAGCCTTCTTGGAACTGCTGAAAGGACTGTGTTGTAGACTGGAGGTAGAAGATGTCATCTCCCTCCCCCTCTGTTGAGAGAAGGCTGTTCAGTTTTGACATAGATGGCCTCATCGACCCAGCGGGGAAATCCTCCATGGATTGCCATTGGTTCGCTGCCCGCGTATGTGCGGTGTGTGCCAAATGCACGCTGCATGCACACGCATGTGCAAAATGCATGCTGCATGCACACACATGCACAGTGCACACCAAGTGCGCACTTCATGCAGAAAAAGGAACCTTTTGAAGGTAAGTAGAACAGCGAGGGGGGAAACTGTGCCGCATGATTTAGATTTGCTAAAAGCAGGATTTCCTGCTTTCTAGCAAATGTAGATCGCACGGCACAGCTGATCATTGGAAATACCGGTTCGGATGAATCGGTAGCTTTTTTTTACCCTTGAGTCTAGGAGATCATACATTGAATGTATATATACCTCCGCTTCATTGTGTCAAGAAGCTTACAAGTTTCATTATGATCCATGCCCACATGTCGTCATATCAAGCCGATAATGTCTTCTTCGAGAGAAAAGTGCGTGCTGAGGTTGTGGACACGCAACATTTCTTCTTTTCATTTGCTCCTTACGGTGGTCTTGTTTTTAAGGGAGGAAGGACAGTTGTGTTTGGTTTCCCCTTTCGATCAAGTGGATAACTTGACTTCGCCTGCCTTTCCTACTGTCGCTTCTAACTGCCCTAACAAATTGTGGCAATTAGCATGCGGTTAGTGTGATGCACAGGCAGCCAAAGCAGGTGGTGCTAATAATTGAAAAAGCATTTAGAGCTTTTACACCCCGGCTGAATATTTCATAATCTGAGGCATGTTTCACCATTTACTCAGTGGGCCTCTGTCACTTCAATCTTCTCTGACTATTGTGACTGGCGCTCGAAAGCTCCACCAAGCCAAGACTGACAGTTTGTCACAGGCAAGGTCCTCTTTGCCAGGCTTGGCTGCAAAGATTGTCACGCCTCTGTGAGGGAATGCAGCAAATGTTTTGTGACTAATACACTCACCTTTTGTCATCTAGCATTAGCTGTTCCTATGGTCCTCTCCGCTCAGCACCAAGGGCAGTAAATTGGAGAGTCTCTCTCTCTCTCTCTCTCTCTTTCTCTCTCCCTCTCTCCCTTCCTCTCTCCTCCCTTTCTCTCCCTCTCCCTCCTCTCTCCCCCTCTCTTTCTCTCCTCTTCTCTCTCTCTCTCCTTCTCTCTCTTTCCCTTTCTCTCTCTCTCTCTCTCTCTCCCTCCCTCTCTCCATCCATCATCTGTCTGTCTGTCTGTCTGTCTGTCTGTCTGTCTGTCTGTCTGTCTGTCTATCTATCTATCTATCTATCTATCTATCTATCTATCTATCTCCTATCTATCTATCTATCTTGGGTGCCTTTTAATGATATTTTCTAGCTGATCACTACTTTTACAAGAGTAATCAGCAATGAAATGTTCAAGCAGACTTGAAGAAGCAATTTGTCAAATTAAACGGACAAGGCTCAGGCAGGAAACCCTAGACCAGTGGTGGGTTGCCCCCGGTTCGCACCCATTCTATAGAACCGGTAGTAAAACCAGTGGGAGGCTCCGCCCACCAACCCTGACATCATCTGAAAGCTTCTGCGCATGCGCAGAAGAGAGCACACATGCACGAGTGAAGCGAGCCCCATTGCGAACCGGTAGTAAAGGTAAGTAGAACCCTCCCCTGCCCTATACCAGTTACCAAGCATCTGAATTTTGATCACATGACTACAGGGATGCCACGGTGGTCATAAGTGTGAAAAATGGTCCTAAATAACTTTTTTTCACTGCCGTTGTAACCGAGAACAGTCACTAAATGAATTGTGGTTGAGGCGAGGCCTACCTGTCCGTGTAGCTTTGGAAAACTTTCTTGAAAATTAGAGGAAATTGATGGTGCATATGGAACAAAAAGTGTCTGCCAGGATAGGACATTGTTTCTGCATCAATGCCTACCACAGGACCTTGATAACAGCTCCCTCCCCCCCCCCTCGGGTGCCTTTTAGTAATATTTTCTGGCTGATCACTATTTTTACAAGAGTACTCAGCAATGAAATGTCCATGTTTTCAGCAGACTTTAGAAACAATTTGTCAAATTAAATGGACAAGGCCATGGATGAACCTTCATCTTAGCTAGTCATACTTAGCAGCTTACAACATAGGACTGAGCCATCCATAAATATTAAACTGGTCCTAATCTGGCATTTTATCTGCTTAGCACACATTTTTTTTTCTTTTTTTTTTTGTATCCATGTTTCAAATTTAGGAATGCAAACAAATTCAGCACGCTTCACCTCCCTCCCTCCTTGTAAGTTGTTTTTCAAAAACGTATATGGCACGTCCACGCTGTTTTCATAGGAACATTTCAGAAAGTGCTCTGTTATTTACCCCACTTTTCTACTAAGAAGCTGTGAACTTGATTTCTGTAGGGTATTTTCATTTTGTATGCAATTCTATGCCGCTTGTTTTGTACATCCCCTCCTTTTTTTCCCCGATCCACAAATGTATCGGAAAACGTTGAGAACTACAAATGCTTAAGAACGTCTTTCAGAAGGTGTGGAATGATAGCATTTCATCCTCAAGTAAAATTTTCCTCTATTCCTAGCAAAATAAGTTGCAAAATAAGAATACTGCGTTTCAAAGTTGTCTCCGTTTTTATGTAGCTCTCATTGTAGCCAATTTGCACATATTTTATGAAAATGATGTAAGGATGTTCAGCCTTCAGTTTGCATTTATCTATTATTAGCAGTTCTTTTTTTTTTTTTAAGGATATAAGCAATTTGGCAATTGTGTGGGAAACAAGCCCTGGATTATAATGGATGCTTCTTTGCCATATCTGAAAACCACACATCAGTGAGTCTTCCACTATTTACCGTTTTTATTGTCTATTGTAAATAAAAGGCATATTTTGTCTAAATTATAGCAATAGCACTTAAGACTTATATACTGTTCCATAGTGCTTTACAGGACTCTCTGAACAGATTCAGCATAATTTCCCCCACCAATCTGGGTCCTCATTTTATCAACCTCAGAAGAATGGAAGGCTGAGTCAACCTTGAGCCGGTCAAGCTCGAACTGCTGGCACTGAGCAGTAAATTAGCCTGCAATACTGCATTCTAACCACTGGGCCACTACAGCTCATTGAAGGTCTGGTCTTTTAATAACTCAGCAGTTGTGGGATTTAGCCGGTTCGAGTCAGTTCAGGCAAACTGGTTGTTAAATTGCTGGCTGGCCCCTCCCCTCCCTGCCCCACCCCTTCCAGGAGTACCCACGCGCCCCATTTTGGCTCCCAGGTAAGTGCAGGGAGGTCTACTAGGCCCAAAATGGGGTGTGGAGGATGTGGCACAGCCCTCCCATGTTTTTGCTCCCAGAAGGCTGCAGGGAGCCCTACTAGGCCCAAAACAGGGCATGGGGGGGTGCAGCGTGCCCCCCCCACATGGCCCATTTTTGCTCCTGGGGGATGCAGGAGGCCAAGTGCTGCCTGTCACACCCCCTGGTCACGCCCACCATGGCCACGCCCACCCAGCTGGTCATTAGGGCAGAAAACCAGTTGTTAAATTATTTGAGTCCCACCACTGTAACTCAGTATATGTTAATATTGAGAGCCAGTGTTGAAATGGCAAAGGTATTTGAGACTGGGTCAGAGAAGACCCAGGGTTGAGATCATTCAGTATTATCGATTCATATTATATAAAGTATTATCGCTCCATGTTAATGTAGAACCAGAACCAACTGCTATTTCTCAAAATGGTTCTTCAATTTTCCCACAGGAGGGACTTTGCATTAAAAGCTCCTACAAGAATTGAGGTCTGTAAATTGTGCTGGCAAATTATTAAAGATTCATAGCCTAAGCTTGCCAATATTATATGCTCCTTTCCATTTCTGTTTTCAATGAATTATAATGTATTGTGATATTTAGATTTTAAACTTGACTGGATATAAATCGAGTGTTATAAACCAGCTTCAGAATTGGCTTGTCTCAATATGTAAGCGCAGCTTCTCCAGGTAGTTATTGAAAAGCAGAAGAATAAGAGAATAACAGCACTGGAAGGGACCTCGGAGGTCTTCTAGTCAAACCCGCAGCTCAAGCAGGAGACCCTATACCATTTCATACAAGTAGCTGTCCAATCTCTTCTTGAAAAGCTCCAGGGATGGAGCACCTACAACTTCTGAAGGCAAGCTGTTCCACTAGTTAATTGTTCCCACTGTCAGGAAATTAGTTCTAGGTTGGATCTATCTTTGATAAGTTTCTATCTGTTATTCTTGTCCTGCCTTTGGCTGCTTTGAAGAATAGACTGATCCCCTCTTCTTGGGGGCAGCCCCTCAAGTATTGGAAGATAGCTATCAAGGAGAGCTATCAAGGAGAGATTCAACCTGGAAATAAGGAGAAATTTTCTAACAGTGAGAACCAACAACCCATGGAAAAGAAGTTGCCTTCGGAAGTTGTGGGAGCTTTATCACTCAAAGCTTTGAAGAAGAGACTGGACTGTCATTGGTCAGAAATGGTGTAGGGTTTCCTGCTTGGGCGTGGGGTTGGACTACAAGATCTACAAGGTCCCTTTCAACTCTGTTAATCTGTATCTGTAGGTCATCTCCTAGTCTTCTCTTCATTAGACTAAACATACCTAGTTCCCTCAATTGTTCATTGTACAGTTTATAATGTAAGTAATACCAGTTGGTTTCAAGTGAGCAGGGGCAAATTCAATTTTTGCTGATCAAGTGCTATCTTTTTCTGTGTTGACAGGCAATGTTTTACTGAGGCTGAATTTTATCTAGTTCTCATTAGTCAGATCTGGACTAATTCAACTCTCTCTACATATATATATATATATATATATATATATATATATATATATATATCGTAAGTATACAGTATATACAGTATATACATATATCATATATACTGGTATATATCGTATGTATATATTGTATGTTATATATATATATATATACTAGCTGGATGCCTGTGCTTCGCTATGAAACTATGTGAGCAAGCTTGATAAATTGACACTTAAAGCCTGAAACTTAATGTAGACTGTGTAACTCCATAGCATCAGAGCATGTTACTTTAAGGCAACTGGCAGTTGGAACAGAGTTCTTTTCAGGTGGGGAGGAGAAGTAGAACGTCTAACTCCTTAACTTCAGAGCGTGTTAATATACTGTTTATGAATATACTGTATATCAAATATTAATGATCTGATGGTCATTTTGAAAAATCCTTTCTTAGCAAGCACCTAGAAGCCAAGAGGAACATATGTGCCAAATTTCAAGTTTGTAGGCTTTACAGTTCTGGAGATTTCGTGATGAGTGAGTGGTATTTGGTTTTTATATATATACAGATATAATCACCAACAATTTTTCACATGTCATTTGTTCAGATCTCTTCCTTTCTTCCAACCGAAAGAAACCATGGTTTCTTCCAATACACTTTAATACATCCATTTTCTTAAAAAATTCTCGATTGGGGCCCAAGGATATTATAATATTCTCCATGTATATATACACTGTAATGATGCTAAAAATAATTTAAGGCTTGTAGGCGTGAACCTTGTTACCGAGGTTGTGCCGTTTGAAATATACATGGACCATGCAGCAAGTGAACATTTTAAAATTAATTTCTAAACTGGGAAATCATTATCTTCAACTTTAGCTCTTGCAGGGTGCCGACACTTACTTAAAGTGGAACTAAACTGGTTACCTCTTCAAAAATAGAGGCAATTACAGATCAATACTGCAGATCTCTTGTAATTGAGCCCATTCACCATTATTATTTCCTCCTCATTAATAATTTTTAAACTTCGGTTATCAACGGCACTCTAAGAAATTATTTCCTTGTCTCAAGCCAGAACAATATATTATGAAGGTTTTTCCTCTTCTCCTTTCTTCTTGATAGAACAAATATGGGGCTGTAACCTCTTTCCGTTTATCCTCCATTTATTAATTTATTCATGTTTATGCTGCTATATAAAGTCTCTGTGTGTGTATGTTTGTGTGTGTGTAAAAGATAAAGGAGTTCCTGTGGATTTTACTCTTCTAGTTGTTGCTGATTGTAGGGGGAAGTGCTCATTTCCGTTTCAAGGCCAAAGCCAGCGCTGTCTGAAGACATTTCTGTGGTTATGTGGCCAACCTATTCTCCAAAGTACCTGCGGGTAGGACAAGAAGCAAGAGATGGAAGCTAATCAAGGAGAGAAGCAACCTAGAACTAAGGAGAAATTTCATCATCAGTGGAACGACTTGTCTCCAGAAGTTGTGAATGCTCCAACAGAGCAGGGGGTTGGACTAAGAAGACCTACAAGCAGTGGTGGGATTCAAATGATTTAACAACTGGTTCTCTGCCCTAATGATTTCTTCCAGCAACCAGTTCACCAAACTGCTCAGAAAGTTAACAACCGTTTCTCCCGAAGTGGTGTGAACTGGCTGAATCCCACCACTGCCTACAAGGTCCCTTCCAAATCTGTTATTCTGCAGTCCGATTTCCGAGGTCCCTTCCTCTATGATTCTGTGGTTCAATCTTGTGACCATGGGCTCCTAAATACCATGGACCAAAGGGAGGAGGGACAGGGGTTGGAATATTTAAGCTTGACTCAGCCTTCCATCCTTCCAAGGTTAGTAAAATGAGGACCCAGATTGTTGGGAGCAATATGCTGTTCCGTAAATGGCTTAGAGAGGACTATAAAGCACTGTGAAGCAGTATATTGTTATCTCTATGTCTATGTCTATGTCTATGTCTATGTCTATGTCTATGTCTATGTCTATGTCTATGTCTATCTCTATCTCTATTTCTATCTCTATATTAATTTTTAAAATTAAGAAATTAATTCTTAATTTTTAAGTGTTTTTATAGTTATTTTTTGAGTGTATTGTGAGCTGCCCTGGGTCTTTGGAGAGGGGCGGCATATAAATTGAATAAATAAATAAATAAATAAATAAATAAATAAATAAATAAATAAATAAATAAATAAATAAATAAATAAATAAATAAATAAATAAATAAATAAATAAATAAATAAATAAATAAATAAATAAATAAATATCTCTATCCATCTATCTATGTGTCGAAGTGCTACCCTGTTTTCCCCAAAATAAGACATCCCCTGATACTAAGCCCAAGTGCTTATTTCAGGGTTCAAAAAAATATAAGACAGGGTTTTATTTTCAGGGAAACACGGTATTGCTATTAATTTTATAATATAAAAATATTATTAAGCCACCAAGATCTACTATCTGATCATGTGTTTTTATTTCAAAATCATTTGTGCATCACAGATTCCTTGAACCAGTACCTTCTTTGTTGAATCAAAGCATCAGATATACCCAGGTTTTCAATATTTTGTTATAAGAGCCATGGTGGCGCAGTGGTTAGAATGCAGTACTGCAGGCTAATTCACTGCTGACTGCCAGCAGTTCGATTCTGACCAGTTCAAGGTTGACTCAGCCTTCCATCCTTCCGAGGTCGGTCAAATGAGGACCCAGATTATTGGGGGCAAGAGGCTGACTCGCTAAAGCCGCTTAGAGAGGGCTGTAAAGCACTGTGAAGCGGTATATAAGTCTAAGTGCTGTTGCTATTGCTATTGACTCAGCCTTCCATCCTTCCAAGGTTGGTAAAATGAGGACCCAGATTGTTGGGGGCAATTATGCTGACTCTGTAAAACCAGTTATAGAGGGCTGTAAAAGTACTGTGAAGTCGTATAGAAGTCTATTGCTATTGCTATTGGAATAGAAACTCGAGTCCAGAGAACAGATAAAGCAGGAAACAAGACAGATCTTGGTTTGCTGAGCTCCTCACTCATTGTCCAACCAATGTTTAGCAATTCTGATGGGCTACTGAACAGACAGCTCAAGCCTGAGATGAGTAATCTCCCCGAGTCCCTCTTCAGCAGGCAATGAAAGCGAGGCTCCACTTTGAAAATTCTTTTCCCCATCATGCAAACTGACAAAGGCATACTTTTCAAAAACCCACAGCCAATCTGTTGATCATTACTTATTTACAAAGGCCTTCAGGCAGAAAGTCCTGTAAAAACCATACTTGATACGATATACACTAGCTGTTTCGGCTTGTGGGAGGAGGGGGAGGAGGGGTGGGGAGGGCAGGAAGTTCCCCCTAAGGCTACCTCCAACCATCACTTTCCATTGCACATAAAATGTACCGTGTAACACTAAAGTATTTAATATATATGGTATAATATATCTACGGGAAAGGCATCTGTGTAGAACTGTGTTAGCCCGTATTTGGTAATTTGATGTTTTGCTGAAGGCAATGACTTGAAAAAGCCTCCACCTTGCATTGAGGACCTGTCATCTTAGTACCCATGAGCCAGTAGAATAAAGAAGTACCCTAAAGCAGCAAAACTTTGACACAGCTTTGAAGCATATGAAAACAGTAGAACTCCCCAGAATTATTATGACTCCAGATCAAAGAAATGAAGCATACTTTACATAGCAAACAGGGACACAGCACATCACTCCAAACGGTACCGGGTTCTCTGCCCTCTCGCTCTTTTTTTCCCCCTTTCTTTTTCTTTTATTTCACATTTATATCCCTAAATTTAAGAGATAACAGAAGGACTGGGGGGGGGGATTTCTCTCTCTCTTTCTCACTTCTCTGTCAAATTTCACACAAACAGAAATTATTAGAGATGAGATAGAGATAAGATAAGGGATGCAAGGATGTACCCAGTGGTGGGATTCAGCCGGTTATGTCCGGTTCGAGCAAATCGGTAGTGGTGACTGCGGGAGGCTCCGCCCACCCACCCGGACATAATGCGCGAGCACTGCGCATGCGTGCACATTCACATTTGTGAGACAGTAGGGAAGGTAAGGGAATCCCACTTCTGGATGTACCCCAGCAATGGATGAAATAAGTGCATTCTGGACTCATCTTATTCCCTCTCTAGCATAAACCTAGAGGTAAATTAGTCCTGCATCCGCAAGGATTAGCAACACTGGGATAATGTTTTGAGTAACTACACAAAGCAGCAATCGCCATTGAACAGAAAAAGAACAGAAAGATGCAAACCCCTCTTGCCAAGCTCTCTTTCCCTGCCCTTACATTCTAACTTCCAAATGAAAATAGGTGTATTTTGAGGAAATACACTGTAGATTTCGGGAGCAACCAATTCCCTGAGCAAAGCAGGAAACGGCGTGTGTCTGAATTGCCATGTATCACCTGGTTTTAATCTCCCTTTTTCTTGGCTTGCCTCTTTTTGAAACCCCCAAAATTGTAAGGCACGGGACACTGAGAAACCTGGATCCGGCCTATTCCATCTTCCAAGCCCTGATTATTTTATGCTTCCTACTTTGTAAAAGTGCCACCATTGGGAAAGGTCCCTCATCCACGAGGAAGTCAGACTTTAAAACCCCAAGTATAAGGAAATTCAGACGATTTCAGAAGACACTCCTGTTTTATAATCAGACATTTTTGCCTCCAAGAAAATTCAGGAATAATACTGAATAAAAGAGAAACAAAAGAGCACTCTCCAAATTCTGTATAATCTGTTTACAAATGAATCTTAGTTGTTTGTTCCTGCTCTTTAAGACTTTCAATCCTAGCAGAAACCCTTGTAGGAACAAAGTGTTCGGAACACTTTAACAACACCTTAACCACCACAACAACAATACCTCTCATAATTAATGCAATTTTTAGTCCCAGGACGAGGACGTTCGTTTTGAACTTTGCTTGGGAAAGCGCCCAAGATTCATTATCCTGTCCTCCCTCCCCATCCCGTCCTCTCTCCCCATCCTCTTTTTAAAGAATCATTCCAAATCAATTAGAGGAAATTTGATTTCAATCGACAGGATAAAAAGGAAGGTAATATTCAGGTTCATTTCTGATTGCGGTGATACATCTCGCGTACGGTTTTAAGTACAGAAAACAGCACTCGGAGGGATTTCGACAAGAAGAGAATTGCCCGAAGCAAACTCACCCCACGGATTTCTCGGATTGGTTAGCGCTATCATTAGTGTCACTGCTGTTTAAGAACTACATACAGACAGGCTGGGTGACAGCTAAGACTTTAAAGCCTGTGTATTTTTCAAACAGTTTTTCAAACTGTTTTCTGTGACAGATTTTTTTTTCTTCCCAAGCTCTATCATTAACTGCTGACAAGCTGACAGAATAAATACTCCAGCGTTTCAGAAACCGTCTAACAATCTTTTACTTTTTTGAACACCCTGCCATGAATCTTTTTTGCCCCCCCCCTCCTTAGGTTATTTTTTTTGGGGGTGGGGTTGTCGGTGAGATTGTTGTCTTGAGGGGGAAGAGATAAAGATATGAGCGACTTAGGACCTCACCTTATCAGTTTGGGCGAAGAGTTGGGCGAATTCCTCATGCCTCCGTTCCGTTGCTTCCTTTTGGGTGACAACGTCGTCAGCTGTTCGTCTTCAACTAGAAACACAAGCAGCTTGTGAGGTTATGACCAGCTCAGCCTTGGAAATACAGGCGAAATAGCCAACAATAACCCTCCCACTTCCATTCACACCATCTTAAGTAATTGTTATTATTACTATGTTTCCCCGAAATAAGACCCTGTCTTATATTTTTTTGAACCCCGAAATAAACACTTGGCCTTATTTTTGGGGAGGTCTTATTATTTTGGGGCGCGTGGAGCAAGATGGGGCTCCTTCTTGCCGTCTTACCTGATTTCCAGCTCTGCGTTTAAATATTTTCGGGGAGGGCTTATTTTCAGGGGGGAAGCTTATTTTAGCGCATGCACTCAAAAGCTCAATTGGGATTATTATCAGGGGATGTCTTATTTTCGGGGAAACAGAGTGTTGTTGTTGTTGTTGTTGTTGTTGTTGTTGTTGTTGTTATTATTATTATTATTATTATTATTATTATTATTATTATTATTATTATTATTATTATGTTGAATAAAGCCCATCCTGAAGTTGGTGAAAAGAGATTGGGTTGAAAACTCAAGGAAAAAGAAAAGAAACAAGATTACTTGAAGTTATTCTTGATAGGCTTCATTTTTTAAAAAAATCCTTTAAAAAAAACAAACCTCAAGATACATTTTCAAAAATACAAAAAAACAAAAACAACCCCCCCCCCCAGAAATCAGGACTGTGATGCAAAGTTTAGGTATGTAATTCAGAAATTAAACATCAAAACTGCCAGAAGGAACTTGGTTAAAGTAACTGGATTTCCATTTTTTTAAAATACCCAATCAGAGCATTCCAGGAAATTTTTAAATCCTTCAAGCCTTGATTTTAAATGCTGCAATAAATTAAAGTATTTTGTCCTTGATTTCAAAATGAGATGTCATCATAGGATGAAATCCATGTAGCCAATGGACAAAAGGAATGGATTTATAAAAATGGGCACGAAGTTTGAAGAATTAGCAAAAAAAAAGCTACAGATGCTTTAAGAGTTGTTTGTTATTATTGTATCCTTTGGCAAAATTGTACAGCATAGCACCTTTGACACGACACCAGCCTTCCTAAGGAGCTATAACTCAGTATCGTTATTACAGTAAGAGTTATTATTAATGGATCGGTATTTTCGTTTATTAGAAGCTTCTAGTTTAGCAAAAACGCTTCTGCGTTCAAAGAAAGCAAACAAATTACTATCCCAAAGTGAACAGGAAATGAGACCAATACAAAACAGTACGTTAAGAACAGTAACAACAAAACAGTGCAATAAATCATTTCACTGGAAGAAAGAAGAATAAAATGTAAAAGAAAGGAGTAGGACAGTGAGGAGGGAAGAGACGAGGGAACTGTTTTCACTGAAAATGAATATCAGACTATAGAGAATCGAGAGAAATTTAAGGCTAACATCTAAATTGCATTTTTAATAGGTTTACAATATGGTTGTGGGCAGTTGGAAACTCATATATTAAGCCCCTCTCTGGATATTTTTTCTGTAGTTTACATCTTTCCATCCGTCAGCGGGGCCTTCCCTCTGTCTAACTTTATAAAGTCATCCATGTCCCAATCTAGAGCAGAAGCTTAAATATCCTGCAATGATTATAGGAAAACAAGAAGTGAAAACCTCCTAAGCAAAACATTACAATGATTGGCTTTGAACAGTAGATCCAATTTCCTCAATTTTATAAAAGCAAATTTGTGTGTGTGTGTGTGTGTATGTGTGTGTATGTACACACACACACACACATGTATGTATGTATGCATGTATGCATGCATGCATGCATGTAAAAAAGAAACAGACATTCTGCAAACTCTGGAACTAAAATAATTAAAATTTTATTCTACTAAGCTTTCATCAGCCATCTGCTGACATTGTCAGAGTATTAAACTACCATTACAGAGATCTCTGCCTTTATATGTCGTTAGTTAATGTCGGCAGTTCGGCGGTTCGAATCCCTAGTGCCGCGTAATGGGGTGAGCTCCCATTACTTGTCCCAGCTTCTGCCAACCTAGAAGTTCGAAAGCACATAAAAAATGCAAGTAGAAAAATAGGCACCACCTTCAGTGGGAAGGTAACAGTGTTCCTTGGGCCTTTGGCGTTTAGTCATGCTGGCCACATGACCAAGGAGATATATATACACCTCGACTTACAACAGTTCATTTAGTGACCGTTCAAATTTACAACAGCACTGGAAAAAAGTGACTTATGACCATTTTTTTTTCACAGTTACGACCTTTGTAGCATCCCCGTGTTCATGGGATCAAAATTCAGATGCTTGGCAACTGGTTCATATGTACGATGGTCACAGTGTCCCCGGGGGTCATGTGATCCCCTTTTCACAACCTTCTGATGAGCAAAATCAATGGGGAAGCGAGATTCACTGAACTGTGTTACTCACTTAACACCTACAGTGATTCACTTAACACCGGTGGCAAAAAAGGTTGCAAAATGGGGCAAAACTCACTTAACAAATCTCTCACTCAGCAACAGAAATTTTGGGCTCAATTGTGGTCGTAATTCGAGGACTACCTATGTATACACACGCGCACCCACACAGACACACACAGACACACACACACACACACACACACACACACACACACACACAGAGTGTATATGTGTCAGTGTGTGTGTATAAATTATACAGAGTATATGTATATATACATATATACATATATACACTGCTCAAAAAAATAAAGGGAACACAAGCTGAAGACATCCGAGATCTGAATGAATGAAATAGCCTTATTAAATACTTTGTTCGTTACATACAGTAGTTTTGTGTTCCCTTTAGTTGTTTGAGCAATGTATAAACTACTGTATGTAAAGAACAAAGTATTTAATAAGGCTATTTCATTCATTCAGATCTTGGATGTCTTCTGCTTGTGTTCCCTTTATTTTTTTTGAGCAGTATACATATACATATATACATATATATTCATATTCCATTCTTTGCACAACACAGACTTAGAAAAGTTCAAGCTGTTTTGTTAGTTTCTTTGTTTTTAAGGCAAGGCACAGCCAGATAAGATGCTGATAGATATGACTGGTTCTAGAACAGATTGAAATATATCACTGGGCTTCCAAGTTCATTTAAACCAGAGGTCCTCAAACTTGGCAGCTTTAAGACTTGCGGACTTCAACTGCCAGAATTCTCCAGCCAGCTGGCTGGACAATTCTGGGAGTTGAAGTCCGCAAGTCTTAAAGCTACCAAGTTTGAAGAGCTCTGATTTAAACAAACAAACAAGCAAACACTTATCAATGAGCCCCAAAAGTTCTTTTATCCAGTGGAATTGTGCATGCTCTCTATTATTTATGAATGGGCAAAACCCCCCCACATTTTTCCCCTAATCCTTGTTGTCATAAGACAGCATTACCGAAATCCCGAACACCTCCTTTAATTTTACGCATTTATTCCGTTCCACATAAAGTAACCCTCGGCATTTCTTCAGCTGCAAACTGCCTCTTAAAACCCACTCTTGTGTTACATAGCACTAATGGAGGCCCCCCTTTTTAATAACATCTATTTATGACACTATAAGACAAAGCTTTGTTGGTAATCCACGCACAAATGCCTTTAGGGCATCATCCCAACCCAATACAGCTCCCGTGGTTTTTAGCAGGCAAAAAAAAATAAACAAACATCCAAGCTGTTGCTCAAATTTCTCCCTTGAAATTCCAAGAGATTGTTAATTGTTTAATGGTGATTGGAGGATGACGTCAACTGGGATTGGATGAATTGCAATTGAATTCAAGTCAGTAAAATGAATGGGGAACTCAGTAATGCTAGTGGGTCCAAATGGGTATGGGGTCCCATTCAATGATTCTCAGGTAGGGCTCAAATAGCAATAGCAATAGCACTTAGACTTGTATACCGCTTCATGGTGCTTTGCCAGACATTGTATTTGCTGGTTTTCCGAACTACTCAAAATTTCCGCTACAGGTTCTCCAGAACCTGTCAGAACCTGCTGAATAGCACCCCTGCTCTTGCTCCCAACAATCTGGGTCCTCATTTTACCCACCTTGGAAGGATGGAAGGCTGATTCAATAGCAATAGCACTTATATACCGCTTCACAGTGTTTTAAAGCCTCTCTAACCATTTTATAAAGTCAGCCTATTGCCCCCAACAATCTGGGGCTTCATTTGACCAACCTCGGAAGGATGGAAGGTTGAATCAATAGCAATAGCAATGACCAAGATTGACTTCATTGGCTTAATCATCTGGCACTGTGTCCAGCCTTAAAGATGGCTTGGAGGGAACTCAAACTCTGTTACATCTCCACCATTACTTCAGCCACTTAGAAAGCTCACTGGTGGACTGGTGGAGAATCTTTTAAGACAACCACATTTGTCTTTCAGTACTGCCAAATTTGCAGTTAAATAGTCATGCTTCAACCAAAGTTGTAAAAATTAGGAAACACAATGCCATGGTTGGCTTGGAATGAGACAACTCGCTGCGGTGAATTCACCCCAGCCAAACCACCACAGGACAACTTGCTGCGGCCAGTTGTGCTGGAGGGACACAAAAATGCTTGGAAATTAAAGGAACAGAAAGAGGACATCCATTGTGGGTCTCACTCTATATCAAACTTTGACCCATCCCTTCCTCCCTCCCTCCCTCTCTCCATCCATCCATCCATCCATCCATCCATCCATCCATCCATCCATTGCTCTGTCAGATCAAGCAGCAACCTGTTTCCTATAGTACAATTTAAATAGCAAAGCCTCAATTTAAGTGGTTTCAACATTGAATGTTAGCCAAATTTCTTTGGCTATGGAATTCAGAAATCCATATGTATGCTTGCCTGTTTTATTAAGCTTGGGCATCACAGTTCAAATAACATTTGCTGGGTTACAACAATGACAGGAACAGATGCACGCTGCACTGTGTTTTCAAACTGAAATGGAATTAAGTGTAAGTTACAATCAATTTGCTTGACACATTAAGCCACTTCAGTTTCACAATGGAGACTTCAGACAAAAGCTTTCCCATTGCCCAACTTTCTGGACTTCAAGATAAGCTGCACCCGAGATTGACCTGGGTTGATATGATCATGGATCTCTTCTATCCTGCCTTCTGCCCCATGTCAAAACAAGCGCTGGTGAAATTGATTAGCAATTAATTAGCAACCAGCCAATTATTAACAAGATGCCAGATTGCTTAGCTTGGGGTTTTTTGGGGAGCGGGGGAAGGGGGGCTGGAGACAAGAAGGACTGTCAGCTTCAGAGGCAGAAGTTTCCCTGAAAGAAAATTCCTGGTTGAAGGAAATTACTGAGATATACTAGAACTGCTGGGAGGAGAGGTGGGGGTTTGGCGGTTAAAGACACTGAGCTTGTCAGATGAAAAATGGACAGTCCAGGTTTGAGACCCGAGTGCTGCTCGATGGGGTGAGCTCCTGTTCCTGTCCCAGCTCCTGCCCACTGAGCAGTTTGAAAGCATGCATATGCAAGTAGATGAATAGGTACCACTTCGGTGGGAAGGTAACAGCATTCTGTGCACCTTTGGGGTATAGCTGTGGTGGCCACATGACCACGGAAAATGCCTTCAGACAACGCTGCCTCCCTCGGTCAAGAAACAGAAGTCAGCACTGTGTTGGACATGGTTCGACAGGGAAGCCTCTACCTGACTAGAATTGCTACAGATATAAGCCATATCAACAGATGCTATTTGATTAAAAAAACAACAACCAGAAACTCTACATAGCAATCATCAGTGACTAAGAAGCCCACCACCAGTACTCTTTTGAAAATGGCCGGAACTAAAGATGAATATGACTTTCCCCCCTTTCTCATTAATGCTCAGCAACACAAACTATCTGTCAGCCCGAATGAAATCAAAACCCCAAGGCCAGGGGATTCCTCAAAGTATAAATTTATTAGGCCTGTCATATTGGCACAGCTGGTGAAAACCAGACTCTGAATCTCCCCGGGTTTTCCCCACCCAACTCAAAATCCAAAGTTCTTCCCCCCATTACACACAATCACCACATGCCCCAATCAGGTCACAGTCCCAAACCTGAATGACTCCCATCCATGCCCCTCCTAGGTGCTGGCAAGAGTGTCCTTGGTTCCCAGAAGAAAGAATGTTACTTTGGCTACATAGTTCCCCAGCTATCTCAATTCCCCTCTCCCTTTTTCACAGCTCTATCCAGCCTCACTGTGGCAACCCTGAAGATGTTCCAAGATGGCTCCATGGTTGACCCTATCCTGTTGGTCCAGTGGCCCCCAAATGTTTGGGCATCAGGGACCAGTTCTGTGGAGAGGTTTTTCCATGGACCAGAGGGGGCGTGGATTCACGTGCTGCCTGAATCCCATGGATAGGGCTTCACTTGTTTGCGCAGACCGGTTTCTGGCATGCCGTGGACTAGTACTGGCTCACAGACTGGAGGTTGGGGACCCCTGTGTTAGTCTACTTATGGAAAAGATGAGTGGTGTATAACTTAACAAGGAAATCCGTAGATATAGATTACACCACCCATTTGATGTAAGACTAGACACATTAGAGAAGAAGGTGTTGTGGCCCGCCAGCAGCCAGTAGAGCTGGTGGCAGACTCAGACAGTGAGGAAGCTGGGGAGGAACATGGGCCAGTCCTGGAGTCTGGGGAAGGCTCTGATGAGGGCTCTGCATCAGAGGCAGAGAGGGGGCCAGGGCCGTATGCAAGTTATCAGTTGCCTTCGGAGCCAGACATCAGTGAGGCAGATGAAGAGCTGGAGCCTGTTCCCAGTGTGTGCATGCGCAGAGTTGTCAGACGAAGGGAACAGCTAAAGAACAAGGGTCGCCTTGGGAGTAAGGCCACAGGTGGATGATGAATGGCCCCTCCCAGAGGGAATAAAAGAGGAGCGAAAGGGGAGTGGAGTTTGCAGGAGACAATTAGTTTGCTTAATTGGTTCGTGACTCTCCGAGACTCTTTGCCAAGTTTTGAAGATATCGGCCTGGCAGCTCTCCAAGCCAGATAAGGTTTGTGACTGTAAATTCTCCTTTGAAAGACTTTGCTGGATGTGAATGAGAGGAATTCACAGTAACTTAATAAAAAGGGTTTTTTTTGTTGGGACAAGGAATCTGCTTCACGCTCTTGGGAAGCCTAGGTCAGAGCAGAAGGGAAAATATGATTTAAGGCATAATTCTAAGTCTACAGTTGGAATTAGACAGTAATTAGGCAGTCATTCTAGAACTAGACAGTAATTCTAGGTCTACCTAACTGTACCGGTAATCCTCAATTTACGACCCAGAACTGAGCCCAAAATTTCTGCTGCTAAGCGAGGCAGTTGTTAAGTGAATTTTGCCTCGTTTCACGACCTTCCTTGCCAGGGTCGTTAAGTGAACCACTGCAGTTGTCAAGTTAGTAACCCGGTTGTTAAGTGAATTTGGCTTCCCTACTAACTTTGCTTTTTCAGAAGTTCGCAAAAGATGTTCCCATGACCCCAGCACACTGCAACCGTCATAAATATGAACCAGTTGCCAAGTGTCTATATTTTGATCATGTGACCACGGGGAAGCTGCAATGGTCATAAGTAAGAAGAATGGCCCTAAGTCAATTTTTCAGTACCGTTGTAACTTTGAACGGTCACTAAATGAACTGTTGCAAGTGGAGAGCAGCCTGCACTTCAGCCCAGGGTCTAAACCTACCAAGCCAGAATAATAGTTTTTTCAGATTCACCTGACTCTAATAGATCTAAATAGATCACAAGCAAACGTTCTATGTGAAATCTAAGGCATTGTGCAGATATAGTATCTCATTCTTTTCTTTGATATTTACTGGCTATATCAGGAGTGTCAAACTCAAGGCCCATGGGCCGCATCCAGCCTGCAGGGTGCTTAAATCTGGCCCATGGGGCTGCCCTGGAAACAGCAAAGGACTGGCCCAGGGGTGCCTCTGCCAGCAAAAACAGAGCTTGGGAGGGTCCATTTTCGGCCACGACAGCCTCCTGCAGCTCTGTTTTCGCTGGCAGAGGGCTAGCAAAACAAACTAAAAACAGAACAAAAGGAGGAATGTTTCCCCTTTTGCATTTGAGCATCTATTGTGGCCCCGCCCTCTGAGCCTATCTCATCGGAGGAAGAAGGCTCCGATCATGAGGGAGAGGAGTCAGCCAGGCCTCCCTCTCCAGGCCCCTCCCCTCTGGCACTGTCTCAGGTGCCGGCCGAGGAAGGGGAGATTGGCCAGGAGCCAGGTGTCTCAGATGAGAGTGAGGAAGGAGAGCCGTCGTTCCTGGATGCACGCCAACGAAGGCGTGATAAACGGTTGCAGCAGTTAAGGAGGCGTGCTAGGGATTAGAACTGAGTCACTGGACCACACCCCAGAGACTATATAAGAGAGGGTGGTGGCTGGTAAAACTCCGTGACAAACAAAAACTAACTCTGGCTAGTCACTTGAACTAGTCACTAGCGGGCCACAACAGCATCCAAGAAAGGACAGGAAAGGAGAAAGGGAAAGAGGAAACAACAAGAAAAAGAAGGAGAGATGAGAAGAGAGCAAGGAAGGAAAAGGAAGGAAAGAGGGGAAGGAAGAATAAAGGAGAAGGAAGAGGGAAGAGGGAAGAGGGAGGGAGGGAAGGAAGGAAGGAAGGAAGGAAGGAAGGAAGGAAGGAAGGAAGGAAGGAAGGAGATTATAATGAGAGTGAGGAAGGGTCTGAGGGAAGTCCTGCTTTAGCACTTGGCCACCACAGGTGCCCCCAACACGAGTGACTCGAGCTGGCCACACCCACCCTGGCCATGCCCACCCCGGCCTCCTGAGGTCAAACATAATCCTGATGTGGCCCTCAATGAAATCAAGTTTGGCACCCCTGGGCTACATGGTAGATAATTTTAATAACTATTGTCATAGAACCTTTTTTTTTTTTTTAAACACAGCCCGTTTGGCTAATTGCTATCTCTGTGCCCAGGGCAGTTTCTGCTCCATTCCTGTTGAATGAGCATTTGCCATAACTAAAGAGGAGTTTTATGTAGCTTTAATTTAAATACAACAAGGCAGAATACCAGCATCGTATTTGGAAACAAATGGTCGAAACCAGTTTCTGTGTACCAGCTTACAAGCAGCAATGTAATTAAGATATTTTTTTTTGTTTAAAAAAAGGGGGGGAGGGGAAATCCCCTCCAACAGCCACTATCCCTGCCCAATAATCACGACTCCCTAGATGATAATGCAGGATTAATGTGCGCTAATGGCGAGAACCTTATAATTTTTTTATCCTCAGATTGCCATAATTATCATGAACTGTGACTGTAAATTGGCAGAAACCGTAATTTTTGCCGTTTACTTCCTCACCCACAGCTACCACTTCAGTTAACCTCGCTAAAACCAAAGAGTGCCATTATTGTAACTGTAATGTTCCATAAAATGCCAGACTTGGCGGTTCCATCTTACCCAATACAGATAGTCCTCAGTTCGCTTAGTGACCGTTCAAATTTACAACAGCACTGGAAAAAAATGACTTATGACCATGTTTCACCCCAACGACCGCTGTGGCATCCCCATGGTTGCATGATTTACACATGGGTGCTTGACAAATGACTCACATTTATGACGGTTGTCGTGTCCCGGGGTCATGTGATCCCCTTTTGCGACCTTCTTGACAAGCAAAGTCAACGGGGAAGCTGGATTCACTTAACAACCATGTTATTAATTTCACAGCGATTCGCCTAACAAGATGCAGCAAGGAAAAAAAATGAGGCAAAACTCACTTACCTACTGTCTCACTTAGCAACAGAAATGTTGGATTCAATTGTGGTCATAGGATGAGGGCTACCTGTGATAAATCCCAAAGGTGCTTTTTCAAGAGGCAACTGGACTTTCCTGTTTTTCTTGGAAGATGTCTCGCTTTTCATCCAAGAAGCTTCTTCAGCTAGTTGAAGCTAGCTGAAGAAGCTTCTCGGATAAGAAGCAAAACATCTTCAAAGCAAAACAAGAGAGTCCAGTTGCCTCTTGAAAAAGCACCTTTGGAACAACTGAGAATCTCCATAGATGCCTGTAACAAAGCTCAAAATCCCTTTATTTACGGCATACTTATTATCTCCAAAAGAACCAATTGCCAAGGCACCTCATCACTGCCCTTACGCTTGGCAAAACAGCAAATCTTTTTTTATATTTTTTTTTTCCTGATAATGCCTGAGTAAATTTTCCTTCTTTAGACCTCTGTGACTCTGGAACCAAATATGCCCAGAACAATGTGTCAGCTATTTCTATGTTTCTCCCCTATTTCTGTCTTTCTTCTTCACCCTCTGTAAAAAAAATAATAAAATAAAATAAAAAAATAACAGATTAAACATTACACTCTCTATGTTGAAAGTATACATCTTCAACCTTTCCCCGACTGGCTCAGAGCAATGTAAAGACGATGATATCGGTTGTCAGCTGCCGCACATACTTAGACCCCTGTGTGATCACTCTTGAATTCCTCTGCCCCTTGTCAAATTTGCACAATCTTACATTGAAGCTACGGAGTCTGGCAGATTCACTGTGGATCAGGAATAGCCCAGACGGCTGATGTCTCTTTCTTCAACTAAAAGTTCTGCTGATGAGTTGGTAATGCATTTCTTATCAAGGGGGAAGCCTCGACATGCCTACATGTGTATATTTTTGCGTGTCTGCGTGTACTCTCCATCGCTTTGCTTCAGAGCTGATTAAAAAGCACCAAAAAAAAAAAAAGATAAATCAAATCATTTACAATTTTTTTTTTTTTTTTGCCTAGAGAGAGAGGGAGAACTATGTACTTGTGTACTCCATAAATAAATATTTTGGTTAATTATTTATGTCTCGGTCATTAATACTTTATTTTCTCTGCTTTGCCCTAGCAGAACACATCATAAAATCATTGATTAGTACGCCAAGGTACTGATGTAAAGTATTTGCTCACTAAAATATTCAGGCTGGTGGAAAGAGGGTTGACTATTTATGGAGGAAGGATGGAAAAAAAAATATGGGATAGATCTGGGAAGCTTTAACCAAGAGAGGTGGTGACAACATTATTGTCAAATTTGTAAAACACACACACACAATGTTTCCTATAATTGCAGAGGTGAGGTGAGGACGGGAACTCATCCTCTCGTGCGGTGCTTGAGTCTCGAACATAATCCCAGCATTTTAAACACTGAGCCACCACACCACTTGATGCAGGTAATAAATTCCATGAAATTCATAAACCCGATTGCAACTGCAAAACCAGGTTATTTGAAAGTGAGCAACTGAAGGGCAGATTTTGAATGTACCTGGTCATGGACATTTAAATTCTTCAACCAGCTGAGCTATGACCTTCCTCACAATTCATCAGCACTTGCCTTTCATCAGATAAAAGACTTGAATTTTGGCACATTTCAGGTTTTAGGATTTGTCCAGTCAACTGGTAGAGGGTGGGGGCCTTTGTACATAAGAATACTTTGCAGTTTGAAGATATGTTGACCGGCTACGTCCCTGGAGGAGCTTGCAAGCATTTGCTTTCATCTGGCATTAACGATGGCTTCTTCTAATGACAAAACGTGCTTTCTCGCATCTAAACAGCATTTGATAGGGATCAAAATCCGGGATGGTATTCACTTACCTTTGCTACTGGTTCACAAATGTGAGCTTGCGTGGTCGTGTCGCTCGCACACACCACCTCTGTGCATGCGCAGGACCTTCTGCACATGCGAGAGCATCAAAAATGGGACGTGATGACATCCGGGCAGGTGGGCGGAGCCCCCTCCCCGCAGCCGCCGCTACAAGTTTGCCCGAACCGGATATAACCGGCTGATCACCACTGATCAAAATGCCTTTCTCCAAATGACTTGATGTGAGTTTTGCCATGCAGGCAGAAATAACCAGGAAGACATTTTAACCAGCTACCTCAAGCCTTACAGAGGACATAGCTATCTTAATGACCCTGAAAATGGATCCTTCGCTCACACTCCCAGGAATTTGTGAAGCGTCCCTTTCAAAGAGCCTTGAACAGCTCAAGTAACCAATAAAGGACTTTTTGGGGGGTTGGGGGGGAATCAAAGGAGGGGCAAATTCAGATGTGTATCAACCACTACAGGTGACTCACTCCTTGTTCTGAATTCAAAACCACAACATCATTTGGAAGGCCACCATCCAAGGTTAGGAGATCACAGCTGATTGATGCTACATGGATGTCGCTGCACCCTCTGAATCACACTGGATCTTTATAATGCCCTACTCTAACATTCATTCACACTGCACTTCACTTAGAGTTACACACTGCAGGTTTATGCACTAAACATATAGAAGAAACTGAAGCCCATCGCCCAATATTTGCTGGTGTGGTTCCAAGCTGTACTTTCTGAAGCTAATATTCCTCCAAATTCAGCACTGGCCTCCTGTTCCAGAATCTCCAATGTCTATGGAGATTCTCAGTCATCCACATCATGGTTATCCTGAAGGTGTTTTTTCAAGAGGCAACTGAACTTTCTGGTTTTTCTTTGAAGACATTTTGCTTCTCGTCCAAGAAGTTTCTTCTGCTCTGAGATGAAGAAGCTTCTTGGATGAGAAGCAAAATGTCTTCAAAGAAAAACCAGAAAGTCCAGTTGCCTCTTGAAAAAGTACCTTTGGAGGTGTTCCAGGTTCAGTCTATTAAACTTGTGGTCCCTCCATTATAAACTGAAGCTTATTCATTGCTTGGTGACTTCTCAATTTCAGAGACTGAAAGACTGAGACTGAAAGTAGCTCTGATCAGATATGGAAACCAATATAACTGAAGGTCCATCAAAAACTCAGATGAGGGGCTTCTTAGGGTGCCGTTGGCCAAACAGTGTCGACTGGCGGCCCCTAGGGGGAGAGCTTTCTCTGTGGGGGCACCTACCATCTGGAACGAGCTCCCCCCAGAGATACGGAGGATCCCGGACCTGCGCACATTTCGTCATGCTCTCAAAACTTTTTTATTTCAGCAGGCTGGCCTGGCCTAACTCTCCTCTTTTAAATTTTTAATTCATGTGATTTTATAAATTGGGTGTTTTAATCTGTGTTTCGGCCAAAATATTTAATAATTTTAAGGGATTTTTTAAATATTTGTATTATCTGTATTTTATCTTGGCTGTTCACCGCCCTGAGTCCTTCGGGAGTAGGGCGGTATAGAAATTGGATTAATAAATAAATAAATAAATAAAATAAATTGGCAATAGGTTGTTCTTTTTCATCTCTGAAATTGCTTCCAGGAGCTTCGTTACCCTTTTTTTCTTGTTTTTACACATTCTCCTATTAACTAATTGTGCACTAATTTCTGTGACGAACTAATTAAAGGCCTGTTTCTCAGTAATACTAATGCCTAGAAATTAATTTCAGCTGTTGTTTTTCCTGCCTGGTTTCATTTAAGCCTAATGTAATTAAAGCAAATTACGGGACCTAATGAACATAAACTGTTACATATCCAAGCAACATTATCTTTATTTATTTATTTATTTACTTTGCAAAGAAGACTCCTACAATAAGCAGAGGCTGTCAGATCCTACAACGTGTGTCAGGACCTCCAGGAATCATAAAGAAGGTGTTGCTTGAACAACGGGGTATCTTCTACAATTAGCATAAGGAATATAATTAGTGTAAGGATATTCCCAAATACCCCTTGGCCTCCTCCTCCTCCTATATCTGGAGTGAAATACTTATTGCAGATGTGCAAAATGAATGGGTAAAGTCCTTTTTTTTCTTCCAATTTCTTCCCTTCTTTCTGCTTACTTTTATGTCCCCCCCTCCCCTTGTGCTAGGAAGTCAATTCTATTTTTTCAGGAAAGTACCACATACACTCGTGATGGCGAACCTACAGCACGTGTACCACAAGTGGCACATGTAGCCATATCGGTGGGCATGCAAGCTCAGCTTCCAGTGGGACTGGAAGTTGGCAAACAGGCCATTTCCGGCCTCCGGAGGGCCTCTGGCGGGGTGGGGAAGACCGTTTTCACCCTCCCCAGGCTCCTAGAAAGGCTCTGGAGCCTGGGGTGAGAGAAAAACGGGCCTACCAGGCCCATCGGCCATCACGTGCCAGGAGTGGAGGGCTGAGCAGGGGTGGGATGTGTTGCGCACGCATGTGTGGGGGCGGGGGGCATAGAATTATGGGTGTGGGCATGTGCACGTGTGAATACCTCCCTCCTAGCACGCGATGGCAAAAAAGGTTAGCCATCCCTGGCATACACTGATGCCGTTTTATACATAAAGCTAAAGATTCTCTTGAGATGAACTCAAGAGATGGCAAGAACATCTATGTATACTGTCTGTGAAGTGGGGTGGCAAGAGTTTGAAAGCCATTATAAACTAGGGTGGGAAATTGGAGACATCTCCAACTTCCCATCCTAGTTTATAATTCTGGGATTGTCTACCTGTATTCCACCGAAATACTAACCCAATCACTTCTGCTTAGATTTGTCAAGATCACCCAGAGTTGATTATTTATTCATCCAGTTTAAGTTTTGTACAAGGCACAGAGGAGAACCAGAGAAACTTCACATACAACCTTCTCCCACTCCATCTTCAGCATTCAATGGCAAGGCCAGGCCTCCAACCTGGTGGTTTTGGATTGTGCGCAGTCCACCAGCGTGGGGGAAGGCTTTGAGGTCAACCTCGAAGCGCTACAAAGACACTGTGACAGAAACCCTACACCACTATGACATCCAACCAAGGGATCTAGAAGCTGAGGCTGCTGATGCAACCCCATTGGAGATCTCTGTACTAGGAAGGCTCCACCAGCTTTGAAGAGAGAGCAACCAACCAATGGAACAGAAGTTGCCTTCAGAGGTTGTGGGAGGTTCATCACTGGAGGCTTTCAAGGAGAGACTGGGCTGCCATCTGTCAGAAATGGTGTAGGGGCTCCTGCATGGGCGGAGCATTTGGACTAGATGACCTACAAGGTCCCTTCCAACTCTGTTATTCTGTTTGGTTATAGAGGCACCACCAAAAACTGTTAGAGAACAACAAGTGGTAGCAGAGACTCATAGCCACATTTACCACAACAATGGATTCCAGTACTCCCATTGCGCTAACCTCAGAACTTTGAAAAATGCTTGCTTCAGAGTTTTACTTGGAGCTGGGTTTTTTTCTGGAATGCTGACAGTCATAAGTCGAGGACTACCTCAGTTCCAAAATGGCAGTCCATAAAATATCCACTACCCAACCGTGAACAGAATTCCCTTCTCCTCTGTCACAGTCTACACCCTATTCTAAATAAAAAGAGGAATAATTGTGTTGTCCCAGAGAATCACAATTCTCTGCCTCTGCACCCTAGCAAAGTTCTGAACACAGAGGGGGGGGGGGAAATAGTAAAATGACAGAATACCCATTTCTTATGGACTGTTGCTCCAGGGAAAAAGTTCATTTATTGCACAGTCATTCTAAATACTACACCTCTAGAGGTAAAGCAGTGATGTAAAACCAAGCCTTAAAAAATAACCACAATCTGAGCTCCTGTTTTCTGCCTGGGGTTGATGTACATCCACATAAAACATTAAATACGAATTTCTAGAGAGTTAGAATCCAACACAGCTTTAATTCAGGCATATTTAAGAGCGTACAGAACCATCTATATTTGGGGATTGCTATCCTCAGATCTTTCTTTTTTTTCTTTTTTCTTTTTCCCCAAACAGCTTTTTCAAACCTCTCCACTTTGCTGACTTCCCAGTTTATGAATCACTGTCTGTTTATTCAAGTCATTAAAGTACTATTGGCAAACTGTCCGAAAAAAGCTTTCAAAGGTATGAGGGGGCATTACTCTCTGTCAGTTTGACAATCCATACAGTGCACGCTGCTGTAATTCAAAACAGTACAATAAAATTCTTTAGAAACAAAGCTTTTCCCATCCACGGCTACTATTAAAAGTGGACTAGGGAAGAAGGTTGACTGTTACAAGTTGTGGGTTCTGAATAGAATCTCTCAGGTCATTAATATATTGGCAGAAAAGGAAAGTTGATAATTTTTTAAAATTTTTCCCCCCCACAATAAAAACATACGACGAACGGTTGCAAGAGCTGGGCATGGCTAGTCTAGTCATGAGAAGAGAAGGACCACGGGAGACATGACAGCAGTGTTCCAATATTTGAGGGGTTGCCACAGAGAGGAAGGGATCAAGCTATTTTCCAAGGCACCCGAAGGCCAGACAAGGAATAATGGATGGAAACTGAACAAGGAGAGATTCAACCTGGAAATAAGGAGAAATTTTCTGACAATGAGAGCAATCAACCCACCGAACAGAAGTTGTGAGAGCTTCATCACTGGAAGCTTTCAAGAAGAGACTGGAGTGCCATCTGTCAGAAATGGTGTAGGGTCTCCTGCTTGGGCAGGGGGTTGGACTAGATGACCTACAAGGTCCCTTCCAACTCTGTTAATCTGTTATATTGTAGAATACCACAGTTCCAATCAATTCCTAAAACCCCCCACATACTGAACAGAATTCTAAGAATGTTATTCTCAGTAAACCCCGAGGTAAATATCTGAAGAATGTTGACCTACACAATTTTGTTTTCTAAATTTGAGAAAAAGCATATCATCTGATTTAATATTAGGGGCCTGAGTGGCGTAGGAGGCTAATGCCTCCTACTAAGGCAGCATTTAACATCCAGCTGCCTGCAATTACTGCGAGTTCAATTCTCACCAGGCTCAAGGTCGACTCAGCCTTCCATCCTTTCTAAGGTGGGTAAAATGAGGACCCGGTTTGTGGGGGCAATAAGCTGACTTTGTATAAAATATACAAAAGTATGAAGGCTATTGCTTAACGCATTGTAAGCCGCCCTGAGTCTCCGGAGAAGGGCGGCATATAAAAATAAATAAATAAAATAAATAATATAGGGACATATTTTTAAGTGAGCGTGGAATCTGGCTTGCTTTGAGCCTTTCATTCTTTCTCTATTATCCAGAATTAGGGCTGGGGGGGGGGAAATTGGAGGAGGATATGTTAGGGATACCACCTCAAGTTCATGGAGAAGCAATGATTCAGTCAATCAAGCAATGTTTCTGCCTAGATCAAGGAGGCATATGGCAGCTTGTTCCAGCATGGTGCCTTTGGAATGCATAATGTTACCCAGCCAACAGAGTAATCATTGATACTGTAAAAATCAACCATTTTGGGAAGGGGAAGCCATATCATTTGGATGGCAACGATGAACAAAGGGGTGCATTTCTCTCCTAATTCAACTGCTGCTGATTGTAATTTTAAGGTTGTGAATGTTTTGTATAATTTTATCTTTTTAAATTTAATAAAGTTTGTTTTTTTAAAACCATAAATAAATAAATAAATAAATAAATAAATAAATAAATAAATAAATAAATAAATAAACAAACAAACAAACAAACAAACAAACTGCTGAGGTTATGTATGTATTTGTCTGGTCTGTGATCAGCTATTGGAGCAAGCGATGGACAATGTTTAAAACCTTCCAAGTACTGTAGTTCTTCTCATCCTTACTACTACCTATCTCTTCCCACTTACGGCTATATCCATGTTGCTTGTATCTTTACAATTTATATTATTTTTATGGTTTCCTAGTATTATTATTATTATTATTATTTATTGAATTTCTATACCGCCCTACTCCCGAAGGACTCAGGGCGGTGCACAGCCATGAAATAAAACACATAAATATACAAAATTTAAAATCGAATAAAATGGATTAAATAAATTTGGCTGAATTAATACCCATAATTTAAAAATACCCATATTTTAAAATCCATTAAAATTTAGAATTTACACTTAAAAGGGAGAAGATTTAGGCGAGGCCAGCTTGATGAAATAAAAGCGTCTTCAACTCGCGGCGGAAGGTGCGCAGATCCGGAATCCTCCGTATCTCTGGGGGGAGCTCATTCCAGATTGTCGGTGCCCCCACAGAGAAGGCTCTCCCCCTAGGGGCCGACAGCCGACATTGTTTGGCCGACGGCACCTGGAGGAGCCCCTCTCTGTGGGAGCGTACTGGTCGGTGGGAGGCTGATGATGGTAGTAGGCGGTCCCGTAAGTAACCAGGTCCCAAGCCATGGAGCGCTTTAAAGGTGGTAACCAGAACCTTGAAGCGCACCCGGAAGACCACCGGGAGCCAGTGCAGCTCGCGCAGGAGAGGTGTTACATGGGAGCTCCATGTTGCTCCCATAACCACCCGCGCGGCCGCACTCTGCGCCAGTTGGAGCCATAGTATGTTTTGATTGTTTATTAGTATCCTATGACTATCACTAAGTGTTGTATCTTATGATTCTTGAGGAATAGATTTTATTTTTTATGCACACTGAGAGCATATGCACCAAAGACTAATTCCTTGTGTGTCCAATCACACTTGGCCAATAAAGAATTATATTCTATTCTATTCTATTTATCTTTGTAAGCTGCCTGGAGTCATTGAGAGTGAATTGGGTGGTCCTATAAATTTCCTTCCTTCCTTCCTTCCTTCCTTCCTTCCTTCCTTCCTTCCTTCCTTCCTTCCTTCCTTCCTTTCCTCCCTCCCTCCCTCCTTCCTTCCTTCCCTCCCCTTTCTTTCTTTCTTTCCCTTTCTTATATTATTGATA
This sequence comes from Pituophis catenifer annectens, assembly GCF_029215685.1. NCBI lineage: Eukaryota > Metazoa > Chordata > Lepidosauria > Squamata > Colubridae > Pituophis > Pituophis catenifer. The sequence goes on along the minus strand of NW_027256886.1, from coordinate 87,846,457 downwards.
TGCTACTCAGTTGTAATCTCTTAGCATTATAGGAAGAAAGAACGAAAAGATTGTATTCTATATATTCTGAACACTGTATATTTTATTGTTAGTACCATGAGACAGTAGGTTAGCAAAATAAACTAAATTATCCAGTTTATAGAGTGACAAAATCACAGGGCTGGAAGGAACCTTGATTTATTAATCTACAAACTGATTCACATAAATAAATCATGTAGACCAACAACTTTCTCTTTGAGGCTAGTTCCATTTTACTTGTGTTCTCATTTTTCTGACCTTAAGTTTATTTTACTAACCTGTGAATTCTTTTTTTTTTTAAATCAGCATGAAAAAAAAAAACAACCAACTTGGTTTTGGTGCATGCATCTTTGAAGGCATGCATTTTTTTGCCAAGCAGATTGCCCTAATTTAATTAATTTTCACTAAATTGGGTTCATTGTTTTGCACGCACTTTTAATTGCAGGTGTGCATTGTAGCATCCAGAAGAGTGCACATATCATGGGCTCAAGGTGTTCTAATGAAATCGCAATAAAACTGAACTCAAGATCGTTTATTTTCCATCCAAATGGGTTCTTGAAAATTCAGCCCAACAAAATAATGTCACCGTGTGCCTGATGAATTGCCTATAGCAATTTTTTTTTTAAAGAAAAAAATCTTTGTAGCTGAAGTCTGTATCTGAAATATGGCTTATTTCCAGAATGGAATTGTTTATTCATCTCTTAAAGCAATTAGTGGTGAAACAGCAGTGAATATAACTTGTGTATAGGGACAAACAATTTCTCTCTCAGAATAATTTCTGCTAACTGAATGTTAGCTACTAATTTTCTTATTAAACAAAGAGAGTTTTGTTTGGAATAATGTATGATTGATGATGTGCATTTTTAAGGAAAATGCCTAGGATTTATAGACGCAAATCAACCTAGCCTTTTATCTAGATTTTTTTTTTTTTTAAATCCCTTTCCCTATCCAAGCTATCCTTCAACTCGGAAACCGTGGTTAAAGGAGGATATTATTTGTCTTACAGATGCTTTGCTTCCTATCATACATCAACAAGATCTAAAGCAACTTGCAGAGACAAGTAATGGAAGTCTGTGAGGCAGAGGTATGCCATTCTTCCACATGTATTATTATATCATATGTGCAGCGGTAGGTTTCCAATATACTTACTACCAGTTCGCTGTGTGCGTGCACGCTCGCTTTGCACGCCTTCTGTGCATGCACCCGGCCGTCTGCGCATGTGCTTTGCTCACTTGCGCGCCTTCCATGCATGCACCCGGCCTCAAAAATATGCCTAAATAGGACAGCATAGAGTCGGGGCAGGTGGGCAGGCCCACCCACGATCTCCTCCACCAGTTCTCCCGAACCGGTATGAACCGGTTGAATACCACCTCTCCTTATGTGGTGTTACGAAAAAAGATAGGCCTGATTTATAAAAGAAGAGTTTGATAAGGGTTTGGGTCAGGGGTGTAATGCTCCTGGATCGGATCGGACCGGATCACGCGATCCGGTAGCGATCTTGGCCGGTGGTTCGGCGATCCAGTTCGCCCAGGTGTCATTACTTCCTAGTTTTGCGCATGCGCAGAAGGTCTGCGTGTGCATGTGACACACGCGGTGCATGTGCTTCCGAACCGGTAAGGAAGGTAAGTAGATTTCACCCCCGGTTTGGGTGCCTGATAGCTAATTGTAATCATGCAATATTTTCTACAAGGTCGTAACTGATGTGCAACCCACAAATATTTCCAGAATAAAAAAAAAAGAAGCATTAATGTGGATGAATATTATTACAGTTAGATGTTATAGCCTCTCTAATTAAGCAAGGACATCATTAAGCTAATTTGGAGTGAGCACACAACCCTTACTGCTTTCATTCTCCACCATCACTATAAATACATTTGCTACCTGGTTCTGAAAACACTCAAGAGAGAGACAGGCCAAAAGAGGTGATTCTTCATGTCTAGAAAAGCTTCTGTGAAATGTTTTAGATTTACACACAGAGGGAGACAGACAGAGCATAGCCGAAGTCTAAAAAAAAAAAACAAAAAAAACGCTGATGTGCACATTTAGATAAATAATGACCAACATGTGTCTAATATTTGTGAAAGCAACCATCTCATTTCTAAGGTTAGGCCACCATCTGCTGGTGGCTGTCTCTAACTGCTTCACCAAATACGTTTTTTACAGATACAGATGGAGAGTTGGAAGGGACCTTATAGGTCAGTGATGGCTAACCTTTTTGCTGTCACATGCCAAAAGCGGGGGGAGCATGGGGGGAGGGTCGTATGTGTGCATGCCCACACCCATAATTCAATGTGCCCCGAGCCCCCCTGCGCATGTGCGCACGACCCCTCCGCACTGCCCCTGCTTTTGGCATGTGATGGCCTGGTAGGCCCAGTAAGCCCGTTTTTCGCCCTCCCCAGGCTCCAGAGGCTTTCTTGGAGCTTGGGGAGGGTGAAAACGGCCTTCCCCACCCCACCCGGAGGCCCATTTCCTGATTTCTGGTGGGCCCAGAAGGCCTGAAAATAAGCTGGCTGGTGCATGCTGGAGCTGACCTAGGGCAACGTTCGCGTGCCCACTGATACGACTCCGTGTGCCACCTGTGGCACGTGTGCCATAGGTTTGCTATCACAGTTATAGGTCATCTAGTCCAACCCCCACTCCCGCTCAAGCAGGAGACCTATACCATCGTGAAAAGTCTTCTTTACTAAATGTCCCCATTTTCAGACCATGCTTCACAGCCGTCTGTATTATTATTATTATTATTATTATTATTATTATTATTATTATTATTATTATTATTATTATTATTATTATTATTATTATTATTATTTGAGCAAAGCCTCCCTTGATATAACCCCGTTCTCTCTTTTAGGTCTTCTGCAGAGATATGTAGTATTAACCAGGCAAAAATCCATATAGAAAATTCTACAGAGGTTTGAATCTTACATGGCCTGGTTTACTTCTGAAGAAAACCCAGAAGCAATAGTAACAAAGAGAAACCCTGACGAAATAAATAACCACAAGTATGTATCAAAGATTAAATCTTTAAAACCATAGGGAATAAAGAGTAACAGGGAAAATTGAGATGAACTATGTGTAGCAACGTGGAACAGCCAAAGAAAGCATGTTTGTTTGTCTGTCTGTCTCTTCCTGCCTTCCCTTCCCTCAGCCCTTCCCTCTTTCCTTCTTCCCTCCCTCCCTCCTCCTAACTTCCTCCCTCCCTTTCCTATTCTACCTCCCTCCCTTCTTCTTCCCAACTTCCTCCCCTTCTCCTTTTTCCACGCTCCCTCCCGCCCTTCTTCTTCCCAACATCCTCCCCTCCCCTCCTTTTTCCTCCCTTCCTCCCTTCCTATTCTCCCTCCCTCCCCTCCTCCCTCCCTCCTTTCCCTCTCTTCCTTCCTCCCTCCCTTCCTATTCTCCCTCCCTCCCTTCTTCTTCCCAATGTCCTCCCCTCCCCTCCTTTTTCCTCCCTTCTTCCCTTCCTATTCTCCCTCCCTCCCTCCCCTCCTCCCTCCCTCCTTTCCCATTCTCCCTCCCTCCCTTCTTCTTCCCAACTTCCTCCCCTCCTTTTTCCTCCCTCCCTCCCCTCCTCCCTCCCTTCCTATCCTCCCTCCCTCCCTTCTTCTTCCCTCCTCCCTCCCTCCCTCCCTTCCTATTCTCCCTTTGTCTATCTGTCTTTATCCAGAAAGGATAGCAAGATCAGAAGACAAAGTTACACAATAAGGTGGAACAGTGGATGTTTGCCACCTCCAAGGGTCATTGGATACGAAGTGAGCAGCAAATAAATTTCATACATAATTTTTATAAATAAATAAATAAATAAATAAATAAATAAATAAATAAATAAATAAATAAATAAATAATTGAATGAATGAATGAATAAATAAATAAATGGATAAATAATAATGTAAAAATAACTAAATAACTAAATAACATCTGCAAGAGAAAGAACAAGAGATACCTTACTAAACATGAACAGGCCAACAAAAACAGACCTTACTTTCCCCTACATGACATTATTATGGGACAGCCAAGCCTGCAGCAGTCCATGAGTGAAAAATAAACTCATAAGCCAGAAAAATCTAGCCAGGAAAACTAATGGCCATGATACTTACAACAGCGATTTGATCTCAGAAGAGAAAAAAAGTACTCTAAAGGAGAGATGCGTGTTGCCCGTATCATTTTTTCCCGCAGAAAAATAAATCCGAACCAAGATGCTATTGCAAAATAACAAACAGCCACCAAGCATTTGCACTGATACCATCGCTAACAAAAATATTACACCGATAACACTCATACGGAGGTTGGCAAGTTGCTTATGAACACGACATCGAAGAACGCGGTGTCATTTCACATCCGCCAATGGCATGCGGAGAAGCGCTTTAAAAGTTACGCCTTTCATGGAAATCGTTCTCTTAGAGAAATTGGCAGAACTTCAAACCAGGATAAGGCAGGATGCTAAGTTATAACTGGATGTCATGGGAGGAAATAGCGCTTGCTGGAAGATTAGAACTGTAGGTGTTGCCTTTGGTTGCTATGAAAGCTTTAATACGCTGATGTATTTTCTATCGTGTCCAAAATCCTTGAAGATAAACATTAAATTGTATATGTGTATGGGTTTGGGGATGAAGAGGACGAAATGATGTGAGTTGATAGGTGATATGACTAAAAGAATACAGAATAACAGAGGTGGAAGGGTCCTCGGAGGTCTTCTAGTCCAACCCCCGCTCAAAAAGGAGACCCTGTGCCATTTCAGACAAATGGCTGTCCAATTTCTTCTTGAAACCCTCCAGTGTTGAAGCATCCACAACTTCTGGAGGCAAGTTGTTCCACTGGTTGATTGTTCTGACTGTTAGAAAGTTTCTCCTTAGTTCTGGGTTGGTTCTCTCCTTGATGAGTTTCCATCCGCTGCTTCTTGTCCTGCCTTCAGGTGCTCTGGAGAATAGGTTGACTCCCTCTTCTTCGTGGCAGCCCCCTTAGATATTGGAAGATTGTTATCATGATGACCACTGTACCTTCTCCCCAGTGGTGAAATTAAAAAAATTCCCCTACTGGTTCTGTGGGCATGGCTTGTTGGGGTGGGAGGTTATGTAACTGGGTGGGCATGGCCAACTCAACATCACTCACACCGAGGGGCTCCTCACCGGCCCCTCCCCTCCCAGACACTCCTTGTCACGAATGGCAGGAAAATGGGGAGGGGACTATTCCTGCCTACCATTCTTCCCTCAGTCTGTGCTGAGATTGAGGAATGGATGACAGGCAGGAAAATCCCCTTCACCATTTTCCTGCCTTTCACGAAAACGGCTCCATTCCCATCCCTCTCCCTCCTGGGGACTACCTTAAACGGACAGGCTGCAGCAGCTCCGTTCTGAATGGAGGGAGAAAAGTTAGCATTCTCTCTGTTGCATTTAACATTGAATTCTGTGGAATATCGAGTGGCCGGAAGAGGTGAGCGGTGACCAGCCGGGCGTGGGTGGGGCCAACGAGGGTTGATTACCACTGGTTCAGTGAACTGATGCCAATAATCCCTAGCGGTTCTCCCGAACCGGTCCGAACCGGTAGGATTTCACCCCTGCTTCTCCCCATCCTTAGTAGAAAACATACATTTGATCATCTTTCTAACCAATGGCCTTAACTTTCTGGTCAATATACAGTACATATCCATATTCTCCAAGAATATCCATGTTCTCTTTAAGCGATTTTAGAAAACATGTATATTTTGACCATTTCAAGAAATATGATAGGCTCAACCAGATCTTATGGAATATGCTTATCTCAGCAGGTTCTCCTGGCAACAGTCCTGAAGAATTTTCCTGGCAATTGGCACCCTCTGTAGATCTACTCACACAAAATAACCTCTTTTGTGGGCTTCCCTGTTCCCCATGAGGGGTTGTCACAGAGAAGAGGCGATCGTCTTAGTCTCCAAAGGTGGAAGAATAAGTAACAGGTAAAAAATCATTAAAGGGAGATCCAGCACAGAAGGAAGGATACATTTTCTGACAGTGAGGACAATTAATCAGTGGAACAGCTTGCCATGCCGAGTTGTGGGTGCTCCATCCCTGGAGGTTTTCAAGAGGAACCAGAAGTGGTATTCAGCCGGTTCGGATCAGTTCAGGTGAACCGGTAGTGGAAATTTTGAGTAGTTCAGAGAACTGGCAAATACCACCTCTGTCTGATCCCGCCCTCCCGCCCCTGCCATTCTCTGTCCTATATTCCCTTATTTTTTAGCTCAGCTGATTTGCCCGGCAGAGCGGATTGCTGCGACTCAGCTGACCTAAACAACAGCTCAGCTCACCAGCGCTGACACTGAAGGCGGTCTTTGAGTGCTGCGCGAGCGCACGCAAAGCACAGTCTCATAGAACCGGTAGGAAAAGATTTGGAATCCCACCGCTGGAGTAGACTAGATAGCCATTTGTTCAGAATTATATAGAAATCTCCTGCCTTGAACAAGTGGTTGGACTAGAAGATCTCATAGGTCTGTTCCAGCCCTATGATTCTATATTCTATGTTCTCTTTCCTTGCATTCCTGATGGAATCTCATTCCACGACCATGGAAGTGGGGAAGTAAACTTCTGCTGACTTCGGTGTCCTCATAATTGCTGGTGTAGTGAATTCTACCAGGTGCTTTAGCCAGGCTTTCCCCTAGATGCTTTCTAGTTTCAACAACAGCCCGCCACAGATTATTTTCATTATTATTAAATGTGCACACATGCACTGAAATGAAGAGAGGGAAGAGGGAAAGCTCTCGAGGAGAGGAAGAATTAAAACACTGAATCACCAAAGATGGCCTACATTTGTCTGCACGCCAACAAGTTTTATATATATATATAAAAATAAAATAAATGTGCTTTTTGGCACCCTCGCAAAAAATCATGGCAATGCAAATAGATGCAGGAGAGGTCAAAGGGACTTTATTTGAAGAGCTGCTCTGATGAAGAACCTTGGCAGAGTTTCCTATGCAGGAGTTGGAAAAAAGGGAAACTTCCCAAAGCAGCTTTGGCCAGATGGGATGCAAGTTTTTCAGAGGTGGAAGAGGATATTACCTTCAAAGAGTCAGAGACAGCCAAGCGTTTAACAGCAGATCAAAAGGTTCTCGACTCAAATATCACTTCTCTCATGAACTCATTCGCTGCCCTTGGGGAAATCAGTTGTTTTCTGAAACCCCCTTTAGAAGAGCATTCCTGTTCTGGCTAATATAATTATCAAAAACACAGCCGAACAGCTAAGAGAATGAGTCATCTTGCAGCGTGTTGAAAAGGATTGATTGCCAAAGCGGCCTCTTTTGATCATCGTCAAGGACGAAGAGCAAGGTTTTTACACTTAGGCAGGGAAAAAAAAAACCAAAGGTACAAATGCAGATTAGGCAAAACCTGGCTTAAAAACAAGTGAGAGGGACCTTGGAGTCCTAAGTGGACGATCACTTAAATATGAGCCAGCTGTTTGCGGCAGCAGACAAAAAAGCTAATACAATCCTTGGTTGAATAAACAGAGGCATAGAATCAAAATAACGTGGAGTACTAGTGCCACTTTATAAAATCTCATATAAAAGGCTCAATGATAAGACCTCAATTTTCTGTTCTCCTCCCAACCGCAGTATCAGACAGGCGATCAACCAGCATCAACAAATTAATCAATCAAAAAACTGTAATCCCCTCTCTAAGTCTCTAATGGTAATCATACTGGGCCAAAACTATTTAATTTGATTTTAATTCCACTTTTAAATTTTGTATGTATGTATTTTATTGTTTGGCTGTGCACCGCCCTGAGTCCTTCGGGAGTAGGGCGGTATAGAAATAAAATAAAATAAAATAAAATAAAATAAAATAAAATAATAAAATAAAATAAAATAAAATAAAATAAAATAAAATAAAATAAAATAAAATAAAATAAAATAAAATAAAATAAATATTGATTTCCAGAGCTTTGAATTTGAACAATCCCTGTTCATTTATTCCCCTCAAATAATTGTCTAGTGGAACTTGAAATAAAATACGATTTCTCCATATACTTTCCATAAAAGTTCCCATTATACTCCAAAATGTCACATCCAGTGGTGGGCTACAACCGGTTTAACAACTGGTTCTGTGAGCATGTGCTTCGCCTAATGTGCTTGCGCGCAGCATTCAAAATACAACCATTTGAAGTCAGCTGTTTACCTTCTAAGGCAGCCCCAGTCAGTAGAACAGCGGAGGCACAGAAATCAGCTGTGCCATGTGAATCAGCTGAGCCAGAAAGAAATATAGGACAGGATAGGGCTGGTGTGGGTGGGTGGGCGGAGCCAGCTGATTGTCGGAACTACCGGTTTGCTAGAACCTGCAACCACTGGTCAGATACCAACTCATCAGCATATATATATATAAATTTAACAATCAATGACATTTATCCAAAAGTGAATAAAACTTCAGTAGAACTGCACATGTCTCCCTGGGTGCTGCCATGAAATTCTATGACTTTTCCCAGATTTGGTTGTATGACCTATGAGAGGGCCTGAGAACATTGTTCTAATAATCACATGCATTCTTCTACCAGATGATGAACTAGATCAGAACACCTTACATACTAAAACATCCCTCAAGGTGAGATGTAATATTCAAGAATCCCTCTCAGCGGTGAAATCCTCTGAAGTCTGCTACCGGTTCAGTGAGTCTGCTACCGAGCACGCACTTCGCACACGCATGTGCACCTGAGGCATGCCCACACAGGATTAAAAAAGGAACATTTTGAAGCCTTCCGAGTCTACAAAGGTAAGTAGAACAAAGAGGGGAGGGGGGGGAAATCCGCTGTGCCACATGATTTAGATAGCTTTAAAAAGCAGGAAATCTGATGATTCTAGCTAATATAAATCATGCATCACAGCTGATCGTCACCCAGCTGATCGTTGGAAATACCGGTTCACCCGAACCGGTAGCATTTTTTACTACCAGTTTGGGAGAACCGGTCCAAACTGGTAGCATTTCCCCCCTGGTTCCTCTCAAGGTCACTTAAAACTCAAAAGGGGGTTAAACAAGGGTGCATTTTGGCCCCCTTATTTTTCAACTTCTATGCAAATGACATGGTAAAATGGTTAAATAAATCAAATTACCAAACCACTCCGCCCCAAAAAAGTGATAGACTAATAACTATGGGCCTCACAGTTTAAGTATTGATATTATAGTATAGTTAGGCCATGGTAACTGACAGATTGGATTCCAAATTGTGATTTCAATATAGATTTTATCTGTTATTTATTATTTCGTTCCAGAATTTTTAACTGGATATTCATTTGAGTGTTTTTTATTTGTTCTGGTCTCTGGTCCTCAGCTGTAATAAACCTGGATTGGATTTGATCAGAAACAAACAAACAAACAAAAAAGGTTACAAGAGTTCTGATTTGGGACGCAAAATCCTAAACTCCATTATTGTTACACACAATACACTATATTGCTGACTAATTTGCCACAAAGAAGAGGGAGTCAAGCTATTCTCCAAAGCACCTGAGGGAAGGACAAGAAGCATAGAATAGAAATGAAGCAAGGAGAGAAGCAACCTAGAATTAAGCAGAAATTTCCTGACAGTTAGAACAATTAATCAGTGGAACAACTTGCCTCCAGAAGTTGTGAATGCTCCAACACTGGAAGTTTTTAAGAAGAGATTGGATAACCATTTGTCTGAAGTGGTGTAGGGCTTCCTACCTAAGGAGGGGGTTGGACTAGAAGACCTCCAAGGTCCCTTCCAACTCTATTCTATTATTCTATTCTATTCTAGAATTTTTAGCTGGGGCCATTAAGTTATTTACAGTATGTCGTTTTACCTAAAATCATAGGGTCAGAAAAATTTAAGTATAATAAAACTTTGCTACTGAAATTGTGACAGCAGGTGAAAGTCAGTGGTTGAGACAAGCTGGCACTGAAGTTTGTAAGCTGGGAATATACAGGCGATCTTCAACTGCAACCACAATGGAGCTCCACATTTTTGTTGCTAAGTGAAGCATTTGTTCTGCCTCATTTTACGACCTTTATTGCCAGTGTTGTTAAGTGAATCACTGCAGTTGTTAACTTAGCAACATGGTTGTTAAGTGAATACGACTCCTCCGTTGAGTTTGCTCATCGGAAGGATGCAAAAGGGGAACACGTGACCCCGGAATAATGCAACCCCATCATCAATGTGAGTCAATGGTCAAACATCTGAAGGTAAATCACGTGACCATGAGGCTGTTGCAAATGTCATAAGTGTGAAAAATCATTCATCAGTCCCTTTTTTCCCAGTGGCGTTGTAACTTTGAACGGTCACTGAGCACACGGTTGTAAGTCAAGGACTTGCCTGTAGTTTGTTGCTCTGTGGTGATAGCAACAGCAATAGCACTTATACTTATATACTGCTTTACAGTGCTTTGCAGCCATCTCCAAGCAGTTTACAGAGTCAGCATAATTGCCCCCAACAATCTGAGTCCTCATTTTACTGATCTCGGAAGGATGGAAGGCTGAGTCAACCTTGAGCTGGTGAGATTTGAACTGCTGAACTTCTGGCAATCAGCAGTTAGCAGAAGTAGCCTGCAGTGCTGCACTCTAACCAGTGGTGGGTTTCAAATTTTTTTACTTCCAGTTCTGTGGGTGTGGCTTGGTGGGCGTGGCAGGGAAGGATACTGTAAAATCTCCATTCCCTCCCCATTCCAGGGGAAGGTTACTGCAAAATTTCCATTTCCTCCTGATCAGCTGGGACTCGGGAGGCAGAGAATAGATGGGGCAGGGCCAGTCAGAATTTTTACTACCGGTTCTCTGAACTACTCAAAATTTCCGCTACCAGTTCTCCAGAACTGGTCAGAACCTGCTGAAACGCACCTTGATTCTAACCACTGCGCCACCACGTCTCTGATAATGTAAAACAATCTGAGTTTATATAACAAGGGCGCTGCGTATTTCACGGCAGAAACAGTGACATCTAATGCAACCGATGGGTTTCACGCACGAGCAGACGAGAAAAATAGCACAACAATTCCTATGATTTTACGTGGCAGTTCCATTTCTATTCTTCCGCCCACTTCCACTTCCTGTTCATGCTCTACTTTAAAATTAGAGATTAAAAGTTGCTTTTGTTCTCTGCTTTCTTTTAAAAACTGGGTTTCCTCGGCAATGTGTAAGAAGAAAGCTTCCTTTCAGAATGAAAATATCTGGAATATATCTTCTGTAAGTTTTTTTTTTTCCCCACAGAAGATCATAAAAATAACATAAGAGAGCACACGGACAAGTATTTCTACAAAACCCTCCTTTTCATTTTACAGCATCTCGAGAGTCACTCGGATACGTACTTTCTGATAAATGTTGTGGTTTTCTATGCTTAGATAGACAGATAGAAAGAGTAGGAGAGTGTTGTGGTCTGCCAGCAGCCTGTGGAGCTGGCAGTGGAGTTGGACAGTGAAGAGGCTGGGGAAGACTATGGGCCAGTCCTGGAGTCCGGGGAAGGCCCGGATGAGGGCTCTGTGTGGGAGGCAGAGATGGGGCCAGGGCCATCTGGGAGTGATGCGCGGACTCCGGAGCCCCCAGACCCGGATAGCAGAGAGGCAGAGGAACAGGAGGAGCCTGTTCTTAGTGCACGCATGCACAGAGCTGCCAGAAGGCAAGAACAGCTAAAGCAAAAGGGACGAATCTGGAGTAAGGCCAGGAGATGATTGGCCCCTCCCATAAGGCTTAAAAGAGAAACAAAGGCATTTGGGCCTTTTGCAGGAAAGCAACGTTGCTAATTCTGTTTCCAGTCGGCATCTCTTGTTTGTTTCTGAACTTTGTGGGGCTTTGCCACCCTTTGGCAGGGTGGAAAAGAAGATAAAGGTTGGTGATTATCCCAAAAGACTTCTTCCAGAGGACTTTTTTTGCAACTAATTGGGACTCAGCTGGGAATGAACGTAATTCTCAGCTGTTACAATAAAATAGGTTTATTTGTGTTTATTAAAGATGTGTTCATTACAACGTTGCATAAACTACCCACCATCATTGTGGAAACTGCATGATTCCACAGTTACAAGCCTGTCCTTAGGTGGAAGTCATCCCTCTATGCGAATAATATCTTGGACTGGGAGAAGAAAACAGTGTTTGGGGGCGAGGATTTTCCCAGAACATTTGATGTGATCTTTCAATCTTGCGCTGTTTCTAAAAGCTTCTTCCCAAGGGCACATTTAGAACTAAATTAAATCTAACTTGGACTCAATTAACATTTTCAATGATAATGAACGTGATATAGATTCACAGAGAGCCCTTCTATTGTGTTGTAAAAAGGGATAAAAATTTAATAAGTCTTTATTAATAAGTAATGTCTCCCCGGACCGGTAAAGCTAAAGCTGTCCAGCTCTCTAACACGAAGGTCTGATCTAGGTTTCCCTAATGCAGGTGGAAGAGAATAGAAAGAGCTTGGCATGACTTTTGCTCTAAGCTTGTTGCAAATCCAGGCTTCGCTTCTTCATCGCTACTTTTATTTTATCTAAGTAAAGGTCAGAATTGGGGCTCAAGGCAGGCTATGACAGCAACATTCAAGGGGAAAGCGAGCTGGTCCTGGCATCTGTCATCTGAAATCCCTCAGAAGAAAGAGAGATGGAGAACTCACTGACTAGTATCTCTCCTGCACCGAGGAGGTAACAGGGAAAATCTGCTGCCTGGTGGTAAGGAACTGTCAGGGCGAGTTTCGCGACAACCAGGAAATAAAAATGCAAGCATAATTTTCATGTCACCTTGCATAAGGGACTCTGGGAAACCTGCTCTATGGGCTGAGGACAAGTTCTTTTCCTCCAGCCGATGCCCATCAAAGCAATCAATTCACTACTCACTTTCCCATGACCCTGGAAAGAAACACTACCTATAGTAGAAGCCTCGGGGGGGGTTGGCTCAGGAAGGCTGCTCTGTGCCTTTTTCCGCGCTCCGGCTTTCTGACAAAATCTTCAGGAAATTTCCTGCTCAACTTAAGAATGTCTAATGTCAGTGTTTACTTCAGGTACCGCAAACCAAGTTTAATACTACTTTAATACCACTTTATCATGCCTTGGTAAGACCATCTTTGGAATATTCCATCCGGTTTTATTTATTTATTTATTTATTTATTTATTTATTTATTTATTTATTTATTTATTTATTTATTTATTTATTTATTTATTTTGTTGCATTTCTATGCCGCCCAAATCCCAAGGGACTCCTTGGGAATTGGGCGCCATGATATAAAAAAATATATTGATACTCTAGAAAAAGTGCAGAGAAGAGCAACAAGGATGATTAGGGGATTGGAGGCTAAAACATATGAAGAACGGTTACAGGAACTGGGCCTGGCTAGTCTAGTAAAGAGAAGGACCAGGGGAGACAGGAGAGCAGTCTTCCAATATTTGAGGGGCTGCCATAGAGTGGAGGGGGTCAAGCTATTTTCCAAAGCACCAGAAGGCCAGACAAGGAATAATGGATGGAAGCTGATCAAGGAGAGATTCAACCCAGAAGTAAGGAGAAGTTTTCTGACAGTGAGACCAATCAATACCACATGTGGTGGACATGCCCTAGAGCAAGAAAATATTGGACAAAAATACAAGTGTTGCTGGAAAAAAAAATGATAAAACTACATATAGACCTGGAACTAGAGATATTTTTGTTAGGCATTCTACCAGAAAAAAAATATGATAAAGACTGCATATTTGATTTTGCATATATTAACGGCAACTAGAATTGTATTTGCGTAACAATGGAAAAGTGATGAGATCATGTCTGAGGGGACTGTAATTTAAAAAATATTAGATTGTACAGAAATGGATAGTTTAACACTTGCTATTAAAGATAAAGAAAAAACCGAATATTTCTTGATATGGGACACACTTTATCAATAGCTAGATAATAGAAACAGAAGTTAGAAAGGAAGAGATATAAAGGGAGGAAATGGTACAGAGGAGAGTCATTAAAGAAGATGATGTTAAATGTTAAGTATTAATATTATAATGTTATTATATTATTAATATGATGGTGATGACTAAATATAATGAAGATGTATAAATATGAATTGTACTAAACATATTAAACATTATCTAAACATAACTGTACCCAGAATACACACTGTTTGATGAAAATTGAGTGAGCCGAGGTGGTGCAGTGGTTAGAGTGCATTACTGCAGCTACTTCAGCTGCCTGCTAGTTCAGCAGATCAGCAGATCAAATCTCACCGGCTCAAGGTTGACTCAGCCTTCCATCCTTCCGAGGTGGGTAAAATGAGGACCCAGATTGTTGTGGGCAATATGCTATTTAGTATACTGTCTTTGGTGTAAGCCGACCAGAGTCCTTGGAGAGTGGGCGGCATAGAAATATGACTAATAATAAAAAATAAAAATTCGGGATTTTAAGAAGAGATCGGACAGTCATTTGTCAAGAATGACATAGGGTCACCTGCTTGAAACAAGGGTTGGACTAGAAGACCTTCCAGGTTTCTTGCAACTCTATTATTCTGTTAACCAGACCAACCCAAACCTTGCCCCACCATCTAACAACACTGGAACTTATTGTCTATGGAGATTCTCAGTCATCCAGGTCATGGTTGTCCCAAAGGTGCTTTTTCAAGAATGACCCTGATAAACCTCAACGACTCTCTAAAAGAATGAAAATGACCAGCTGTCTGCAAGGAGTATAAATCCTTCCATTCTCCACCATCCAATCAGAGCTGAAGAAGCTTCTTGGATGAGAAGCGAAACGTCTTCAGAAGAAAAACCAGAAAGTCCAGTTGCCTCTTGAAAAAGCACCTTTGGGAGTGGGACCTATTCCAGCAATTTGCAACACAGGTAGGCCTCAATTTACAGCCATTGGTTTAACAAGCGTTTGAGGTTACTGTTCTGGCTCAGTTCCCCAAACATGACAAACACTCTGTAATCAATCAATGATTCCTTTATTAGGAGCGTCAGTAGCCCTGACAAAAAGTCTCTCTCTCACAGCAGGCTAACAAGTCTGTCCAGCAGGGAGCTGAATAGTTGTCTGCCACACCTATTCATCTCCACCCCTTGCCTTTTATCCCCAGACCTAGGGTGAGGCTTCAATAGCAGCAGAACTCTTCCGTCCCAAGGACCGGCCCATAGATTTTCACTACTCTCCTCTCCTCTGCCTTCTGCGCATCCGTGCATCAGGCACTGGACCCAGCCGTTCCTCCCCTTCCTCATCAGCCACCTCCAGACCTGTGGGCTGTTGACTCTTCATCTGAGGCTGACGGATGGGCCAGGCTCCACCTCTCCCTCCCTCTCTCCCTCCCTCCCTCCCTCCTTCCCTCTCTCTCTCTCTCTCTCTCTCCCTCCCTCTCTCTCTCTCTCTCTCTCTCCCTCCCTCACTCTCTCTCTCTCTCTCTCTCTCCCTCCCTCACTCTCTCTCTCTCTCTTTCTGTCAGCTCCATTTCCCTCTCCCTGCCCAGCTCTCAGGTTGCCTTGATGCTAATCGGGGTGAAATGCTCCCGGTTCGGACCGGATCGCCCAATCCAGTAGCGATGGTGGCGGGTGGTTTGGAGAACTGGTAGCAAAAATCCCTGCGCCCCCCCCCCATGCCCAGCTGAGCCGCACGATCATCAGAGGCTTTTTTTTTTAACTTTTAAAAGCATTTTTTCTACAACCTCTTCCGACGAAAAAATGCTTTTAAAAGTAAAAAAAAAAAAAAAGCCTCTGATGATCGTGTGGCTCAGCTGGGATCATCAGAGGCTTTTCAAAGCATTCTTTTCTGCAATCTCTTGGCCGAAGAGGTGGTAAAAAAAATGCTTTGAAAAGTCTCTGATGATCCCAGCTAAGTTGCCTGATCGCAGAGGCTTTTCAAAGCATTAGAAAAAATTCTTTGAAAAGTTAAAAAAAAAAGTTGGCCACACCCACCCAGTCACATTAACCCCACCACCACCAAGCCACGCCCACAGAACCGGTAGTAACAAATTTTACATTTCACCCCTGATGCTGATCCTGACTCCCACGCCTCCTCCTCATCTGATGTGGCTGCTGGAGGGGCCAGCAGCTGACAAGCCACAACAGTTATAACAGCCTTGGAACAAAAATGACTATGAGCAGTCCTTGCATTTATGATGGTCACAGCTTTCCCCAAGATCATGGAATCAAAATTTGGGCCCTTGGTAACCAGCATGTAGTTGGTGGTACAGTATAACAGTTGTAGCATCCTGGGATCATCTGGTCATCTGGGATCATCGGCAGTGGTGGGTTTCAAATTTTTTTAATACCGGTTCTGTGGGCGTGGCTTGGTGGGTGTGGCAGGGGAAGGACACTGTAAAATCTCCATTCCCACCCCACTCAGGGGAAGGTTACTGCAAAATCCCCATTTCCTCCTGATCAGCTGGGATTCGGGAGGCAGAGAATAGATGGAGGTGGGGCCAGTCAGAATTTTTACTACTGGTTCTCTGAACTACTCAAAATGTCCGCTACCGGTTCTCCAGAACTGGTTAGAACCTGCTGAAACCCATCTCTGGTTATCTGGTTGCCACTTGGAACCTTCCCAACCAGTTTCCGACAAGGAAAATCAATGGCGGAAGCCAAGATTGGCTTAACAGTTGCATGATTCACTTAACAACCCATGGAAAAAAAACTGTAAGTATAAGCCAATCCAAATATAATCAATTATGGGCCTCAGGATCTTGGACAGTCCAAGCACCAGAAAACTATGGTAGCGTGGAGGCTGATTCGCTTGACATTTTAATGCGAGCCTATCCAAATTACACACAGGAATTTATATGAATGCAAATCTACACAGATTTCCTGCATTTTTCATTTTATTGCAGTATCAATTTGCAACTCATTGGCACCATGTTTTTATACCAGTTGGGAGGGAGGGAAAGATGCATAAAAATGACATGATTTTCAAATAGGGAAAAGATGTCCTGGTTAGCAGAAATGTATAACAAACTGCGTACAAATTTCTGTTGTCGCTGTGCTTTGTTAAAATGCAGATTGATACCGACATCTGACTATCCGATTTAAGTCTGGAAAATTGAAAAGCTGATCAAAAACACAAGGCACATTTTTTATTTTTATTTTTTGCACATCCTCTGTTTTGGAGCTTTTCAAAATCTTGGAAGAGACGTACAAAACCCTGAAAGTATGATTTGATCCATACACTTTGCTAAAACTTTTTATTATTATTATTTTCAAGCAAACAGTAAGGCCTGAGGGAAAAAAAACGCGAGAATTCTTTTTTTCACCATGATTGGAAAAGAAATAATGTTTATATTTTGGAAGGAGGCAAACCTGCATATTTACGTATTTCCTGCTTCTCTTCTTGCAAAATTCAAAAACTCGGCCTTGCCACGTAAGAACTGCTACAGCTTTCCCCCAAAGTTGTTATCTTTGTAGCATAGCATAGCGTTGCGGAGAATGAGACTGTAAAAGCTCCGTGTAATACAAGGGTGATAATTTGTGACGCCTGTATCGGCACGATTTCCCATCTCTGTGGGATTGAATTAATGCAATTTTTTATTGTGTCATTCTGCTCTTGATTTGATTGTCTTTTCATATTAGCCTCATTAAGAAAATGTCAGGCTAAAGCAACACTAATGTTCTCCAACGGTATCTGGTTGGACTGTTTCATAAAATCTGCATTAGGAAAACAGAACTGTCTGATTACCAGCTCTTGGGTGGCCATGGATAAAACAACATCATCGCAACTCCCTGTAACATTTCCCCCACAACTCTGTCAACTATGAACTCTTTTCTTATTTATGTACTGACAAAGCTATGAACTCTTTCTTTCATTCTAGCCTCTCAAAGGGAGAAGTTGGAAGTCTTGCTTCCTTCAAGAGGTCTTGTTCCACGCCCAATGACATTAACAAGCAAACATTTGCAGGCGATAGAATGTGGCCTTTGTTATAATGACAGTATCTTTGGAACATAAGTAGTATAAATTCCAATAATTTCATTTTCAATCATTGACCGGCCTTAGATAAGGTAAAAGTAATATAAAACTAAAATAGAAATAAAGTGGAAGTCAAAACAAAATTGGACTAGAACTAAACTAAAGATGTGGAGACTCTAGAATGACTGCAGAGAAGAGCAACAAAGATGATTAGTGGACTGGAGGCTAAAACATATGAAGAACAGTTGCAGGAACTGTGCATGGCTTAGTGAAGAGAAGGACTAAGGGAGACATGATAGCAGCGTTCCAATATCTCAGGAGCTGCCACAAAGAAGAGGGAATCAAGCTATTCTCCAAAGCACCTGAGGGCAGGACAAGAAGCAACGGGTGGAAACTAATCCTAATGGCTTAGGACCTGGTTATTTACAGGACCGCCTGCTACCACCAATAGCCTCCCACCGGCCAGTACGCTCCCATGGAGAGGGGCTCCTCCGGGTGCCGTCGGCCAAACAATGTCAACTGGCGGCCCCTAGGGGGAGAGCCTTCTCTGTGGGGGCACCTACTATCTGGAACGAGCTCCCCCCGGAGATACGGAGGATCCCAGATCTGTGCACCTTCCATCGCGCACTCAAGACTTTCTTATTTCATCAAGCTGGCCTGGCCTAAATCTTCTCCTCTTTTAAATGTAAATTTTAATTTGTTTTTAAATTATTGGGTATTTTAAATTTGTCTCAGCCAAATTATTTAATTCGTTTTTATTCTATTTTAAATTTTTGTATTTATGTGTTTTATTCTGTGGCTGTTCACTGCCCTGAGTCCTTCAGGAGTAGGGCGGTATAGAAATCCAATAAAATAAATAAATAAATAATCAAGGAGAGAAGCAACCTAGAACTAAGGAGAAATTTCCTGACAGTTAGAACAATTAATCAGTGGAACAACTGCCCTCCAGAAGTTGTGAATGCTCCAACATTGGAAGTTTTTAAGAAGATGTTGGCTAACCATTTGTCTGAAGTGGTGTAGGGTTTCCTGCCTAAGCAGGGGTTGGACTAGAAGACCTCCAAGGTCCCTTCCAACTCTGTTATTCTATTCTATTCTATTCTATTCTATTCTATTCTATTCTATTCTATTCTATTCTATTCTATTCTATTCTATTCTATTCTATTCTATTCTATTCTATTCAGGCATAAATAGAATTAAGGATTAGGGGTGAGATGATAGCAGTGTTCCAATATTTGAAGGGCTTCCACAAAGAAAACCTATTCTCCAAAGCACCTGAAGGCAGGACAAGAAGCAATGGGTGGGAACCAATCAAGAATAGAACAAACCTAGAAATAAGGAGAAACTTCCTGACAGTGAGAACAATTAACCAGTGGAACCTCTTGCCTTCAGAAGTTGTAGGTGCTCCATCACTAGAGGCTTTTAAGAAGAGACTGGACAACCATTTGTCTGAAATGGCATAGGGTCTCCTGCTTGAACAAGGGGTGGGACTAAAAGACCTCCAAGGTCCCTCCCAACTCTATTATTCTATTATTATTCTGAGTCCTCCTCCTCCGTCAGGTCCACCTAAAACTCCTCCTAAAATAATTTCTTGAACTTCTTGTTACTGAGGGAAAGGGAAAAAAGGACAATCACTTTGGAATGGAGTTGCATATCAGCAAGCGTGACATGATCGTATCATCGGGTTTTCTGTCCTACAGAAAGATTGCACAAGCCACAAGTTTTCAGTAGCAAAATAGGAAAGGCTACTGCCACGAGACTTGAAATTTTGGGCTTAGACAACGTAGAACTAAGCTGCCTTTGGTCTGACCTAAGTGTAGTACATAAAATTATCTGCTACAATGTCCTACCTGTCAACGACTACTTCAGCTTCAACCACAAATACATGAGCAAACAATAGATACAAACTCAAGGTAAACTGCTCCAAACTCGATTGCAGAAAATACGACTTCAGCAACAGTGGTCAATGCCTGGAATGCACTACCTGTTGTGGCCCGCCAGCGGCCTGCGTGGATTGTGGCTGATCCCAGTGAAGAGGAGGCTGGTGTGATGTCACACCAGCAGTCTGCACAGCCAGCGCTTGCGTCGGACAGTGAGGAGGCTGAAGAGGATGTGATGCCAGAGGCAAAGACTCAGCCAGGGCCTTCAGAACCTCCAGAGGCTCCTTCCAGTGGAGAGAGCAAAGTGGAGGAGCCTCTCCTCAATGCTTGGGCACGCAGGGCTGCTAAAAGGCAGGAGTGGCTACTCAGGAGAAGGAGGTCTACTCAAGAGTAGGGCTTGAGGATAATTGGCCACTCCCTTAGCCTATTTAAGTTGCACGCAGCTAGTGCGTTCTTGCTGGAAACAACTTGTATTATTATCAGAGTATTTTGGTTTATCATATCTTGTTTTCTGGGCTGGTTGCCAACTTTTGCCAGTCTTGTTTATTCTTGTTACTTAATAAATTTGATAAGGACCATTGGTGTGTGTCAATATCCTTGGAAATCCGGAGCTGGGGCAGAACACTACCTGACTCTGTGGTTTCTTCCCCAAACCCTCATAACTTTAACCTTAGACTGTTGACCTCACCCCATTCCTAAGAGGTCTGTAAAGGTCGTGCATAAGAGCATCAACGTGCCTACAACCCCTATCCTATTGTCCCCATTTATTCGTATCCATTTCCTGTATTCATAATCATGTTTATACTTTTATCTGTTATCTTATATATGCTTGACAAATAAATAAATAAAATAACAGTGGTAAATTTATACAAACGTGCA
Organism: Pituophis catenifer annectens; assembly: GCF_029215685.1. Lineage (NCBI taxonomy): Eukaryota > Metazoa > Chordata > Lepidosauria > Squamata > Colubridae > Pituophis > Pituophis catenifer. The sequence goes on along the minus strand of NW_027256886.1, from coordinate 87,825,897 downwards.
ACACATCCTAATTTGGAATAGAATAGAGCTGGAAGGCATCTTGAAAACCTCCATTGATGGAGCACCCACAACTTCTGGAGGCAAGCTGTTCCACTGATTCATTGTTCTCACTGTCAGGAAGTTTCTTATTAATTCTAGGTTGCTTCCTCTCCTTCCATCCATTATTTCTTGTCCTGTCTTCAGGTGCTTTGGAAAATAGGTTAACCCCCTCTTCTTTGTGGCAGCCCCTCAAATACTAGAACACTGCTATCATGTCACCCCTAGTCCTTCTTTTCTCTAGACTGGCCGTACCCAATTCCTGCAACTGTTCTTGATATGTTTTAGTCTCCAGGCCTTTAATCATGTTAGTTGCTCTTCTCTGTACTTTTTCCAAAGTCTCAACATCTTTTTTGTAATGTGGTGACCAAAACTTGATGCAATATTCCAGGTGTGGCCTTACTAAGGATTTATAAAGCGGTACTAATACTTCACGCAAATTTGATTCTGTGCCTCTGTTTATTGCATTGGCTTTTTTGGCTGCTGCTGCACACGGCTGGCTCATGTTTAAGTGATTGTCCACTAAGGACTCCAAGATCCTTCTCACAGTTACTGTTTTTGAGCCAGATTTCACCTAATCTGTACTTGTACCTGTGGTTTCTTCCTGCCTAGATGTAAAACTTTGCTTCCCCCCCCCCCCGCCCCCCCATATCCAGCAACCAATTCTTTCTGGACAATAATGGAAAACACTGGTAGTCTTCTTCATTGGAATGGAATGTTAAACATACATTTATGTTTAACATTCAGGATTAGAACCAAATTAGCATGGAATCAATCCCATTTTAAAAAGCCAAGTTATGTTCTTGCTCGCTCCGATTTCTAAATATCATTATTTCATGATCGTTGCTCGTTCTCTTTAATGTGAGTGAGAGAGAGAGAGAGAGAGGGAGGGAGGGAGAGCAAAAGCGAGGGAGAGCAAAGAGAACAAGAAAAACACATTAAGTCGTCTTAAAAGCAGACAGACTTGATCGTCGGAGAAGGGGTGTCTGTGACCAGAGCCAGCCCTGTAATAATATAATGATCTTTAATGACTGTCTTGGGAAACGGCAGGGTCCTAAGCTTGAAAGGCGAAGGGCATAACCTGATGGAGGTTATGCTGACACTAATTCAGAGTGATTTTCAGAACAACTGAAGAATGTAAGAAAGGTAATCTTACCCACCGATCTGACCTCTCTTTGATACCTTGCTGCTGCCACTTCTAATTGCCCAGATCTCTGCCTTTTCACATATGCTCGTCTTTAATAATAATAATAATAATAAAAGCCCAAATGCCACCCCTTGCTCTTTGAGCTAAGCAGCCCTTGACTCAAGTTGGGCCTTCTCACGGGAAGGAAAACATCCATTTCCATTGAAACCCAGCCAGCGAGATTTCATATGAGTGAGTTGTGAGTGTACTCTGCACAAATCTGGAGATGCAGAGATTGCAACCTGGGACCTGACTAATGTTATTAACCAGCTAACTTTGATTTTACAAAGGGCAGGCTGGTATTGGAAGTCTGTGTTGTTTCTTATTAGCTATCAAAAGCGGAGTGATCTCACATGGTGCAGAATTAAATCTGGTTCTGCCTGATGGCTTGATGATGGATGGAAGGTGTATGCGGCTGGAGGAAAGGAGACCAAATCCCTCCCAAGCTATTATTCTGGCTTTTATGTTTGACTGCAGTGTGTGGCTAACATGCTTTTCAAGAGCAGATGTTTAGAGGTGTGTGGGAAATTACGTCTCAAACTTCCCCCCCCTCCCATTTTTACTTAAGCTGTTCCTTCCTTTCCCCTCCAAAACTACAAATCAAAATGAAAATAACCATTGGCCCGTATAACACTTTCTCTTTGAGGGAGCAACAGAACAATGAGTAGGAAACGCATCAGGCCGTATTTATAGGGCTGGCTGTTATGAACATTGTTACTATGGACTTCATGGAATTTCATAGAATAACTGAGTTGGAAGGGACCTTGGAGGTCTTCTAGTCCAACCCCCTGTTCAAGGAGGAGACCTTATACCAGTGATGGTTAACTTTTTTGGCACCGAGTGCCGAAACTGGAGCATGTGTGCATGCACGCAGGCTGGAACATTGGAACATGGAAGAGAGCAGCTGGCTGGTGTGCATGTGTGTGGTGGCCAGATGCTCTTTTGGGTTCCATTTTGCGCATGCACGCCAGACAGCTGGTCCAGTGCACATGCACACCGGCCAGCTGCTCTCTTCTGGGTTCCAGCATGTAATTCGGAAGAGCAACTGGTGATGGCATGAGTGCCTACAGAGAGGGCTCTGTTTGCCACCTCTGGCACGCGTGGCATAGGTTTGCCATCATGGCCTTATACCATTCTGGACAAATGGCTGTCCAGTCTCTTTTTGAAAGCCTCCAGTGATAGAGCACCCACAACTTCTGAAGGCAAGCTATTCCATTGTTTGATTGCTCTCACCATTAGGAAATTTCTCCTTAGTTCTAGGTTTCTTCTCTCCTTGGTTAGTTTCCAACCTTTGTTTCTTGTCTTGCCTTTTGGTGCTTTGGAAAATAGTTTGACACACAGACCCGTCTCTGTAGGAGCCCCTCAAATATTGGAACACTGCCATCATGTCATCCCTAGTCCTTCTTTTCTCTAGTCTAGACATACCCAGTTCCTGCAACTCTTCTTCATATGTTTTAGCCTCCAGACCCCTAATCAAGCTTGTTGCTCTTAGCTGCACCCTTTCCAGAGTCTCAACATTATTATTTTTTTATATTGTGGTGACCAGAAGTGGATGCAGTATTCCAAGTATGGTCTTACTAAGGGTTTGTAAAGGGGGTACTAATTCTATGCCTGTATTAATGCAGACTAGGATTGTCACTGTTTTTTTAAAAACTGTGCATTAATGGGAATAATTTGCCATGGGCAAGAGTTACACTAATATGGAAAAAAAAAGGGTGGAAAAGAATCGTTAAAGAAAGGATGAAAAAGGAGGGACAGAATGAAACATGAATGACAAAAATTAAAATATGTTTTTTAATTTATTTTAAATAATTAAATCGAATTGTTAAATTGTCCCATGGCGAGTTCTTCCATGGTGAGTTGGCTGTGGCAAGTTGTCCCATTGTGGCATTTTAGTAGGGGTTTTTTTTTGCAAAAAACTCCCTTCCCACATATTTTAATTTAAACAAACCGTTTGGTACAATGGTATGGTAGCAATTCTAGCGAATGGGCATTTTCAGAGTTCTTAAGAAATTACACAAGGGAAGTTTTGATGGGCTTTTTCCTCCATTAAGACAATCAGGCTCCATTGTGGTTATTCTCCAGACCAACATATTGGCCAAATAAAGAGAGAGGTTAAGGCGGAAGGTGGGGCAGAGAGAGAGAGAGAGAGAGAGAGAGAGAGAGAGAGAGAGAGAGAGAGAGAGGGAGGGAGGGAGGGGGAGAGAGAGAGAGAGAGAGAGAGAGAGAGAGAGAGAGAGAGAGAGAGAGAGAGGGAGAGAGGGAGAGAGAGAGAGTAGGAAACAACCCCTACCTTCCCAAGCTTTCTCAAGCACAACTCTTGACATGATCTGTGACTTCATCAGAGCTGTGTCATGGTTTGGATTGATAGCTCTGCATAGAGTCAACAAAGTAACACCCAGATTGCATGCCCTATCCAATAAATCATGTCATTCATGCTGGATGCAAAATGTCCACAGAAATCCATCTTTCGGCACTTTTCTCTGAACAGTCATTCCTAATGAATAGTATCATCTGCACACTAACTTCTGCATCCTGTCATCTTCTCATCATTCTCACCTTCTCATCTTTCTTACTACCTTCTCCTACTGCCTTATGATTTATCACATTGTTTGTATCTTATGCTGTATATTACTGTATCATGATTTATGATCTATGACTTATCACTTTGTTGTTTGTGTGTACACTGAGAGCTTCTGCACCAGAGACAAATTACTTGTGTGTCCAATCACACTTGGCCAATAAAGAATTCTATTCTGTTCTGTTCTGTTCTGTTCTGTTCTGTTCTGTTCTGTGCCATTCCACTCCATTCCATTCCATTCCACTCCACTCCACTCCACTCCACTCCACTCCACTCCACTCCACTATATTCTATTCTATTCTATTCTATTCTATTCTATTCTATTCTATTCTATTCTATTCTATTCTATTCTATTCTATTCTATTCTATTCTATTCTATTCTACTCTACTCTACTCTACTCTACACTACACTATTCCCATAGGCTCAAACTTCTTAATCTGCATGATCAAACTCCTTAGTTCATATAATCAAAATTAAAAAAAAGAAAGAAAAAGAAATGGACTCAAAAAATTTGTACTTGGAATCCTTGGAACAGAAAATGCCCCTACATTTTTCATATGGATGTTGCATTGGGGTGGATGGGTTGGGGAGGTGGGGGTAAAGCTATCTATTGCGGAAAGGAGCTGGATCAAACCGAGGTCTGCAAAAATGCAAAATAATAAAACCAATCCCGACAGATTTATTTAACCATAATGCTGAGCTCTGACTCGTGGCACTTTTGGTTTCAAAAACACTGGTCCCTCCATGGCCCAGATCAAAAGCTGACAAGTCAGTGGAAATCACAGCTAGGGAAAATGACTCAGTGGTAAGTTTCGTGATTCATCAGTAGAAATCTATACGTTCAATTCATAGCAACTTAAAAGGATTTAAGGAGCCCTCCAAGGTCCTTTCCCACCCCGCGTTCTACGATTTCAAATATATGACGCAAATAGTGAATAAGTCTTCCACTTAGGATCACAACTGGGATAGGAATTTCAATCCTAAGGCATGATGGTCGTAAGTCGAGGCATCCATTTGACCGGGCCTGAATTTACAGTGGCTTTTATGATGGTCGTTCAAATCACACCATTCTAAGTCTGAATCCATTCTCCCAAATGGCCAGGGTTTTTCTTTTTTCTTTTTCAGAAATCAACAAAAATGCCGGGAATCAGCAAGAAACATTACAAATCACGGTCATGTGACTTCAGGACTCCTGTCATAAAAGTGATTAACAGATTAACAGAGTTGGAAGGGACCTTGTAGGTCATCTAGTCCAACCCCTCGCCCATGCAGGAGCCCCTACACCATTTCTGACAAATGGCAGTCTAGTCTCTTCTTAAAAGCCTCCACTGGTGAAGCTCCCACAACTTCCGAAGGCAACTTCTGTTCCATGGGTTGATTGTTGTCGTTGTCAGAAAATGTCTCCTTATTTCTAGGTTGAATTTCTCCTTGTTCAGTTTCCATCCATTATTCCTTGTCTGACCTTCAAGATGCTTTAGAAAATAGCTTGACCCTCTCCTCTCTGTGGCAGCCCATCAACTATTGCAACACTGCTATCATGTCTCCCCTGGTCCTTCTCTTCACTAGACTAGCCATGCCCAGTTCCTGTAACCATTCTTCATATGTTTTAGCCTCCAGTCCCCTAATCTTCTATGCTGCTCTTCTGTGCATCCTTTCTAGAGTCTCAACATCTTTTTTATAATAGGGTGACCAAAACTGGATGCAATACTTTAGGTGTGGTCTTACTAATGCTTTTATAGAGTGGTATTAGTATCTCCCTTGATCTTGATTGTATCCCTCTGTTAATGCAATTTAGGATTGCATTGGCTTTTTTGGCTGCCGCCACACACTACTGGGTTATATTTAACTGGTTGTCCACTAAGATTCCAAGATCCCACTCACAGTTATTGCTATTAAGCCTGGTTTCACCCAGTCTATATGTGTACTTTTGGTTTTTCTTGCCGAAGTGTAAGACTTTACTTGAATTTGATTTAGTCAGACAGGGCCCAGTGTTCAAATCTGTCAAGATCCATCTGGATCTTGAGCCTATTATCTATGAGCTGGCTATCTTGAGAATTAATATTGAATAAAGTGGATCAACTTCACACAACAGAAGCTAACCAAGGCTGGATATAGTAGAGGTCTGTGAACCCATCCAGTTAGGGGACTGGAGGCTAAAACAATATAAAGACTTGGTTGCTGGAATTGGGTATGTCTAGTTTAGTGAAAAGAAGAAGGACTAAGGGAGATCTGATAGCACTGTTCCAATATTTGAGGGACTCCTTCAAAGCCAAGGGGGTCAACCTATTCTCCAAAGCACCAGCAGGCAAGACAAGAAGCAACGGATAAAAACTAATCAAGGAGAGAAGCAGCTTAGAACTAAGGAAAAAATTCCTGACAGTTAAAACAATTAACCAGTGGAACAACTTGCCTCCAGAAGTTGTGAATGCTCCAACACTGGAGGTTTTTAAGAAGAGACTGGACAACCAAATGTCTGAAATGGTATAGGGCCCTGATGGTGCAGTGGTTAGAGTGCAGTACTGCAGCTACTTCAGCTGACTGCTAGTTCAGCAGATCAACGGATCAAATCTCACCGGCTCAAGGTTGACTCAGCCTTCCATCCTTCCGAGGTGGGTAAAATGAGGACCCAGATTGTTGGGGGCAATATGCTATTTAGTATACTGTCTTTGGTGTAAGCTGACCAAAGTCCTTGGAGAGTGGGCGGCATAGAAATATGAATAATAAATAAATAAATGGCTAACCTTTTCCAGACTGAGTGCCCAAAGCGCGTGTGTGCATGTGCAAATGCGTGCACGCATGCCCGAACCCCCAAAATGCAATGCGCACATAGCCCTCGCATATGCCCCGCCCCTGCACATGCATGCATGGCCCCCCTCATGTGCCCTGCCCCGCCCCAGCGCATGTGCGGCAGAGACCTGAAGACTAGGTGGCTCCTGGCAGGAGGCACGTGCACATGCGCGGCGAAGCTGAACTGGGGTGACGGGGTGCATGCCCACAGAGAGGGTGTTGCATGCCACCTCTGGCACGTGCGCCATAGGTTCGCCATTACGGGTATAGGGTTTCCTGCCTGAGCATGGGTTTGGATTAGAAGACCTCCAAGGTCCCTTCCACTGGTGGGATTCAAATACTTTAACAACCGGTTCTCTGCCCTAATGATGCCCACATGGTGGTCATGTGACCATGTGGGCGTGGCCAACTCAACATCACTCACGTTAATGGGCGCTTCACCTTAACTGTTACAATGTAATAAGGGTTAACCAGAGAGGCAGTTTCTATAAGCAGGGCAATAAAGATTAGGCTAGAAACAACACCAGAATGTTTCCTTCTTGCTTTCCTTACAGGATTAGCCCTGTAAAGTGGAAAAAAACAAAATAAGGTTTCTTCCAACAACCGGTTCTCTGAACTGCTTAGAAAGTTAACAACCGGTTCTCCCGAATAGGTGCGAACTGGCTGAATCCCACCACTGGTCCTTTCCAACTCTTGTTATTCTGTTCTGTTAAATTTGTTTTGAATGTTTGAACTGATATGAAAAGGAGATCTATCTACTGGATTAGTAGTATTTACATCCAAGAGTGTAGGATGCATCCAAATTGATTCAGCAGTGTTCAACTGAATCCATCAATGTGATTTGTCAAATCGATTGATTTTTTTTTTTTTTTTGAATGAATCAATTTGGAGTGCCTGAACCTTCGTTCACTCCAATTGTGGAATTTGACACTTCTGGGTCACTTCAGACCCTGCAATTCCTATCCTAATGAGGCTTTACTCACTGTGGTAGCTAGTTGGCATGTGCAACCAGAACTAAACACATAGCTTTTGCGACTGTTGCTTATTGATTGGCAAAATAATAGAGACGGAATGCACACAAGTACATTTGCGTTGAAAAGTATTATGCAGTCAGGACAATGTCTGTCACAGCCACCAACTATGAACTGATATTGCCAATGCCTATAACAATACTCAAATTATATTACTTAGTTCAGATGAAAGATGAACTCATCTACATGTCTGCAGAAAGAAGTTACACGGATAAACAATTTTTGTGCTACACACAGCATGAATTACACTGAATTTGCCTAAAATGCTCTCTAAACTACAATCTATTGCAAAAAGCCTAGGAACATAATTTCCCCCCTACAGCTAATAGTAAAGCATTGAATGGCTATTATGCTGTGCATATTAATTAAAAGCAAAATTGCACAAAATTGCAGCAAGATGCTGGGTTTTCTCTCCGAAAAGTTCCCAGGTAGGATGGCAGAAAGAGGCAATTAAAAATATGATCGCGTTTGTTACAAGAAATATGTATGTATGTATGTATGTATGTATGTATGTATGTATGTGTATATATATACATTGAACAATTAAAACAGCCACAAGAGCCAAAGGGTGCAGAATCTCCACCCCACTCCCCCAAGGCCATTTGAAGCCCTCACTTCCCACCCACTGGAAACAAACAGAACCACAACGGACGACACAAGACAGGGATGAAACAACAGACAGAAACTACAGAGATAGAAGAAGGCGTGCTGGTGTTATAACTTACAGGCACGTAAACTGGTGGAGCAACCATTAACAGAGACAGAAGAAAGTGGGAAGGCTGTCTCAAGGATGTCCATGTTACTACGCGCACGGCCTGACATGCAAGAGCAGTCGCGCTCGGAGTAGCCGCAATCAAAACAACATGCCAGTTTGAGCCTCTTGCAGATGGGCATCTTGGCTATAACCGTGGTGGAATGGGAGGAGAGGAAGAGGATCAGGTTAATGGAAAGGTCAGGTAGGACAATGCAGCTGGAAGGTCATGTAAGGGAGACAACATACAGGCAGGGGTGGGCTGCTACGGGTTCGCCCGGGTTCAGGAGAACCCGTAGCTAACATTATGGCTGGTCCAGGGAACCTCCAAATCCCAACCCTGGCTGGCCCTGCCCACCCCACCCTGTCCCTCCCAGGAGTCTCCATACTGCCTGTTTTGGATGCGAGGTAAGTGCAGGGCCCATGTGGAGGCTCGGGGAGGGGAGAAAACAGGCCTCCCAGAAGTTCCAAAACGCCACAAACGGGCCTCTGGAGCCCGGGGGAGGCAGTTTTTTGCCCTCCTCGAGGCTCGAGGAAAGCCTCCGGAGCCTGGGGAAGGCGAAAATGCCCCCCCCCCATGGTGCAGGAGGCCAACAAGGCCACACCCACCATGGCCACACCCACCCAGCAACCGGGCAGAGAACCCGTTGCTGAAATTTTTGAAGCCCACCCCTGCATACACATCTTAGCTCATGGGGGTCTTGACCCATAGCAAAATAGTGTCGTGTTTATTAATCACATCACGTCAGTTCAGAGGAAAATAACCATTGTTTTTAATGTTCTTTTAGGACAATTCAAGGCTACAACTCTTGTGTTCCCATTCAAGGTTTTTGCAGAGTTTTTTTTTAAAAAAAATAGAAGAAAACATCAATTTGTTGTCACAAAATGTGCTGCTTATTTAGGTTTTGGATGGCTTTTTTTTTTTTTTTTTTTTAGCAACCAGTAAAAGAGAGTATTTGAACAGACTCACTCACTCCTTCGTAGCACTGATGGTGTTACCTAGTTCGGTAATGAAATGTCTAAAAGAAAACAACCAAGCTCAGAGAGCACCAAAGATCCCCCTCCGCCAGTTTTCGAGATATGTTTGATCTAGCATTACCCCCCCCCCCACCCCCATACTGGTAACTCTCTTTGAAATTCTAACTTCATTTAATGTAAATATACTTTGGGAAATGAAGTTGATTTTATTCAAATGAGAAGTCCTGCTACTAAGAATAGATAAGTATAGCACTAAAGATCCAGTTCTACAGAGGAATTATTGGGTCTGTCATTTGCACCTCTATAACTGTCTGGTTTGGTTCTGCAACCCAACAAGACAGACACAGACTTCAGAGGATAATTAGAACTGCAGAAAAAAACCATTGTTACCAACCTGCCTTCCATTGAGGAGTTGTATACTGCAGAAGTCAAAAAGAGGGCTGTGAAAATATTTACAGACCCTCACATCCTGGACATAAACTGCTTCAACTCCTACCCTGGGAGCACTGCACCCCAGAACAACTAGACACAAGGACAGTTTTTTCCCAAACGCCATCACTCTGCTAAACAAATAATTCCCTCAACACTGTCAAACTATTCACTAAGTCTGCATTACTATTAGTTTTTTCATCGTTCCTATCACCCACCTCCTCCCACTTATGACTGCATGACTGTAACTTTGTTGCTTGTATCCTTACGATTTATATTGACTGTTTCCTAATATGATTTGATTGCTTATTTTTACCCTATGACTATCGTTAAGTGTTGTACCTTATGATTCTTGACAAATGTATCTTTTCTATTTATGTACACTGAGAACATATGCACCTAAGACAAATTCCTTGTGTGTCCAATCACACTTGCCCAATAAATAATTCTATTCTATTCTATTCTATTCTATTCTATTCTATTCTATTCTATTCTATCCTATCCTATCCTATCCTATCCTATCCTATCCTATCCTATCCTATCCTATCCTATCCTACTCTATTCTATTCTAAATAAAATTGTCTTATAACCTCAGGCAGAAAGAATCACAACTCCATGTTTTAATTTAAAGCATGTCCTGCTGTTTTCTGGGTTTTTTTCATTGTTGAAGTGAGACAGGAGAAGATAAATCTTCCCCAATGGGTCAGGCTCTGTTCTAAGGCCTTGATGACTTGCCGTTTGTAGTATATTTGTCAACCAAGGGAGAATATCCTGACTGTGGGAAAACAGGCAATAAGGGACATAGAGGAGCGATCGTCTCTTTTTCTCAAAATTTGCTTCTATATTCTGGGACTCTTAGCATTCTATTTGAGTTATCTTGCAGCTGTTAACATTTGTCAACACACAACATCAGCCTTGGTCACAACACCATAGGTCAATTATGGCTAACCTTTTTGTCATCGCATGCCGAAAGTGGTGCGTGCATGTGTGACAGCTCGCACGCGTGCCTGCACCCATAATGCAATGCACGCGCACCCCCCATACTCCCTCACAGATGTGCGTGTGACACCCCTCCTGCCCCGTTTTAGGCCTAGCAGCCTCCTTGTAGCCTCCTGGGACCAAAAACGGGCCATGAAACCAGGCTGCAGAGAGGCTTACTAGGCCCAAAATGAGCCGTGGGGGGTGCTGCCTCCCTGTGCTACCCCCCACCCCCCAGGCATGTGCGTGTGACCCCCCCCGGGCATGCACGCACATCTCCCGCATGCGCCCCCTCACACATGCGCAGCAGAGACCCGAAAATCAGCTGGATGGCGGGAGGCACATGCGCATGCGGGGTGGAGCTGAGCTGGGCAACGGCTCATATGCCCGCAGAGAGGACTACACATACCACCTGTGGCACGTGTGCCATAGGTTCGCCATCACAGTAATAGATCTTGGTTGGGTTTTTGGAAGCAAAAAGAGAATTCTGCTACGGGTTTGTTTGGAGAGGTTATCTACTCCTATGAAATGATTCGACAATCTGTTTGCTATTTTTGTGGGCTTCCTCTTTTTAAGTCTCCTACAACGTTTAAACAAACCCTTTGCATTTTTTCTATTTTAAACTTTTGAGTTTTAAAAAAAAGAAGCAAACTTTCTTCCTTTGTCCTGAAGGTTCTTTTTCAAGAGTCAAGTGGACTTTGTTTTTGTTTTGTTTTTCTTGAAGGTATTTCGCTTCTCATCCAAGAAGCTTCTTCAGATCTTCTAAAGAAGTTTCTTGGATGAGAAGCGAAACGACTTCAAGGAAAAAACCCAAGAAAGTCCAGTTGCCTCTTGAAAAAGCACCTTTGGGACAACCATGACCTGGATGACTTGAGAATCTGCATGTTAGGCAGTTGTATTAACCTCTGAGCCACAAGTTCTCCTCCCTTCATCAGGTGTCTTGATAGAAAAACACTTAATCTCTCCCCTGGCTCAAGCTGATGAAAAGAGGAGAACTTGTGGCTCAGAGGTTAATACAACTGCCTAACATGCAGGCAGCCCAAGTTCGAATCCAAGTAAGGGTATGGCTAGCTGATGAGAGCTAAATTGCTTGAAATAGATTTATATTAGTCTCCCTTTATTTCTTTATCAGTGAAATATAAATTTGGTATAAAATGGTTTGTCATGAATGCGACTGCTTGAGGGCTCCTGGATTGGAGCTGAAAGGCGAAAGGGATGCAGTATGCTCCATCCCACATGCTGGGGTAGACCAGGTGTCTTGATAGAAAAACACTTTATATATATATATATATACAGTATATATGTATTTCTCTTTAGCCAGGTTCTTCCTACGTAAACCAAGATTTTTATGCAGCCCTAGGTCAGTGAAATCACAATCCACTAGTTTCTAGGCTTTTTTCAGGCAGGCAGCAAGCACCCTGCTGCCCATTGGGAGACTAAGGAGACTAAGATAGATCTATTTTGGACTTATTAGTCCTCATCAGTTAGCCACACCCTCATCCCATGTATCCTCCCTGTAAAGGTACAGTATTTGTTTTCTTTTCTTTTCGTAGGCCTTTATGTGCAGAATATCATTTGGCTCCAGCTACCAGCTCTGGACGATATCTTCGAGTCTCGCTGTTTGAGAAAGTTGCATAACATTCTCAGAGAGTCTTCCCATCCTGCTTACAATCTTTTTGGACTGTTGCCTTCCGGCAGAAGATGCAGAACAATTAAAACTCGGACCACACGTTTTCTGAATAGTTTTTATCCCAGAGCTATAATTGCACTCAACCATGAACTAAAGGGCCACCATCAGTGAGCTGTTGGACAGTATTACTTGGTCTGTTGTGTGGATGTTTGGGTGGTTTAGGGATGGGGAATTTGTGGTGGGTGGGAGTGTGCTTGGGGATTGCTATGTGTGTTGGACCTGGTCTTTGGGTGTTAAGTGAATTTTGTTGTATGGGTATACTGTGTATACACGTACAATGACAATAAAGTTGTTGTTGTTGTTGTTGTTGTTATGGAACAACCAATAAAATTGGTCTAAAAAGCACTGCCTGGCTAAAGAGAAATTAAACTTCCTCTAACTGAGGGGTGTCAAACTCAAAGCCTGGGCTGCATCTGGCCCTCGGAATGCTTGGATCTGGCCCGCGGGGCCGCCCTGGAAACAGAAAAGGACTGGCCAGCTCCATTTTTGCTGGCAGAGGGTTGCAGGAGGCTGTCGCAGCTGAAAACGGAGCTCGGGAGCCCATTTTCTTTGGCAGAGCTCTTGGGTCATCACAGGCGACCACAACATGAGTGACATTGAGCTGGCCATGCCCACCATGGCCACACACACACACACACCGAGATCAAACACAACCCTGATGTGGTCCTCAATGAAATCAAGTTTGACATCCCTGCTCTAACCACAGTATAAAGTTGATTTTCAGCTCTTCCTATTAATCAACTGTAGCAAAACCCAAGGATATATATGCCAGCTGTGCGATATGGTGCTGTTGGCTTGGCAAACCAATCCCTGTTTTCATTTCTATCTAAATTACGTCTTATCAAAAGGCAATCATCAAATAAGACCAGGGAGACAGGAGAGCAAAACACTTAAGAACAACAATTCCTTCAACAACAATTTGTGTTCTTCAGTTCCACGTCGGGCACTGATTGATGCAAGCCCCATTTTAAAAACAAGGCATTTCAGGGGTCATTTTTAATTATTAATATCGGCGGTTCTGGAGGCCACACATCATTTGAGCAATTCTCTTTGTGTATGTGCGGGAAAACAATTTGAACTTTGACAATCCAGCTCTTGAAAGAACCGGCTGCAGTTTTATCCGTCAACAGAGAGGCAGCTGCAGATCAGAGAAAGCAGTTTGTACAGAAACATGCATATCCTTCTTCATTCTGATACGGGGTGGTTTTGCATTCACACACATACCAAAGGGAAAATAAATATTTCTCAGCGTGCCCGCCCGCACGTAGATCAAGACGAAGAGTCGGGAAGGAAGGAAGGGCCAGTGAGCAGATCAAAGACATGATGGAACATTAAAGATTGTGCAGCCAGACACATACTGTTTCCCATTAAACCGTCATAGACGTTAATTAAATATGGCAATCAACAGCCAAGAAAGGAGTCCACTCTGTATGTTTTCATTAATGTTTGTATCTTGACACCTTAATGTTCCATAAATGCCATCTATTCTGAAACATTCTGGGCACCAAACCATACTGCACTGTAACTCTGATGAATAAAAGCAAGCAGAAACAAAGCAATCTCCTTTGATTCCGATTACTCTTTTTGTGTGTGTGCGTGTGGTTGTTACCATTTTCTATTTCTTCTGTGCTTTAGCCATCAATGGGAACAAATATGGAGTGCTGAGGTCCTCTAGTGGTTTATCATCAAATAGCATCTGGCTAAAGACAGACGCAACATCTGTCAAATGGAGGAGGAGGAAGAAGGAGGAGGAGAAGGAGAAGAAGGAGAAGAAGAAGAAGAAGAAGAGGAGGAGGAGGAGGAGGAGGAGGAGGAGGAGGAGGAGGAGGAGGAGGAGGAGGAGGAGGTGGTGGTGGTGGTGGTCATGGTGATGAAATGGATATAATGCTATTTCAGTTCAACTTCAATTCCAGTCACATAAGGGAACTGCAGCGTTACAGGAACAACTATGGGTCAGGTTTGGGTCTTGTGTAGTGAGGGTCCATCTGACCCATCACAAGACCCTCACTTGACATGACCCACACCTGACCCATCACAAGACCCTCACCTGACGTGACCTCCCCATCACAAGATCCCCACCGGTGACCCTCACCTGACCCATTACAACACCCTCACCTGACATGACCCTCACCTGACATGACCTCTCCATCATGACCTACTGACTGCACAAAGCCCAGGCCCTTACAAGCAGAAGAACACCGACACTGACATCCCCTAAATTCTGCTGAAGACATTACTTAGCCTGGTAATGAAATATTCGGAAACCAACCCACAAGCTTGGAGAATGAACCTCCAACTTCAACAGCCAGTCCCTTTTGAAAACACCAAGTCACACAAAATGAATTTCAGTGCTGTCTAAAGAGTTGGGGAACTCCTGGATGAAACTGCAGGTATCTTGACTTTAGAGTTCTTTGTTGACTCTCATGACATCAGTTGGCTTTGATAGCCCAATGTTGAATGGCCTTTGAAGTTTGTACCCATGTTTTAAACGGTGCACTGATCCATGTGCATTTACAGACAGAAAGGTTCTATGTAACATAGATTCACTGCTATGGGCTGTGATGCTCGTTCGCCTCCTCGTGGTGCACCCTGGATAGCACGGACGTGTGAACCAAACGACTAGCAACAACCGGCAGCCAGACTACATTGAAAAATTGGCAGTTAATGACGGTTGCCAGCCAGACATCTTTGTAGAACTGCTGGCTCTCTAAATACAGGGCAACAGGTAAACAAAATGGGACTTTTTTTTTTGTCTTGAGCCACATTGCACCACCAGCTTTATGAAGGCAGGAAGCCTTAGTGAAGGAGTACAACACAATTATGAAAAACCCGCCTCTTCCTCTGCATGCTGATCTTCCTCTTTTTTTTTAAAAAAAAAATTGATTTATATGCTGCCCTTCTCCGGAGACTCAGGGTGGCTTACAATGCATTAAGCAATAGCCTTCATACTTTTGTATATGTCAGATGTAAATGCCTTATTCTCTAATGTGTAAATAATGTATATATGGAACATCAGGGGTTAACTTATTCTTTGGACTTTAATGTATTCATAATTTACCACTCCCATTCCTGGCTCCACCCCTTGTATATATAAGGAGCCATCCTCCCCATTTTCCTTGCTTCTATCTTGAATATTCAGCGAATATAGAATGCCTATTATGATTAAAGAGAAATATATTTAAATCTCTAACTTCTATTATCTTTATTGAGTCTGATCCTGAAAATATTGCAACAAGCTGGTAGCAGAGGATGGTTAATTGACTCAATAAGTAATTAAAAATGTCCAAGAAAGATAAGCCCAACACCAGGGCCTATAGCAAAGAAATAGAAACTGATCAAGAGATGATCAACGAATCCACTAATGCGATTCCGAGAGAATCCGAAGAATACACCACTGAAGAAGAAGAACTGATGAGTGAAAACAACGACCAGGAAGAAATTGAGATAGAAAATAACGAACTCAGGTCAGAGATATTAAAGATACTAAAAAGCCAAAAGAATGATGAAAGCCTCATCGCGGACCTCCAGGAGATGCTGAGGAACAGCGGAGCAGCGAGAGAGAAAAACGTCATTAAAGAAAAACCCAAAGATCAAAAAACTGTGAGTGAAATGACTACTGAGAAAATAGTTGTAAAAAAGAAAAGATGTGACCTCGCGCGAAATTTTGAATGGCAGCCATCTTGGTTTCAACGAACTTCAAAAGAGAGTGAAGCAGAGCCAATCAAAACGCTCAGTTCAAAATTTCTGGCGCGAAAAACGCTATCAGACGAAGAAAGTGAAAAAGAAGTCTCAAACTCTTCAGATGAACCAAAATCAGAAAGTGAAGACGATTTAACAAAGTCTCAAGTAAAATCAGCAATGAAAACGCTTTTTGCTGCTTTTGGGCCAAGATTGAAAATTTCCAAGACATCAACGAAGAAGCAAGAAATCAAACCGACAACTCAAGACCTGCACGCTCCCATCCTGACTTCGAAAACGACGACACCCGAGCCCAGAGAGCCATGCCGATTCCGTCCTACACCGCAGACAGAATCGAGTGCCAGCGCACACAAGAGAAAGAGAAGAACCGTCGCCATCACCAAAGCCCCAAAAACCGAGCCAGAGACCGACTCATCTGAAGAGGAGCGGATCGAGAGAGCTGAAATGGAGAGAACCTTCCACAACGGCGCCAAAGAAGAAATGAGCAACGCGCATGTGCAAAACTACGTAGACGGCCCCGAAAGACTTGAACTGGCCAGAGAACCGCGCAGACTCGTTACAAGCATCCCAATGCCGTTCTGTAATTTCCTGCACTTGAGAGACCACGGACTGCCTCAGGTTGTAAGTAATGGACAAAATAATGTGGGGAACTTACCCAGTGACTTCCCAAAACTTAGAGTTGATGGCATTAATTTACAAGAGTGGTACCAACAGCTTCAGGTTATTTTCATGAAAGAAAATTTACTATTCTTTATAACTAGTCCTCCAAGAAGACCTTGGACTTTAAAAATAGATTGTTTACATCATAGAGCATTTTTCATAATAATTTCTAGCGTGTCTCCTGCAATGTATCATAGCATCAAACCAAACCTAACTGTATCAGAAATAATCCAATGCATGTTTAATCTATTTCACAGCGATAGCGTAGCCACAACCACAAGAATGTCTAAGGATTTCTTTTCTTCTAGAGTGAAACCAGGGGTTTCTATAAGTGAGCATTTGATAAATCTAAACAAAATAAGAGCTGAGCTGCAATTGAGGGGGGAAGTGATTTCAGATCAAACAATGAAAAGTGTTATTATCAATTCACTTGATCCATCATGGGATAGCTTTATGTCACACTTAGATACCATTAATTTGGGATATTTATCAATAGAAAGTCTATCTAACAAATTGATAGCAGAAGACAATTCAAGAAAAAATCGTTCCAGTAACCAAACAGAACACAAATCTTTTAGGAAAGTAGTCTTTCAAGATAAATATAATGAGGCCTTTAGATGCCACAATTGTGGATCCAGGGAACACAGTAGAAGAGACTGTCCCAAAGTCCCAAGGGAGAGACATAGGCCAGAATATAGGAACAAATACAATTACAGACAATCTTCCACAGATAGACACAAATATAGAAGTCCACCAAATTACAGAGAAAGTAGAGGGGGTAGAGAAAATTCAAAAGAGAGAAAATCTGGGTCACTAAATGGGCTAAATAAACAAGACAGCACCAGAACACAACAAGATGAGAACAATAATTGGCTTATTGATTCTGGTGCAACAAATCACACCACTAACAACAAAAGTATATTAACTTCATTTACAGAAGATAAGTTTGTGATAAAGGTAGCTAATCAAGAAAAGGTTCAAGTATTAGGCAGAGGAAATGTGACCTTGCCTGGTTTAGGGAAAATAGAGGGGGTATTATTAATCCCAGAAATACCTCACAACATACTGAGTGCTATAAAACTAAGCAGAGAATCTGACATCAATATAGTTTTCTCAAAGGGGAAAGCAACTATAGAAAAGAACAAAACAAATGTAGGTACTGTGATGATAAAAGGGGGTCTACCCTATCTGATAACCAAAGAAAGATGGTTACATAACATTGATTCAAATATGGAAGATTGTATTGAAGCAGATGATGAAAATGTCAGTAACAGTGACAATGATGAATGTAAAATAACTCATGATAACAAAAATACACACAATGAGAAGAAACCAAAAATAGGTAAACCAATTCATGATGAGTGTGCTCACATCTTACATAGGAAGTTAGGACATGCAAGCTTTCCCGTAGTACAAAAAATGACTGAACACGCAGAAGGTGTCAAAATAAAAAATTGTGAAAATTATTTGGAATGCTCAGTATGTAAATCCACCAAACTAAAAACCAGTCCCAGACCAAAAAAATCTAACAGATCAACTAACAATATTTTTGATTTGGTACATATGGACTTAGTTGGTCCATTAACTCCATCAATTAACTATAGAAAACGTTACTTCCTAACAATAGTGGATGATTACAGTCGCTATGGTTTTGTTTACACATTAAAGCACAAGGATGAAACCTTTCAGAAATTTAAGGAATTCTACAAACGCATAGAAACACAGCATAATATCAGAATAAAACAAATTATGACAGATAGGGGATGTGAATTCATGTCTAAAGAATTCTCCCAATGGTTAAAGGATAGAGGGATGCTACATTTCACGTCCAATCCATTTTCTGCATTTCAAAATGGGATTGCAGAGAGAAAGAATTCCACACTACAAACCATGATTAGATGCACATTAGAGGATGCTGGTTTAGGCAAACAATTTTGGTCAGAAGCCTTACATTATTCAAATTACACTCAAAATAGAACATGGTCCAGTATTGTGAATAAGACACCATATGAGGTGATGTACAATAGAAAACCCAAATTAGCACACATGCACATATTTGGAGTTACTGCAGACGTACACATACCTAAACAATTGAGGAGAAAGGGAGAAAACGTATCCAGGAGATTAAGATTCATGGGATACGAAACTGGAACCAAAGGGTACAGATTCATTGATAATAATAACAAATTTATAGTATCCAGAACAGCTGTGTTCCATGAGCAGGCCAATTGGTCTAAATTGCACCTTAATGAAATATTTCCTAATAAAAGCAAAGATAATATATCTTGCGAGGAAGGAACAACAGAAAATCAAAATATTAACAAAAGTAAAAACAAAACCAAAACTTGGACAAATAGTCAGCATAAAATAAAGACAGACACATTAACAAAAAAGGAAGCCAGATATTTGCATGACAACCATAGCAAACCTGAAAGAAATATTAGAAACAATAGAAACCAAATACCAAATAAATACAAAGATTACATAATGCATATGGATGGAGAACAAATAACACCTAATACATATGAGGAAGTATTGAAACTTCCCCGTGAAGAAAGAGAAAAATGGGAACTAGCTATGGAAAAAGAGATGGAAAGTTTACAAGGATTAAATGTATTCACACCTGCGATCGCACCTAAGGATAAAACAATTATAGGTACCAGGTGGATTTATAAAATTAAGAATTTGGAAGGAGGTAATACCTTATACAAGGCCAGACTAGTTGCACAAGGTTATGCACAAAAATATCCAGAAGACTATACTGACACTTATTCACCAACAGTGAGAACAGAGAGTGTCAAAACAGCTCTTGTAGTAGCATCTGCACTCAATCTGGACGTGTTTCAATATGACATACAGACTGCATACTTACACGCAAAATTAGATAAGGAAATATATGTAAGAGCACCACACAGTCAATACACTAATAAGAACGAAATTTGGTTATTAAATAGGAGTCTGTACGGATTGAAGCAATCTGGCAAAAGATGGTACGATTGTTTGGTAAAAGTACTTAAGACCATGGATTTCAACGCCACCACTGCTGATAACTGTTTCTTTGTAAAAAAGAGTAATGATCATATTGAATTTGTATTAATTTATGTGGATGATATTTTATATATTGGAAAGCATAAAGAGAGCAGGGAAATCTTTGTAAATAAGTTAAACGAACATTTCTCATTGAAATCACTAGGTAGAGTGAATAAATACCTTGGTGTACAAATTAACAAAACTAAAAGGGGATTCAAACTTACTCAGAAAGATAAAATCATTGAACTCCTAAACAAATGTAACTTAAATAATGCCAAAACATGTGACACACCTATGCAAACTGATTTTCTTAGAAACACTGATGAATCTTCCCCTGAGTTTAAAGACAACACATTTTACAGATCAGTTATAGGTTCACTCCTTTATATATCTAATTGGACTAGGCCAGATATTGCATTACCTCTCAATTTATTGTCAAGATATGTTAGCAAACCAACCTTGTATCATTGGGAAGCTGTCAAAAGAATTTTAAGATATCTGAAAAGTACATTAGATTTTTGTTTAATATTGGAACCAAATAATGACAAAGAACCAAAAATTACTTGTTATGCTGATGCAGATTGGGCTGGTGATACATCATGCAGAAAGAGTACCTCTGGTTATGTTTTTCTATTGAACGATTGTCCAGTTTACTGGTATACTGGTAAACAAGAACTGGTAGCCACTTCTACCACAGAAGCGGAATATGTTTGCTTGTCTAAAGCTGCAAATAACCTTGTATGGTTCAATGATTTGATCACAGATGTTTGGAAGAAACCTACTTTACCATTTATTATGCATGAAGACAATAAAGCGGCCATTGAAATATCTAGATCCGATGCAATTGGACAAAGGTCCAGGCATATTGATATAAAATTTAAGCACGTGAGACAACTATCTCAAGACGGATTCATCAAAGCAATACATTGTGATACTTCTGAACAATTAGCTGATATATTAACAAAACCCTTACCTTCTAAACAACACAAATATTTAACTTCTAAATTATATGTATTATATTGTCCTGAATCTGAATGTAACTGGTGTTGTATAACGAACCGGCATTTAGAGGGGGATTTGTCAGATGTAAATGCCTTATTCTCTAATGTGTAAATAATGTATATATGGAACATCAGGGGTTAACTTATTCTTTGGACTTTAATGTATTCATAATTTACCACTCCCATTCCTGGCTCCACCCCTTGTATATATAAGGAGCCATCCTCCCCATTTTCCTTGCTTCTATCTTGAATATTCAGCGAATATAGAATGCCTATTATGATTAAAGAGAAATATATTTAAATCTCTAACTTCTATTATCTTTATTGAGTCTGATCCTGAAAATATTGCAACAGTATATTTATCTTCTATCAATCTCTTCTATCAATTGACAGTCTTAAATCCAGGAAGCCCTTTCTCGCACTCGCTCAAGAGCTGTCTAACAACTTTGACATCAACACACAGTGGAAAGACAAATGGGCTGCTGAACCCCCAGATACAGGCAGTTACATAGATGACCCTACACAAGAGGTGCCAGGTTTCTGACCTTCCTCGCCAGCATCGGTCAACTCTGAACAGGATCCGTACCCAACATGGTGTCTGCCAAGACTCATTGCTTAAGTGGGGTCTTTTCTCTACCCCTCAGTGTGACTGTTGTCAGGTTTCGAGGTCATCTCAAATAAATTGCATTTCAAACAAAGTATTTGAAGAAAACTCCCATTTATTAAGCATGACATTCTAAATCCAACTCCATCGTAGCCAACACTGACTTCCAGACCCAAAACCCTCCCTTTCCATTCCCCACTCCCCTGCACTCATTGGCCATCTTCCAAGTCACTCTACCCCTAATCTACTGCTCCAGCTCAAAGGAATTTCCCCCCTCCCATCCCATCTCCTAGGGGATATTATCTCCAGGGAAAATAAGTAGGTGAAAAGTCAAATGTCCCTTTCCAGACACCTCCGCTTCTCCTTCTTATGTCAGCACTAGAGTAAATGCAGCTTGAAGTGCTGACAACTGTGGTGCTCCTCGACAAAATATCCATCACATTGTGTCCGAATGTCCATCAAGAGTGGACATCGGCCCAAGGTCTGATTTTTTTCAACATAGACCACCCATGACCCTGGATGGCTGGGTGGAGCGGACATTAACATTTGAACTACTGCAAGTCCATGTATTTGCCATACGTTAAATAAATAAAACTGCTACATGTACATTTCAGCTCTATCATCCTTTTTTTTGGGGGGGGGGTAAACTTTGGTTGCGTGTTTACATTGTCCCAGATCAGAAATCACAGATGTGTTCATCTGATTTCAGCGCTAAATTTGGTATTTCCCTTAATTAATGGTTATAAAACTGTCAGGAAATTTCTCCTTAGTTGTAGGTTGCTTCCTTCCTTGATATTTTTCATATCTTACTTCTTGTGTGCTTAGTTTAAATGAAACTCCAAACACACAAGCCTGATTTCAACCCTGATCATTTCTTACTTTACATGAATTTCTCAGCCGCAGTAGAGTAGATTCTTGAAGTAGATTCTTCATCTACTACAACGGATTACACTAAATATAATGGATCTCACTGTTGTAATTAGAGGACCTGGATTACGTTGTTGCTTCTGCACCGGGACAAATTCTGAAAGCTTCTGCACTGGGGACAAGTTCCTTGTGTGTCACATTTGGCCAAATAAAGTATTATATAGATATTTCTATATTTTTCCCCTCACATCAACCAATAAATTCTTATCAAACTTGGAGGAATGCAGTGGAGATTCTTTAGACTTTAAGGGCAAACCAATATATTATATTAAAGGTGTGTGGGAGTGGGCAGTGGTGGGATTCAAATAATTTAACAACCAGTTCTCTGCCCTAATGACCGGCTGGGTGGGCATGGTCATGGTGGGCATGGCCAGGGGGTGTGACAGGCAGCATTTGGCCTCCTGCACCCCCCTGGGAGCAAAAATGGGCTGCGGGGGGTGCTGTCCCCCCACACCGGATTTTGGGCCTAGTAGACCTCCCTGCAGCCTCCTGGGAGCAAAAACAGACTGCAGGGGGGGCTCATGCTGTACCCCCTGTGCCCCATTTTGGGCCTAGTAGGCCTCCCTGCACTTACCTGGGAGCCAAAATGGGGCACATGGGGACTCCTAGAGGGGGCGGGGCGGGGCGGGGCCGGGCCATCCAGCAATTTAACAATCAGTTCACGCGAACCGGCCTAAACCAGCTGAATCCCACCACTGGGTGTGGGTGTGTGTATGTGTAGATATATGTATGTATAGCTATTTTTTTTCTAAGACCAGCAACATTTTGGGGAAGATAACTCTTGAAATTACAGAAGACCGATAAGTGGTTAATCTCCCCAGCTGTGCAAAAAAATCCTAACCTAATTTTCGAAGCTGGTAGCTGAAAAACCCACACTCAAAGGTGAGGTCACATAAGAAAGTACATTTGGTCTAAAAGTTCTGTTTTTCCAGTCTAACAATGTACAGTTTTGCTAAAAGGCATTTTGAAATATTGTGTCTGTTGAAGGCTCATTGCTTAGATGGGGCAGTTTCAAGATTAAAATTTAATTTCCACGTTTTTGTTTTTGTTTTTGTTTTTAATCAAGAAATCACAGAGTTGAAAGTCCAATTTTCTGCTTTGGACACCTGAACAATATAACGTGGGAATAGGCAAATATATTTTTGGGAGGCATGCATGACACTTGGTGCAGATTGTGTTTGAACATAATTAATAAGCCACGATTCGTTCTCATTTAATACAATTCCTTAGAAAGCAGCATCCTGCTGAACATTATGGAAGCCAGATTTCTTAGGATTAATTGAACTTTAATGTTGGTGTTTGGTAGGATTAATTGAAGTTTAATGTTGGTGCTGAAATCATTCTGTTACCTATATTTTTTTTTAGTTTAGAGAAAAAAAGGAGAATATTAAGTAAATTTCAGAAATACCCTACAGAAAACTACCCATTAAACACACCATATTCTATGGTAGACTGGATCACTATTAAAACTTTTGAAACATGGATTTTTTCGGTATATGCTTAATGTTAGATTTGTTTGTTTGTCTACAAATTTTTTTTGGTTTTGATACCGTTGGATATATGTTTTTCTGTTTTCTTTGTTTTGCATTTTATTCTTGTTGATAAAACTATCTATCATCTATCTATCTATCTATCTATCTATCTATCTATCTATCTATCTATCTATCATCTATCTTCTTCTTTTAGCGACCCCATAATCACTTGCAGAGAGGAGTCTGGGAAACTGATTGGAGTTAGCAGGGTGTTTTAATGGCCGGATGCTCTTCGTGTCGCCAGTGCGGCGTTTTGTTCAGCAGTTATATTCTCAGTGTGCCCAGAGAGAGAAATATCTGCCTCTACCTAGGATGTAAATCACAGCCTCCTAATTGTGAGACAAGAGCTCCATCTCTAGCCATCGCACTACTCTTGTCTGTCTGTCTGTCTGTCTATCCATCATCTATATCTATCTATCTATCTATCTATCTATCTATCTATCTATCTATCTATCTATCTATCATCCATCCATCTATCATCTATCTATCATCCATCTATCCATCCATCCATCCATCCATCCATCTATGTATCTATGTATCTATGTATCTATGTATCTATGTATCTATGTATCTATTTATCTGTCATCTATCTATCATCATCTATTGTCTATCTATCATCTATCTAGATAATCTATCATCTATCTATCATCATCATCATCTATCTATCTATCATCTATATCTATCTATCTATCATCTATCTATCTATCTATCTATCTATCTATCTATCTATCTATCTATCTGTCTATCTATCTATCTAATTCATACTATGTAATGCTTTACTCATTCTCACAATTGCATGATTGCTTTCCACCTAAGTGATGATCCCTTACATTTAAGCAAACCAAATTACACATGTTTGACCAAGAGATTTGTAGGATTGCTACCCTCTTTAGAACAGAGACTGCAAAGAGGCTTGCAGCTGGTCCCTGACTCTGTGATCAGTTTATTTCAACATTTCTATAACTCATCACAAAATGAAGCAAGTATGCAAAATGTTAAAAAAAATCCCAAACAAACAATGCACAGTGTGCAATTAAAAAGAAAGGAAGAAGAAGAGAGCAATGTCACTAAAGATATTCCGGGTACATACAGCACACACGGGTTTATCAGTTGTGCAGCAAATAATCATTCAGTAATTATTGATTAGCAAAGACTTGAGAATCTCCAGTTCGCTCCTTTCATTTATGCTCTAGAACAGGGGTCTCTAACCTTGGCAACTTTAAGACTTGTGGACTTCAACTCCGAGAGTTCCTCAGCCAGCTTTGCCATGATTGGAGACCTCTGCTCTAGAACCAGTCGATCTGTGGGTCTAACTCAGTCGATTTGTGGGTCTAACTCAGTCTGCAACCTTAAACACTCAAAGAGTCATTTGGACCCATTTCCCATAGAACACACCGGGAGCCACAAAACATGGGTGGGTGTGGCCAACTCGATGTCACTCACTTCCACCTGTCACATGACCCCCCTAGCCACACCTACCCAGCTGGTCATTAGGGCAAAGAACCGTTTTTTAAAAAACACCGGGAACCACAAAACCCTTTTGACATCTCTCTCTCTCCTCCCTTTTCTTTGTATCTCTCTACGTCTCTCTCTCCCCCGTCTCTCTCTCTGTATCTCTCTGTCTCTGCCCTGAATGCTTCTCCATCCCCTGCCATTGCCCTTACCTTCTCAGGCCAGGAGAGGAGTGACTGGGAGGGGAGGGCGAGGGGCGGGGCCAGCCAGTGGTGGGATCACCCAACAGGGAGCCCAAAGAGCCGCATGTGGCTCCAGAGCCACAGGTTGCTGACACCTGGTCTAACTTAACCAGTATAACTTAAACTCAAGTTTTGTTAGAACATAACATCAGAAAAGGAGGCTTATTGGTTAAGTTTCTTGGCCCAAGAACAGAACCTCAGATGAAAGTCAGCATATATACCTTCTGGACCATCCTTTTTAACTGTTTGGCTATCAGGCATGGCCTCCACCCTTGACTAACAAATCCTGCCACCCATGAAATGGACACAGGTAGTCCTGACTTACAACAGTTCATTTAGTGACCGTTCAAAGTTACAACGGCACTGGGAAAACGTGATTTACAACCGTTTTTCACACTTACGGACTACCGTTGCAACATTCTCCCATGGTCACATGATCAAAATCCAGACGTTTGGCCACTGGTTCATATTTATGACGGTCGCAGTGTCCCCTTTTGTGACCTTCTGATATGCAAAGTGAATGGGGAAGCTGGATTCGCTTGACAACCGTGTTATTAACTTAATAGCTGCAGGGATTCACTTAACAACGGAGGCAAGAAACAACTTAAAATAGGGCAAAACCTCACTTAACACCTGTCTTGCTCGGCAATGGGAAATTTGGGGTCCAATTGTGGTCATAAGTCAAGGACTAATTGCATTCTTAGAATAAATTTCCTTGCATTGCTTAGAAACAGTGGTTCTCAATCTGTGGGTTGCGACCCCTTTGGGGGTCAAATGACCCTTTCACAGGGGTCGCCTAAGACCATCGGAAAACACATATTTTCAATGGTCTTAGGAATAATTTTATGGTTGGGGGTCACCACAACATGAGGAACTGTATTAAAGGGTCACAGCATTAGGAAGGTTGAGAACCACTGGCTTAGAATAATCATCCCAGAGGTTTCCCGGATAGAGAAAATGGGTTTATACTATAGTCCTGCCTCCATTTCTGTCATTTTAGTCCCTCATCCAACCATTCAGTTGGCTTAAAGCAAGTAGTAAACAGGCAAACAAGCAAACAAACAAACAGATAAGATGATTTTTTGAATTGTTAATCAATTCTGTCTAGGTACCATAACGTTCTGATTTTCAGCTATTGAAAATACAGTTGATCCAAAGGGGACAAACAGGAGAAGAGAGAGGAACAAAACCAAAAGAAAACGAAGAAATATTGCTGGATTGTTGTTGTTGTTGTTTTTTCAACATTGCCCCAGCTTCCAACGGCATAAAACATATTTTGGGGGTGGGGGTGGGGTATGAGACGCCACTGCTTCATGCAACATTAAAAAAAAGAAGAAGAAGAATACTGAACAAATGAATATTCTCCACTGGAAAGAAGACAGATCGGACTGCACTCTGGGCTACAAAGAACCCGTTTTTACTCACAATAGATCACTATCAGTGTGTAGTTAAAATATAGTATGGGCCGTGTTCCAAGGCAGCAAGAGAAAAAAATAAATCACAACATTGTCAATTATCATCTGCTCAGGCAATCTTCTTCATAAATATCAGTGTACACATGAACTATATCTTGTAGATGCAATCTTTTGCAGAAGGAAGGATCCCATCTGGAAATGAAATGATTTAATACTAGGAGGAAAGGAATGAGTAAGCACAGCTTTCCGGGTTGAACTTCCCTCTCAGATGGCTGTGTCCAAAATTTTAGAGCTGTAATTCAGTTACATAAACTTGGATCAATCAACAATGAATCTTGCCGTACTTAATCAATGTGGATCATTGCACAAATACAACAACAGTTTGTTAAAAACTTTCTTTAACAATTTTCTTAGATTTTGTTTTTATTTTTAGATCATGCATGCTTAGTTTGGGGGGCAGGTATCTTCTTAGAAGTATCTCCTTCCTGTCAGAAATACCCCTTCTAATATGGAACTTGTTGCTTTACTAAAAAAAATGACATTATTGAGTTGAACTATGTTGAAATCAAACAATTTCCAGTGGATTAATTCAATAACTGAACTGACTAAATGTTAACAAAAGTACATTTGTGTAACTGCAAGGTGTATCCACAGCTAAATCTTTTTTCCCCTTTAATTCCAATTTAAATTAGAATGAGAAAATTTAGAAATTAAAATAGGACCAAATCCAGACACATCACATATCACAACCTTTTACAAGATGGATTTTGCATGAGAAATTCCTTTCCAACAACGTGGAGCAGAGAAAGGAGGGACCGAAAGAGAAAAGATTGGTAAGGAAAACTCAGTTTCTCTAATTATCCCTGGTTTCGTGAAGCTTTGGAGTTCTGTGCTGAATTATTAATATTTGGCTTAACAGGTTTGGACAAATAGCTATGTAGGTCAGACTTATTCTGAGACCCTGACAATACTGAAGCTAATATTCAGAAACATCTGAAGGGACATGAAACTTCAGATGCATTATTAAAGAACATGGCTTTCAACTAGTCCAGGAAGCTGCATGTAATTAATGCCAAAATAATAATTATTTTTTTCTGCAAAGAAGATATTTTTTTGCACTTCATTCACCTGTTTACAAAACTTTGCTCTCCTGCCTTCACTTTCTTGTAGGCTTGTAGGGTTTATTACGATGCTTGTTAGTGCGGAGGTGGAGGAAGGAATATAACACAAAGGGTCATTTTTCTAAATTAAGCCTTTGGCTTACGCAAGAAATATATCGGCTTAAATCAAGCAGACGTCGAACAGTTTTCATGACTGCATACAGCTTCTTGGTACCATTGAAATTCTCGGAAATGAGCTCCATCCATCCCAAAGAAATGGAAGCAATTGGGTTATTTTCTGAATCTGAATCCCCAAAGTGGAATGGAACAACTCGTTACAGCCAACTCACCGTGGCCAATTGGCAACAGCTAAGGTGCTACAAGCCAACTCGCTGTGGGACAATTCAACAGTGCAATTTAATTGTTTAACCTAATTAAAAAATTATTGTAACTGTTGTCATTCAGATGTCATTTTGTCCCTCCTTGTTCAGTGATCATTTGGCCGCGGCGAGTTGGCTGTGGCAAGTTGTCCTAGAACCCCTCAAAGTGCTGCTAAGTCAACTCTCTTTCCCATGGTCTTGACCCAAGTAGCTTAATGGTAGCTTGTATGGTCTGTGGGCTGGATTCTACCATCTTCGGTTAAGGGAGATTTCAGGGGGCTGGTGAAAAAAATCACTCACTCTAGTCTCCCACCACATGTTCCTCCAAAATGCACAGGAGAGATTCATGGAGCATTTGAGCTGCAGACAATGAAACCTGGTCAGCTTCTTTTGCACCTCCTCAAAGGGTGCCAGGATTTCCTCAAGAGATCCATGGCTCTCTGAAATTTGCAAACTGCCAACAAAAGAATTAGCTATCCATGTTCAGATAATGCCCAGATTTGTATCGTTTGGATGGTTAAGTACGTTTCTATTAAAATTAATAACGGGGATGTTTTTGTGGTGCCAACATTAGAATCTTGATTAACTTAATATCAATAGAACTAACTAGAATTGCAGATTGGGAATCTTGAGCATTTAACGTATAGGGCAGTTTAAATGACAAATTATAGATAACAGCTCAATTATTGTTCTATTCTCAGTCAATGGAATCAACGAGATTGGAAAACGTCTAATTAAGTAGACAAGGCTCCCTAAAACAGAATTGCTAACACCTTTACTTTGTTTTGGTTTGTGCTGAAGCCATCTTGGATGTATATCAAATTTATTTAATATAATGGCTGGGTTACTTTGCCAAATCAAATTTCTGGCACTAAAGCTTTCTAGAACAGTCTTAGTACATGGGAGCTGAGTTCCCATTTCTCTGGAATTCCGGTTCCTCCTGCTATGAAATTCAGGTTTCCCACGCAAACAACCCATTTGGAAATGTAGTACAACTACATCGGTGTAATTCCAGCCTGTGGATACAAATGAGAGCTCCAATAGAGGGAATTGGAGAAAAAGGGTACCAAAATGATCAATTTGTCCTCTCTTAATCCCTTTTCCATTTATGGGACTACATCTATCCTTCTCATCAGCTTTCATTCTTTTCGGCACCAATGTCACTTCTTACACTGGACTGATGCCACTTCCAATCAGAGGCTACTTTTAATACATATTGACAGTGGAGGCAGTGGTGGGATTCAAATAATTTAACAACCGGTTTTCTGCCCTAATGACCAGCTGGGTGGGTGTGGCCATGGTGGGCATGGCCAAGGGGTGTGACAGGCAGCCTCCTGCACCCCCCCGGGAGCAAAAACGGGCCGTGGGGGGACACCACATTTTGGGCCTAGGAGGCCTCCCTGCACTTATTTGGGAGCCAAAATGGGGCGCGTGGGGACTCCTGGAAGGGGAGGGGAGGGGCCAGCCAAACATTTAACTACTGGTTTGCCCGAACCGGCCTGAATCCCACCACTGAGTGAAGGGCATCTTCCAAAGGTTTTCCCAACAGTTCTAGATAGACTTCTCAAAGGATTAATTCATACTTCTGTCATTTCTTTCCTAGAGCTTCCAAATGTCTGTATCCTTTATCCTACTGCTTGGTTTCCATCTATCACCTCTCTGCTTGTCCGTCCATCCATCCATCATCTACGTTTTTCCAGAATGATATGGATTTAAGCTTTGAAGCTGTGGGGAAAAGCTGCCTGTTTGTAATTCTCCTTTTCCAGGCTGCATGGAAAACAAGCATGACCAGGAAGCGATGGCTAACACCTGATATGTATAGTAGAACCTCTGGTCATGACCATAATTCGTCCCATAACTTCGGTCGCAAACCGATTTGGTCGTGATCCAAACCTAATTTTGGAAATTTGGTGCTTACAAAAAAAAAAAAAATGGCGTGGAAGGAAGGGGAAATCAGCTGTGAAAAAGAAATTTGTGAATTTTTTGGTCAGAACCCGATTTGGTCATGGTCAGAAGCGTTCATGACCAGAGGTTCTACTGTATCAGCATTTTCTTATTTTCGAGGAATAGGAAGTGAATCCTAAGTCATGGAAAAATGTTTTTTCTGAAGGGCCAACCAAAGTGGCACAGACCAGTAAAAAAACAAACAAACATTACTTTTGGATTGTGTTTATCATATGAAGGGCCCACCTGGGTTACCTTTTTTTTTTTTAAAGCTATGGGTAAAACCAGAGGTGGGATTCACTTACCTTCCCTACCGGTTCGCAAAGACGAGCACTTGCGCCTCTGTGCATGCACATGGCCTTCTGTGCATGTGCAGTAGTCGCACATTACATCCGGGCGGGTGGGCGGAGCCTCCCACAGTCGCCACTACCGGTTTGCGCGATTTGGAGAGAACCGTCTGAATCCCACCACTGGGTAAAACCCACAATATATCAGATACGTTTGCCATGGAGACTGATGGACCTGTACAACAGCTGTCCATTTTGACAGACGGATGATTGGTGAGGGCTAAGTAACTACGGAAGGATTGCAAACACCTCTTTGCCTCCGAATGACGTTTCTTACAGCTAGCCTTGAGATCAGAACAGACCTGGGCCTTTACTGGTTCTGCTCAATCAAAATATTGGACAGTCCAGCACGGCAGGGAACGCTGGTTCGTTTCTCCAACCTCTTTTACCTCGTGGAGAAATCAAAGTGGTATGTTATGCACACAACTCTGCCTGCCTTGGTTTTCAATTTGCTGCGCTATTTATTCAAAACTCCACTGAAGGGACATGACTCTAGTGCAAGGGTGTCAAACTCAATTTCATTGAGGGTCGCATCAGGGTTGTATTTGACCTTGGGGGGCCGGGGTGGAGGCGCCACAGTGAGTGTGGCCAGCTCAATGTCACTCCTGTCAGGGGCACCTATGGGAGCCTGAGCACACTGCTTGCAAAAACAGGCTCCCGAGCTCCGTTTTCAGCTGCCACGTTCTCCTGCAACCCTCTGCCAGTGAAAACGGAGCTCGGGAGCCCTCCCGGGCTCCGTTTTCATTGGCAGAGGGTTGCAGGAGAATGTGGCAGCCGAAAACAGAGCTCGGGAGCCCATTTTCACTGGCAGAAGCACCACGGGCTAGTCCTTCGCTGTTTCCAGAGCGACCCTGCGGGCCAGATCTAAGTACCCTGCAGGCCAGAACTGGCCCCCGGGCTTTGAGTTTGACACCCCTGCTCTAGTGAGTGTAGAATAACATAGTGAAAAAACATTCCTGTATTTGATAGATACCCAGGATATCAAAATGACCCATTAAGGGTTGCTGCCAATCAAATATCGTACAGGCGAAACAATTCTAGTTGGACCCATCCATGTAACTTTGGCCAACGCCAACATAGGTTGTGTGTCATAACCATTAGAGTTAAAAGAAAACTCGGGGAGAATCAATAAAGGGACATGGACTGAGTTTTAATGCACCATTTCAGCTTAGGGGTTTGTGAATGAATAACTAAGCAAGGCTATGCTCCAGCTCAGAAAGTATCCGCTGCTTTGCTTTGCAAGGTGCAGAAGCTGAAGGACAGATGTTTTTTTTTTTCCAGTTTTCTTTCGTTTTCAAGAGGAGGGGAAAAAAAAGTGCCAGCAGCCTCCTGCATATTTTCCTCTGAGCAAGTGATAGTTGATAAGGAAGTAGGGATATGCCTGACTTTAAAAATAAACCTGATGTAGTTTATTCCGACCACGTTGGAAAATCATTACTCCCAATTGAAAGAAGAAAAGAAACCCAGAACCTTAGAATAAAGCTCTAAGGATCGAACAGTGTAAAACGTTCCAAAGACAACACACATTAAAAAAAAATTTTTTTTGAAATAACATTTTCCTGAAGAAATTAGATTTCAAAGACGAGGCAAGGATGGATAACAGCATTATACTTTCCTACATGTACAGGTAGTCCTTGACTTATGACCACCACTGAGCCCAATGTTTCCATTGCTAAGCAACCATTGCTAAGCATATATGCCATATAGGCCATTGTTAAGTAAGTTGCATCCCATCTTACGACCTTTCTCACAATTATTAAGTGAAGTGTTAAGTGAGCCATGCAGTCGTTAAACGAATCTGGCTTCCCCCATTGCCTTTGCTTTCAGAAGCCAATGGGAAAGTTGCCAATGGCGATGGCAGTGCAATTGTCATAAGTACATGCCAGTTGCCAAGCCTTCAAATTTTGGGGACACGGCAATGGTCGTCAGTGTGAAAAATCAGTCCTAAGTCATTGTTTTCAGTAACTTTGGTCACTAAATGGATGGTTATAAGTCGAGGGCTACCTGTATTGCTAATGTGGTACAAATCAGCCTTTTGTTCCTGCCTTCCATCCGTCTACAAATTCTAGAAACTGGATGAAATCCTCTGAAGTCTGCTACTGGTTCTGTGAGTCTGCTACCGAGCGCACGCTTCATGCGCGCATGCGCGCCTGAGGCGCGCCCACACAACGCTAAAAAAGGAACATTTTGAAGCCTTCCAAGTCTGCAAAGGTAAGTAGAACAGTGAGGAGGGTGAAATCCGCTGTGCCATGCGATTTAGATTAGCTAGAAAGCAGGAAATCTGACGATTCTAACTAATATAAATCTCACGTCACAGCTGATCGTCGGAAATACTGGTTCGCCCAAACCAGTAGCATTTTTTACTACTGGTTCGGAGAACCAGTCTGAACCGGTAGCATTTCACCCCTGGTTAAAGTGAGGTTTTTTTTTTAAAGCCAAGGAAAAAACACAAAAAAACACAAGTGGATAAAAAGACTTACGTCGTTTGCAGCCACATTTTTTAATCCTTTTGGGGTCTGTGATGTCATCATGACACGCCTTGCAATAAAAGTAGGCCCTGGAGTGGAAGGAGAAGAGAGATAAAAATGACACTTCTGTTAATTCATACAAATGAAATTAGTTCTACATTTTCTCTTTTGCGAAAAGTGGCGAATTAATAAAACATGCCAGCCTTAATTTCCTTTAATCTTTTGAAAGGTTTAGACGTTTAAGAAAGGGAATGTTTGCTACAAGACAATTAATTTCCAGCCCCCAGCTTGGGTGATTCGAGTTCACGCTTCTTTTAATAAATTTAACTTGAACATAATGGTGGCGAATGGTTCATAAAATGTGACACGCTGGATCAGTTCGTTGGGCTTTCATCTCGGAAAGAAGCATCCAAACTTACAAAAGAGGGTGGGGGGAGGGGACATTCTTGGCAGAGAAACTGCACTTTCAAAGGCATCTGATTTTTAATTTTTTATGGCTTTAAGACCAGACAAATACAGAAGACTATTTGTTCCACTTAGTTTCACATGGCTTTATGTTCTGAAGGAATTCAAATACAGTTGTGGAAGAAATACAGAACAATAGCATCTGCAGTTGAATACAGGATACAGATTAACAGAGTCATGTTGTGGTTCACCAGCAGCCCACGGTGCTAGCAGCGGAGTCGGACAGTGAGGAGGCTGGGGAGGATCATGGGCCAGTCCTGGACTCTAGGGAAGGCCCGGACGAGGCAGGCAGAGATGGGGCAGGGCCATCTGGGAGTCATGCGCGGACTCTGGAGCCTGCAGAGGCGGATAGCAGAGAGGCAGAGGAACAGGAGGAGCCTGTTCCTTGTACACACATGCAAAGACCTGCCAGAAGGCAAGAGCAGCTAAAGCAAAAAGGACGACTCAGGAGTAAGGCCAGGAGATGATTGCCCACTCCCATAAGGCTTAAAAGAGCAGCAATGGCCCTTTGGCTTTTTGTAGGAAAGCAACATTGCTACAATTGTTTATAGTCGGTGTCTCTTGCTTCTGAACTTTGTGAGGTTTTGCCAAGAAAAGCCTTTGGCAGGGTACCAAAAAATGCAAATGTTTGTGATAAGGCCGAAGGACTTTTTCTGAAGGATTTGTTTTTGCAATTAATTTGGACTAAGCTGAGAATGAAGTAATTCTCAGCTGTTCTAATAAAATAAGTTTGTTTAGGACTAATTGAGCCTGATAATAACTACTTGGGTCTAGGTCACAACAAGTCAGAAGGATCCTTGGAGGTCTTCTAATCCAACCCCCTGCTCAAGCAGAAGACCCTAAACCCGTGATGGAGAACCTGTGGCACACCATCTATCCGGGCACGCGAGCCATCGCCTTTTGCTCTTCCAGGTTCTGGCATGCTGGCCAGTTGGTCTTCACGCATGCGGGAGTGCCGGAAACCAGAAGAGCAGGTGCCCAGTGCGCATGCGTGCACCAAGATGATCTTCCATTTTCCAGCGCGTGCATGAGCACCGGCCACCTAGTCTTCCGGTTTCTGTGTTAGTAATCTCACGAAAAATGTCTATTATGACAAGATAGCAATAGAAACCAAAAAAGGAATTGAAAACAACGTTCTAAGACTAAGTATAAATCTGTAAGAATTTGAAAAAGGCATGCATTTCTGGTTTCTCACAACTCTAAAATCGGAAACTATTTATTGTTTTAAAGAAAACCAGAATTAAATGTATAAATACACGAGATGAGGTGTTAACATCACAAACGATGATGCTAAAATGATCAGCAATTGAATTATCGATCTTACAAAAAATGTAATGCACACAGAAGTCTTAAAAAGTAAGTTGTATGCTAAAAATGAGGGACACCGCAGATTATAAATGGAAAATGGATTTTCTCTCTCTCTCTCTTTCCTTTTAAGGAAGTATCAATCAATAAATTCAATTTATTGCAGCCTAACACCAGTAACAGATAATGAAGACATAAAATTTCAGACAGAGTTAAAGCACATTTGTAAAATAACCTGATTGAGTGATTGACCGAATTGAAATATATGATTCAACCTTGATATCGAATGTAGGTCCTTTATATTGAATGATACAAAAGGGATAGCATTCACTGTGCTGATCTTGAGTTGCTCTGATAGGCTTTCCCATCTGAATTACAGGTAGTCCTCGACTTACAAGTGTTTGCTTAGCAATCGTTCAAAGTTACAACGGCATTGAAAAAAGTGACATGACCATTTTTCACCCAGATGACCGTTGCGGCATCCCTGTGGCCACGGGATTTAAATGCGGATGCTTGACAGCTGGTTCATAGTTATGACGGTTGCAGTGTCATGTGTTCAGTGGTGGGATTCAAATAATTTAACAACCAGTTCTCTGCCCTAATGACCGGATGGGTGGGCGTGGCCATGGGGGGCGTGGCCAGGGGCTGTGACAGATAGCACTCAGCCTCCTGCACCCCCCGGGAGCAAAAATGGGCCGTGGGGTGGGGACGATGTGCTACCGTCCTGTCCTGTTTTGGGCGTAGTAGGCCTCCCTGCAGCTTCCTGGGAGCAAAAACAGGATGCGTGGGGATTCCTGGAAGGGGCGGGCCGGGAAGGGGTGGAGCCAGCCAGCAATTTAACTACACTTTTCCCAAACTGGCCCGAACCAGCTGAATCCCACCACTGCATGTGATTATATTTTGCAATCTTCTGACAAGCAAAGTTAATGGGGAATCCAGATTCACTAAACAGCCATGTTACTAATTGAAGAACTGCAGTAATTCACTTAACAAATGTGACAAGAAAAGTCATAAAATGGGGCAAAACTCACTTAACAAGTTTTTCTCTTAACAACAGAAATTCCATAATGCTCATAAGTCAAGGACTATCTGTGTTAAGGGCAATAAGCTTTACTTGTTAAAACAAATGAGACTGAATTGCTGTACCTCTACACTGTATCAGATGGAGGTGTACAAAATCAAGGAAAGTTTTGGAGGCATTCAGA
This sequence comes from Pituophis catenifer annectens, assembly GCF_029215685.1. Taxonomy (NCBI): domain Eukaryota; kingdom Metazoa; phylum Chordata; class Lepidosauria; order Squamata; family Colubridae; genus Pituophis; species Pituophis catenifer. The sequence goes on along the minus strand of NW_027256886.1, from coordinate 87,789,673 downwards.
AGACTAGGATGAAAACAGAAGATGGGGTTGACTGGCCTTTGGTCAAATCTAGCCAGAACCAATTTGCAGATGACACTAGACTGGCAGGAACAGCCAACACCCCAGAAGACAAGCTCAAGATCCAAAAAGATCTTGACAAACTTGAACAATGGGCCCTATCCCACAAAATGAATTTCAATGTGGAGAAAAGGCAAAGTTTTCCATTTAGGCAGGGAAAAAAAAAAAATCAAAGGTGCAAGTACAGATTAGGTGAGACCTGGCTCAAAAACAGTAACTGTGAGAGGGACCTTGGAGTCCTAGTGGATGATCACTTGAATATGATCTAGCCATGTGCAGCAGCCGCCAAAAAAGCTAAGACAATCCTGGATTGTATAAGCAGAAGCATAGGATCAAGATCATGTGAAGTATTACTACCGCTTTATAAAAACCCTAGTAAGACCACACCTGGAATACTGCAACCGATTTTGGTCATCAGACTACAAAAAAGATGTTGAGACTTTGGAAAAAGTTCAGAGAAGAGCAACTAAGATGATCAAAAGCCTGGAGACCAAAACATTATGAAAAACGACTGCAGGATTTGGGCTTGGCTAGTCTAAAGAAAAGAAGAATTAGGGGGTGCTCTCCCCAGCCTCCAAAGTTTTTCTAGGAGTCTGGGGAGGGCGAAAAGGGCCTTCGCCACACACCCCCAGAGACCCTCCGGAGGCCAAAAATGACCCATTGCCAACTTCCAGTCCCACCGGAAGTTGGCAAATAGGCCGTTTACGGCCTCTGGGGGAGTGGGTGGGAAAGGCTGTTTTCAGGCTGGGGTGAGCAAAAAATGGGCCTACCGTGCCATCATGTGCCAGGAGCGGGGGGAGCATAGGGGGATCCCACGTGCATGCACAGGGGCAGGGCGCATAGAATTATGGGTTTAGGCGCATGCGTGACCCGCCCCCCCTGCTCCTGGCATGCGATGGCAAAAAGGTTAGCCATCACTGGTATAGAGTCTCCTGCTTGATCAGGGGTCTGGACTACAAGACCTTCAAGGTCCCTTCCAACTCATTCATTCCATTCATATGGACACCATGTACCATGAATGTCTTCAGTTTCTCTAATACCTTCCCACATATAAGAATCTAGAGTTGGTCTTTCATTACAAGCAAATGCTTCTAAAAGTTGAGGGAGCCCTTGAATTCTTGTCACGTTCTTCATCATCACTCTTATCACATCACATCCTGCCCCAGCAGTGAGATCGGGAAAGCTTCCAAAACGCATCGTGGAACCGCGATGATACAATTACAGAACGACCAAATATTTACCTTTTCACTTCTTTGGCGTCGCTCGCAATGAAGAATCCTAGCGTACCCTCTTGAATTTTCACATGGTTTCCAGGGTTGATCAATATACTGCCCAGTGAAATGGAACAAAACAACAAACAGGAATCAAAAAAAAGAGAGAGAGAACGCTGCTACTATTGTGCTGTGAAACCAAATTCATTATTCCTTATTGCTTTGTTATAGGGGGCCCATTAGTTTGGCAAATCCAAAAGAAAAACAATAGAGGAGGCCATTAGAAGCCTTTTTTTTTTTATGTAAGGTTTCAAAATATGAGCTGTATTGAAACACTGAGGCAGAAAATGCATTCCACTCGTAACACCAAAGTGTTTATCTTGAAACTTTGCTTGAGGCCCGAGCGACTTCAGTTAGGGGTAGAAAGGGGGACAAACGTACAAAAAGCTTTGATTTTTTTTTTTTTTTTTTGGTTTGCTCTGCATTCAAAGTTAACAAAATCGTTATGATTGATGCCAAGAAAAATCGTTCCCGTGGTAAATATCTGCTCGGAAAAGCCTCACTCTGCTGGCAGTTTAGCCCTTTGTGTCAATTTCTGTTGAAGTGGGGTATTATTAATGGGCCCCCTATCACTGTCTATTACATGAGTTATAGCATAGTACATACATATATATGCTCGGGGGGAATGGTACAAGACAACCATTTACGATTGCTAAAGAAAACATAAACCGGGATATGGTGGTTAATCATTTCTCCTGCCCAAAGCCCCTTTTTCAGACTGTTGTCAATGAATCAAAATACGTTACTCATCCTTGCTAGAAAAATCAAATCAACTGCATTTCAAGATTTAGACTAATCTCATTGGACTGACTTCTGGGTTTATGGCATATGCTCTTCAACAGGAACAATGACTTTAAGCCAAACCAATTCACATTTTTAACAGAGCCTGGCCCGGGTCTTAGAGCCTGCCTTTGGGAAGAAGAGTGGGTGAACGTGGTCAGCCATCCACTTAACTTGTACATCTGTAAAGATGAAAGCTTTTGGTAATCAGTTACAGGTTTCACCCATTGAGTGTTGAACGTTCTATCAGTTCCAACATGCGACATCAAGGGAAGGTGTAAAGTCTACTAGGATGGAAATGAATACCTCAACCACATATTAAGTGCTTGTATATGCTTATCCTGCAAGAAATACCCACCCAATGGAACACATTTATGGTTGACTGGGTTTTATTTTCCTTTGCATACAGATTTGTCATCCTCTTAGAACAAGGGTCTCCAACCTTGGCAACTTTAAGATTTGCCGACTTCAACTTACCAGAAGTCTGTCTGGGGAATTCTAGAAGTTGAGGTCCACAAGTCTTAAAATTGCCAAGGTTGGAGATCCCTGTCTTGGAAAACAAAAATGTAATCAACAAATATATAATGTGGAATACATTGTAGGAATGTGCCTGGTCTCTATTTAGTGAATGTCAAGATTTTCAAAGGAGATTTTTCTTTTTTTTTAAGGGACTAAATGATTCTATGTTCCACGTGCATCTTTTCACGACCTGATCCTGCCCCACTATCTTAACATTTCTTATTTTAATGGAACACATCCTACGAAAGAAGAAGGGACGGAGAATTCTCACTGTTTCAAAAAGGCATGAGGCTAATTTAGCACAAAAAAAAAAATGGTGAATTCACAAAATTGGTTTTTCTTCCTGGAAAACCATAGGCATAGAAAAATTTCCATTATCTTTTAGTGCTTTGGTCCAAGATAATGATTTACACCAGGGGTGTCCAAACTTGGCAACTTTAAAGAGATGCTGGCTGGGAAATTCTGGGAATTGAAATCTACCAGTCTTAAGTTTGGAGACCTCTGGTTTACACAATGGCAATTATGGGATGTTGTAATTCGTTTGTGCTGAAAAAAAAAAAGTTTTAGAGAGCTTCTAAGGGAAATTTGATTGTCTCTTTCTCTCTCTCTCTCTGGACACAATTTCATCGTTGTTAAGTTAGAAGAGAGTTAACATGCATGCAATGTTTGTAAGAAACGAAGACTGCCACGATTAGAATCGATTGGGACTTAGTAGAAAACATGTTTTAAGGGAATGAGACAGTGAAAGCACATATATATGAACACAAACAGTGCGAGATACACATGGTACAGCTTTCTGGCATTATCTGTGAGAGTCAATGGATCCTTCCTCTTGCTACCTACTCATAAATGGTATTCTTCTGGAAATATTTGAAGGGCACAGAAGAGATTTTACAGGAAGAAGCTGTGGTTAGATATAATGCTGTTAAGTGGAAACTGTTTTCAGATTTACCACAAGGCCTAAAGTATCCAGCATCTGCACTTATTGTGTTGGAGAAGAGAAAAATAAATGGCATTAATCGGACAATCTCCACTTCTCCTTCCTAGATCGATAATGACAAGATGGTTTCAATACCTGGTGAACCCATCTAGTTCCTAATCAAAACCTCTTTTACAACTTCCTTGATTATTGCTAAGGCAATTAGCAATCATTGTGGATAATGTAAAAGAGGTGAGTTTTTTTCCCTCTCTCTATTAAGCAGCTAAATTTGAGTTGCCATTGAATTTAATCTGAATTTTACTTTCAAATCTGGAAGTTCTTTCTTTAGCTATTTTTGCTGTTGTTGTTGTTGAAATGTAGCAAAATGTTGCAATTTTTAATTTGTTTTAGAAGATAAGCCAAAGATCAAAAAGAGAAAAATGTGATTTAGGAGACAGGACAATTCTGAGCTTAACATTATTAGCATATATTTGAATACAAGAACATATTATTATCATTACAGTCAATCAGATGTTCAGACTGGATATGGCATTTTTGTTCACCTATCGAGTCCTTCCTGAGGACCTGAGATAGGCACATGTGGATGCTTGATGGTGTTAAAGCATCAGAGGATGGAAGCTGTTCCGAGTAAAGCTGCCTTTTGCAATTGATGGTGACTTTGTCAATGCCTATGGTGTTCAAGGGGTGCTCCAATTGTTTTGCAATTATTAAAATAAGAGCGTCATGGTGCAGTGGTCGGAATGCGGTATTGCAGGCTAATTCTGCCAACTGCCAGCAGTTCGATCCTGACAGGCTCAAGGTTGACTCAGCCTTCCATCCTTCTGTGGTCGGTAAAATGAGGACCCAGATTGTTGGGGGCAATAGGCTGACTCTGTAAACCACTTAGAGAGGGCTGTAAAGCACTGTGGAGTGCTACACAAGTCTAAGCATTATCGCTAGTGCTATTATTGATCAATATTGAGGTCAGAACCAGTTTGGTGTGGTGGTTAAAGCACCAATCTGGAAACTGGAAAGATGTGAGTTCTAGTCTCATCTGAAGCACAAAGCCAGCTGGGTGATTTTGGGCTAGTCCCTCTTTCTCAGCCCTAGGAAGGAGAAGGTGGCCAGAGCAAACCACTGTTGAAAAGCTTTGTCAAAAAAATTGCAGGGACTCGATTGTTCATAAGATGGATAACATTTTTCAATGTCCAAAATCTGGGTGCTTTAGGCCTGGCAGACATCCTGAATAGCAAAACCTACGTTGGAGCAGATTTCCTGAATTTAAACCATTTTTAAAAATAAGCGATGAAAAGATTCAAAACCTATGGGGAATTCAGAAGGACTACCCAGGGTGGAAGTGCTGACATTTTGGCTGGACACTGAAGAGCAAAATCTAAGCTTGAGTGCAGGAAATAGATCCCTCTCTGATATTTTTGTCCCATACAATTGCTAAATTGTAAGTTGCGTTGAAAATTTCAGAGATCGTATCACACAATATCAGATGGGCATTTCTATCCCTGAATTTTATCCCCGAGTACTCGTTATTTTATTACTATGTTTGTAGACTCTTTTCATTTTCTCAGATCTGGAGACAGGGAGGAAATCCGACTTTCACATAAAAATATCTGTACTGTTATTTCAAAGTAAAGATTTTTTATTTATTTAATTGTTCTCGATGGGGGAAAACTATAAGCGTTATAGTTCCTCTGTCTATTTTTATTATTCGGTATTCTTCCGTTGTAATGTGACTTTTAATATACAATGCAATCCACATTTCAGTTTTATTTTGCCTGTTTTGCCTGTTTATAATGAATAATGAATTTATGTTGATTATGAATTCAGGTCTTAATTTTTTTTATTTGTTTCTCCACGGAACATTGATAATCATTTTTAAAAACAGTGTCAAATTAACATAATACTAAAATACTAAAAATGGCATTTAATTAAACAGCAGGCGAAATTCACATTTTTTCCTTCTAGCCTGAAGTAATATTTTCCATTGTTTCATGTTAAATATTAATTCAAATGAAACTTCAGTAGGATCAGAATTAATGGTATGATTGATCAGAAAGCTAAACTTGAGCTGACAGTCTTCTGTCACCCAATTTAATGTTGCTCTCATTGAAAGATAATTGAGGATAATTATATGGCATAAAATCCATACCTTTGTAAAAAAAAAAAAAAAAAAAACCTGTGAATTTTTATTCGCTAAATAACTACCATTTAGACCAGTGGGGAATTCTGGGAGTTGAAATCCACACATTTTAAAATTGCTGAGATTATGGAACGCTGATTTAGGACTAGGGGCCTTATTTATAAGGCAGCGGATATTAGGTCTTGCTATGAAATCATAACATTTCAGTAGAACTATACTTTGCCTTAGTTAAATCTTAGATAAATTTGAAGCATTGCTACGTTCGTGAAAATAAAGCTTCTAGTTCTATGGGTCAAATTACATGTTACATTAAGCACAGACTCTTACGTCTGAAGGGCAGTGTGGCGGCTCAAAGGTTAAGACACTGGGCTTGTCGGCTGGAAAGTGGATACCCTGGGTTCGAGACCCAAATGCTATGTGACGGGGTGAGCTCCCGACCTCACCCCAGCTCCTGCTAACCTAGCAGTTCGAAAACATGCAACTGTGAATAGATGAATAGGTACCACTTCAGTGGGAAGATAACAATGCTCCATGATGTCATGCTGACCGCATGATTGCAGAAATCTCTTTGGCCACTGAGCCTTCCACCTTCAAATGGAGACGAGTATCCCCTCCTATAGTCGACAACGACTAGCGGAGTAAAATCCTCAGGGATTCCTTAATTCTTAAGTAGGATCCCTAAATTGTAATCTTCATAAACACAGGGGACAGGACCTCATTGCTTGCATCATTTTGACCCAAACAGTGTCAAAATATGACTCTGCAAGTGTCTCTCCATTTGGATATCTGTATATGCAACGTGCATAGAAAAAAAAAAAGACTCGCATTGCAGTGGTATAAATCTGCTTTCTTCATTCTGACCAATCCTTCCTTTACCGTCAAAGATGGTGTTGCAGGGAAAGAAACTTCTCAGGCATTTGACTTATGTAGTTTGCTGCCTGGACATGTTTTTTTTAATCCTTTATTCCTAACACATCCACGAAGGAGATAGAATTTCAGGAAAATGAACGGTGGGGATTGGATGAAATTAAGCTTTTTTTTAAAAAAAATGGTTTAATGTAATATGGAGTTCACTTTCAATCTCATTCTGATAGTTAGAGATCCGTATTATAAATGAATGCCAATATTTCCTATTAGGTCTTGAACACTAGGGAAGCTAAAGGGCACATCAGCTTTCTCTATCGCCTGTATTTCTCAAGGGGAAAAAAATGAGAACAGAGCATTAAAATGTATATTGTTACATCAGCGAATAAGTCCAAAACTCTATCTTGTATGCCTCAGCATTGAAAGCATGCTAAAGCATCTACAATGTTCTGAGCTCAGATGTAGGTCGAATGTCAAGCTTTTTAATGGGATGAGTGACTAAAAAAAAAATAGTAGTAGCAACTTTCATGCTATGGTAGATGTGCTGTACCATTCCCCGTGCAATTAAGATCACAATAATATATTTTTTTTTTCACCACCATGATGCAGTGCTGTATTTAGTTTAAGAGAGATGGGACATTCCTGATTACAGGCAAGGTTTTCTGGAAGATCGGTCTGTGGGTTATGGCAAACGGTCCACTAAGAACTCCTTAAAATGAACTTTACTCGTTGAAGTATTTATGAATGACAGGAAAAAAAAATACTTTTTTTTTCCTTGACGAGTTTCTTGAGACCATATTTGTAAATAATACAGAGACATGCACATCTGTCGGTTTGGAGGAGCAAAGAATCTCTCTGCTAGCACTCTCCAGGACTTTACAAGCTTATGTTACTACAGGTTTACACAGAGAGGAGAAGAAATCACCACAGACACCAACGAGAAGGCAAATGACAAAACATTTTCTAAAGCTGCAGAACACCAGAGCCGGATCATAACTACAAGCAGTTCTATGTGTTGCTCCCAGAGAATTAAGTCTTTCCTCGTAATTGGGAATAGCCAAAAGATTTAGTAGCTCTCTCTCTTTTTTTTTTACGATGCCCAAATTTGCTTTTGAGTCAAAGCAGATCGAATTCAACATCTTCCCAAGTGGATAGATGCCCACGAATGAGCAACTGATGCTCTAATTTAAGTGAGATTTGGGTCATTCTAAACCGGGAGCAAAACAGCACACCTTTAAACCACACACACACACACACACATACACACACACACACTTGTTTCCACACAGCTTTGCATGCCTTTACCACGAGGTTAAAATTACTGGTAAACAAGAAGCCGTATAAGAGGTGCAACATCTGCAGATCCTTTGAAGATGCCAAAGTGTTGCAGTAACTTCTCTGCAGTTGGATCATATGAATAATGCCAAACTGTCAGGAAGCCAGGTATCTTGTTCACAAATCTACTCCAAATCCACAGGAAATAAGAACTAAACAGAAAGAATATCACAGACTACACAGGATGATAAAGACAGAAGCAGGGACGGGAGAAAGAAAACAGCCGATTTCAGGATATGCAGGTTCAGTCAGGTTCATCCGAATGGGGTCGAGAATGAAGAAAATGCCAGGGTGACGTTGGAGAGGCATTCAGATGAAGGAAATTAAAAGAGAAATCAAAGGGATTTGGTGAGGCATGCCTTGTTGTTCTCAAAGACACAACAACTGCATGGCAGGTCGGTTCACGTTTAGTACTTGAATATCAGCACAATAAACGCAAAATGGACCGGCTCAAAGTCGGGGGTAAGAGGTCAACCCATTCAAATATTCCAGTCAAAAGTCTTGTATGGAAAAGCTACACGAAGGCCATCGTTAGAACTGTAGTAGCTTCTGGGTGGGGAGATATTTCAGTTATTTTGATTCAGTGTTAGGCTCAAAACTAAAAGCGGAAACAAACAAACAAACAAACAAACAAACAAACAAAAAAGGCATTTAGACACTACTAATGAATGGTGGAAGGGACAGCATGAAGCTCCATGTGGAACAAAAAGTCTGGAAGGACGCTTGATGGGGGAATTTGAACAAGGGTAGCAAATGTAAAAGCAACAAATCGCAGAAGTTAATAGACACGAAGCAGACACTGTTGCAACAAAACACAGGAACATAAAACAGGGGAAGAGGAGTACTGGACAGGAGAGACAGTTCTCCTATTGAATGAAATCGGATATAACTTTTCCTATTGGATTAATCTTTTCTCCTAAGGCAACGTTGCTAAATGTAATTTATATGGGTATTATTCCTGCAAAGAAGTTAGTGCAGAAGACACAAAAGAAAAAACAATGCAGAAACCAACTGTTGCTATCAATTGTTCTCTCCTCTTTGAAACTTTGGGGCTCGTTATATATATGTATATATATATAAATATAAAATCTGTACGTATATTATATACATATATATTTATATATATGTGTGTGTGTGTGTGTGTGTGTAAATGTGAAAGATAGACAAAGATGTTATCTTCCTGTATTCTTGGTAAGGAATTAGTCCTGAAGTTAGAAGGATTGGAGGTAGGATTGAGGTTGGAAGGTAAAGTAACGAAGAGGGCATACCGCTTTCGACTTCTGCAAACGACAAGAAAAAAATTTGCAAATCAAAACACTTGGATAAGAAATGAACTGACACCCCCAAAAAAAAAACAAAAAACCAAAGGCCAGAACAATAAATAAATAAATGAGTTAATAACCCAAAACACTTTGATTTGAAATTCTTCAAATCTACCTTTCCCTTTTTAAAAATAAATAAATAAATAAATTATTATTATGATGATGATTATTATTTTTTAAAAAAGGATTTCTGCTGGGAATGAAGACAAATAAAATGGAAAGACAGGAGAAAGGTCCAACAGAGGGATAAACATGGGGGTACGAGAGAAGAATGTTAATTTTCATTTTGTTTCGTTATTTTTTTTTATTATTATTAGAGCTGGCAAATAAATAAATAAGTAAAGCCCCCTGCCACCGAATTAGAATTTGACAAAAGAGGCCCTGACTTTTTAATGGGTTCACGTGGAATTACCATTATTTTACCAATTTTCTCTAAGAGCGCTCTTCCCAGGGATATTTCAGGGTTTTTGTTTTTTTACTTTTTCTTAAAAAATGCAAGGAACATCAAAGGCGTATGGACTACATTTCTTTAACAAGTTCAGCAAAGTGTCCTTATTCAACCCAAACTGCAAAATACTGCAGGGTGCTTAGAAAACCATTTCCATCAAAGCAGTACCCTGTTTCCCCTAAAATAAGCCCTCCCTTGATAATAAGCCCAATCAGGCTTTTGAGTGCATGCACTAAAATTAGCCCTCCCCTGAAAATAAGCCCTCCCCAAAAATAATTAAATGCATGCACAGCCGGTCCCCGCCATTTCCTCTGGTTTCCTTCATGCATGCCAAAATAATAAGACCTCCCTGAAAATAAGGCCAAGTGCTTATTTCGGGGTTCAAAAAAAATTTAAGACAGGGTCTTATTTTTGGGGAAACATGGTAGTAAAACATACGCCCAAATGCAAGGGATTTCAGGAGAATAACTTGATTCTTAGGTCCGTAATCCAGCTAGGAATTGGAAGAAGGACTGATTTCGGTGCTGTTTTCAGAACACACACATTTGTGTGGGGACAATGGGCAGTGCATCTTCCCCAATGATTCAGTCAACCACGTGAGCGCGTTCCTATGGGCTACGATGTTCCATAGGAGAGAGAAAGGACCATTCCATGTTTCAGAAACATAATTTATCTTTGAGCAAAAACTTTAGTAGATCATCCTCAACTATACGATGTTACTGCTGAATCGAAGTGTTGATATGACTAAGGTATCCATGATTAAGGAGCTTGGTTCTGCTTATCTGTGTTTAAAAGCCAATTCTACAACATGCAAACCACTTTTTCAATTCTTAGCTGCCTAAATTCCCTGAATTCCTCCTTAATCTAAAAGAGACTAATCTAGTATATAATCTCCAAGTCCTTTGGAAGGCCACAAAGGGGGAAATAGATTAGCCACAAGTTAAAGGAGAAATAGATTGTCCAGTACTTCTGAAAGGAAAATGATGGCTGTTACACATGTTAGTAATTTGCAACAAAAGAAATTACAGCAGAGAAACAGAGGTGGAATTCATGAATGTAAGTGCTAATGAATCTTAGGCAAGCAATTGTTAATATTTCATTTGCGTTTGTTATCCATTTTAGTAATGAGTATTGAGCCTGGGTCAAAATCAAGTTTTGGATTATTTTTTTTTATGTATATTGTATCAAGGGGGCTGCCAAGCGCCAGTATTTATTTTCAATATATTCCTGAATGAAATGGTGAAAATGCTGGAGCTCATGCTTCTTGCAAATGGGATGTCTCTAAAATAAATTAGATATTAATATTCAATAACATAAAACAAATCACTGGGGTCACAGGAATTTATTATTATTATTTTTTTGCATATTGTTTCTTACAAGAGATGCAAATGACAAGATGGGGTATGATTGCTATAAACCTTGGCATAACTAGGAAATTTGAATCTGGGTTTTCGTAAAGTACATATATCAAAAAACAATGAAAAAGGGGAAGAAAACCTGACACGGGGTGAAACCAATCAATAATTGGGAAAGAGGAAATTGTTTTTTTAAAATGACAAAGGGCAAATTAGGTGTCACGGAACTGATCTCTGTTCAAATTACATTTGATGCTGGGATATCTTTGTATGCAGGGAAAGCAACATGAGAAACTCTTCATCCGAGATGTTGAATTTCAAGGATCTATTTCAGGTTGAATAAAGTACTTCTTCTCATTTTCTACTCAGCTTTGATTCTTTGAATGATTCAAAGTGCTTCCCAATCACATCAATAGGTTAAAGTTCGACCAGTGCTGTGAAGATAACTGTGATGAGATGTCAGATGTGGCTGCCAAATGTACTTGTACCATTAAAGGAGAATCTTTGTAGCTCAGGGTTGAAATGAGGGGTCCTTGGTGGGTTTTTTGCAGACATTTCATTACCCGATGACTAGCATTGATGATGTTACCTAGTTTGGGTCATGAAATGCCTGCAGGAAAACCACTCAGAGAGCGGTTTTCAAATGTATCACTCAGAGAGCCTCAAATGTATCACTGAAGTCAGCAATTCTTCTTCTACTAGGATTTTTATCTAAGCAGGAGAAGAAACTGAAGGAGAGAAGCTGAGGAAAAAAAAAAACTTTGTTCACCTTGAATTGTGAAATGGGAGGAAGGATGTCCAAAATATGTCCAAAATAAATAATTTAAAGATATTGGATCTAACCTAGCCTTGATTCACTTAAAAATCTGTCTGGTGGCACTCAGAGCCATAAAGAAAGCTAATGTTGTGGTCCGCCAGCAGCCTGCGGAGCTAGCAATGGAATCGGACAGCGATGAAGCTGAGGAAGAACATGGGCCAGTCCTGGAGGCTGGTGAAGGCCCAGATGAGGGCCCTGCATCAGAGGCAGAGATGGGGCCAGGACCATCGGGGAGTGGAGTGCGGACTCCAGAGCTTCCAGAGACTGATAGGAGTGAGGCGGAGGAACAGGAGGAGCCTGTTCCTAATGCACACATGAGAAGAGCTGCCAGAAGGCAAGAGCAGCTCAAGCAAAGAGGACAACTCGGGAGTAGGGCCAAGACATGATTGGCCCTTCCCATAAGGCTTAAAACAGACCAGCAACAGCATATGGGCTTTGCTGGAAAACAACGTTGGTAGCTTCGTCTTCGTCTACGTCTTGTATTTATTTTTGTATCTGTGACTTCTGAACATTTGCCAAGAAAGGCCTTTGGCAGTTCGTCTAATTGGACCAAGGTTTGCGATAGGACTGAGGAATTTGTGTTGGGAGGAATTTGCTTTAATTTAGTTGAACGATGCTGGGAATGAAGTAATTCTCAGCTGTTTGAATAAAGTTGTTTGTTTTTTCACTGACTGATTTTCCTATTACTTACTTGGGCCTGGGTCATAGTCTCCCAGGTGGAAAAAAATGAAGTTTTGCCAAACCGTGTGAGATTTTCTTAACTAGCATTTTGGAGAAGCCAAGCAGAGTAAAAAAGATTCCTGTAATAAAGTGTTTGTAACACTTTTTGTTGTTGTTGACGTTCCTCAGTTTGGATTCCCAGTGGTGGAACAAGTCCACTTGTCTATTTTTTTGGGGTTACCTCAGCTTCTTCTGAAAAAGCAGCAATGGGAAATAAAACAGAGGCTGCAAAGATATTAAAACTACTGAGGGGAAAAAAACGCTGCCTAAATAAGAGAAGCACAGATGTTTGGACAGTGGGGGTTAAAAAAAAAGTTGACTATGGTAATGTGATTGAAACACAATCCATTTTTTATATGACATTTTGGCCACCATTTTTAACTTTTTTGACCCTATCCTGTAAATCTCACTTCTCTCCTGTCTTTAATATTCTGCTCATTTTATCAAACATGCTACATTCTTAAGCCAGCAGCCCTCAATTTTTCGGGCACTATGACCGTTTCCATGGGGACAGAATTTTCCGTGGACCAGAAGGGGCGTAGCTTGTGTGCTGCCTGCATTCCACGGATGGGGCTTCACTTGTTTGCATGGACCAGTTCCTGGCATGTCGTGGCCCGGTTGCATTGGGGACCCCTATTCTATAGAGCGATAACTTTCTAATGACGTTCCATAATTTTAATTGAAATTATTTCCCTCTTTGGCACATTTTGTGGTAAGATTTAGCTTCACCGAAAAATATGCACATGATGTCCAAGGTAGGGGATGTATATTAGTTCAAAGAAAATAAATGTTGGCAAGATTAGTAATGTTATTTAAAAATGGAGAGCGGGTGCGATTATAAGGGGAAAATCTCTCTCTCTCTCTCTCTCTCTCTCTCTCTCTTTATCTTATCTATCTATCTATCTATCTATCTATCTATCTATCTATCTATCTATCTATCTATCTATCTATCTAGTATGTGTTAAGCTATCACAGAGCAGGATGAGAAACACCATGAACGGAAGATATGAAATCTGCAGGAAGCTGTGGAATTTTCCAGTTCCAGAATTCAATTTATGAAGTCTACAGTTAGGCCAGATTTGGTACAAGGTTAATGAAGAACTTCAATAAAATGGAACCAGGATACCATTTTTCACCCCTAGCACCTTTAAGGGATGGGGACCCCAGCTTTGTGTGGATAGCTGGGGAATTCTGGGAATTGAAGTCCACATGTCTCAAAGTTGCTAAGGTTGAGGAACACTAAACTAGAAGATGCCACCTGCTGAGTCCATTGGAATGTTGGCTTTGGTGGCCATCGCAGCAGGATGCATTGAAAAGATGTCCAAAATCAACTCCAGGTGTGAATTAGGTGGGCTTCCATTCTTCCTGACTATATTAATGGTTGCATTCTATCCATTGTGCATCAACCACTACCTCCGGTTTTTAAAATAAGAAGACCTATATTCAAATCCTTTTCAATAAGGAAAGTCAACTCTATTTCCATGAGATTATTTCTATTTCTATCGCCATTCTTGAGATTAGTTTAAGGTAGAACATGGTCACCAAAAATTAGATTGTTGGGAAGTTAATGATAAGACTAAACATGTACAATATCCAGGTGGGTTTGACTTTGAAGAAGGATTGGTGGGCTAAAAGGCATGGCACAAATCACCAACGGCTCCTAGATGGGCTTCTGAGCTTGGTTGTTTCCTTGAAGACTTTTCATTACCCAAAGTAGGTAACATCATCAGTGCTAGGTCTTGCATTTTTAGAGGCTGGGAGTTTTTTGGTTTTTTTTTAACAGAAATGATAACTATCTTATGATTCTTGATGAAAGTATCTTTTCTTTTATGTACACTGAGAGCATATGCACCAAGACAAATTCCTTGTGTGTCCAATCACACTTGGCCAATAAAAATTCTATTCTATTCTATTCTATTCTATTCTATTCTATTCTATTCTATTCTATTCTATTCTATTCTATTCTATTCTATTCTATTCTATTCTATTCTATTCTATTCTATTCTATTCCTGGATCATTATCTTTTATAATGGGGAATGGAGTTAAGTTCAAATGGTCTTCTAAAAATGTCATCAATAACTCCAAGCTTGAAGAAATGGACCAAAAGAAGCCATATATCAATCTCCTGTTCAACTTGAATAATGATCTGGTGAAATATTTTTTTTCTGTAATGCATTTCTCTGTTTGCCTGGTGTAATATATATAACTCTATCTGTAATCTTTCAAGCCACGCTTTGCATAGGATTCAGATTGCAGCAATCCTATGTATAGAGTTATATACATCACTTGGAAATACTTACCCTTGTTCAATTGTATTGGGTTATGTAGAATTATCAAGGAGGAACTGAACTGGGATTCTAAGATGTCCTTCATCAACTCTGCCTAGGTGTCATTTTAATTGAGAACTTACATTCTTTAATGTAAGGTGTCTCCTTACATTCTCCTAATGTAAGGAGACTGGTTTCAGGGCAATTTTAAATTAAAATCATGCACTTCATCAGTTTTATTGGACTTTGAGGCATGATGTTGCCTTTTGATTGGGTATATAAGTGGGCACCATGATGTCAAGAGTGTCTGGAATATAAAATTCTTTTATAAATATAAACACCCATCCAAACAGCAAGAAACAAAGAAAGGAAAAGAATGAATGAGAGAAAGAAATTCAAGCAGGCCAAATAATCTGATGCACTACAAAAAGGTTCTGATAAATGGGTTACATACCTGCTTTCCCGTTTCTCCGACTTGTATTCTATGGCTATCATTAAAAGCTTTAGCTTCGCAAAGACCAGTCTGCCAGGAACAAAGCAGAGGGAAAGAAAACAAAACCAGAAGATGTTCTTTATTTTGTTGATATCATGAGTACTTTGCTGTTGTCCTTAAGGTTATCTACATATAGACCTTTATAAAATATAGTTTAGCTCTTTGCCTGCACTCCTCAACTTTGTCAAAGTCTTTACAACTTTTAGTAACAGCAAAATATATCAACGGAAGTTCTCTATGTTCATCTGGCTGCAAATATCTCAATTATTCATAGGAATAATGCTTTGATAAACCCCTGAGCCCTTTCCCCCCATATCAGGGGTGAAATTCAACAGGTTCTGACAGGTTCTGGAGAACCAGTAGCAGAAATTTTGAGTAGTTCGGAGAACCAGCAAATGCCACCTTTGACTGGCCCCAGAGTGGGGAGGGAATGGGTATTTTGCAGTATCCTTCCCCCAGGAGTGGGGAGGGAATGGAGATTTTGCAGTATCTTTCCCCTGGAGTGTGGTGGGAATGGAGATTTTGCAGTATATTTCCCCTGGAGTGGGTGGGAATGGGGATTTTGCAGTATCCTTCCCTGCCATGCCCACCAAGCCATGCCCACAGAACTGGTAGTAAAAAAATTGGGATTTCACCACTGCCCCATATGCATTTTATGTTCAGATTCTTCCCAGAGCAGAAGTGATATTATAGATTGTCTTCACATCTATTTTAACTGTGAAACATTAGATTATAATGGGTGCATTTTGAACATAGATATACATGGGTAATTTGCTTTAAGGAAATCATAATCCTTTTATCTTCCAATAAGAAATAAATTACTCCATTTAAATCAGAAGAGGAGGGCCTGAGCTATTGCTTACATAAATTGGAGGTGGAATCTACATGTTTAATTCATTGAAATATGCAGGAAATAACTATATCTGTTATTTTCTTGATATAACTCTAAAATAACTATATCTGTTATTTTCAGTGTCTTGCCTTATGATTTTCAGATTTGTCTTCACGCATTTGGAGACCATTAATGAATAGAGATCCTCAACTTACGACCACAGTTGAGCTCAAAAATTATGTTGCTAAGCCAGACAGTTTTTAAGTGAGTTTTGTCCCATTTTATCACCTTTCTTGCCACAGTTGTTCAGGGAATCACTGCTGTTATTACATTGGTTAACCCGGTCATTAAATGAATCTGACTTTGCCAGATTCGTGCTTTTCAGAAGGTCACTGAAGACGATAACATGATCTCAGTTTATTGCAACCATCATAAATACATGCTAGTGGCCAAGTGTTGAAATTTTGATCACGTGACCAAGGGGATGCTTCAAGGATCGTAAGCAGTAGTGGGTTTCAATTTCGGCCACTACCGGTTCGCTCATGGATGCACGTGCACCTATATGTGTGATGCTTCTGCACATACGCAGAGAGGTCTGGATGAGTAGGCGGAGCCTCCCGCCGTCGCTACCAGTTCGCCCGATCCAGGGTGAACCGGAAGCAACCCACCACTGATCGTAAGTGTGAAAAATGGCATTGTCACTTTCTCCAGCGCTGTTGAAGGCTCATTAACAAATGCTTGTAAGTCGAGGTGTACTTATACAGGAATGTTCAGCCAACATGCTACGTTCAACCAGTTGTGCATAGCAAAGACAGATATTTATACATCCAAGCTACAAATAAATATTGTAAGGTGTCATAGACACGTGTCACATTTGTGCTGCTGCATATCTTTAGGCATCAAATGTGAAGCATTTCATTAGATGAATGAAATCAATCAATCGGAATAGAGCTGGAAGAGACCTTGGAGGTCTTCTGGTCCAATCTGGATCCTCATTTTACCGACCTCGGAAGGGTGGAAGGCTGAGTCAATAGCAATTGCACTTAGGCTTATATACTGCTTCATAGTGCTTTACAACCCTCTCTAAGCAGTTTACAGAGTCAGCCTATTCCCCCCAACAATCTGGGTCTTCATTTTACTGACTTCAGAAGGATGGAAAACTGAGTCAACCTTGAGCTGAGCAGAATCGAACTCCTGGCGGTAGGCAGAGTTTGCCTACAATACTGCATTCTAACCACTGTGCTACCACGGCTCTTTACATGGCCCCTGGATACTGCAACCGTCATAAATGTGAATCAGTTGCCAAGCGTCTGAATTTTGATCATGTGATCGAGGGGATACGAAAAAGGTCATAAGTGTGAAAAATGGTCGTAAGTCAGTGTTTTCAGTGCTGTTGTCACTTTGATCAGTCACTAAATGAACGGTTAAGTTGAGGACTGCCTGTAACACGATGTCAGAGGGTAAGAACTACAATTCATTAACAGCCTTTCCTTTATAATTATACCTAACGTTAGATAAAATTGATAGTAATAAACACAGGGTTTTTTTTTTTTTCAAGGGCCATGTAAAACAATTGTTTTAAGATTGACTTTCAACATCCATAGCGCCATTATCATGACAATCAGGCCCTGTGGGAGACATTTACTTATCATGCAAAATGTCACAGAAGCCATTCCAAATTTTATGCTTAGCTGATGACATTGCATTACATCTGCTCGAATTTATTAGCCCTGGGAAATGTTAATGTTGACTGTTAATGGGCAATGATAAACCTTCGCAAACGATTGCGAACCCTTACGATAATGAAGACTTAATTTACAAATCAGTTTTATTCACTGGCCGAATGGAATTCAAAAGCATCAAATGTTGGAAAAAATGGCTTTTGAAAAACATCCCTGTAAAAACTGTCCCCAAAAGGAAGCAAAAAATGAGAAACGTGGAAATTTTTCAAGTTTTTACGATAGCCAAATCCCTTTTCTTCAAAGAACAAATTTCTAATCTCTGAGAAATTTCTAAGTGCTGGAATGGAGGGATACATAAATTTTTATCAATTGGAGCTGATCATCGCCTGTATGAAAATGTAATGAATATAACTGTATTCTTATCTTCAAATCAGTTACAGACAGGTAGAGATATGTGTATGCATAAAAATTATAATTTGACACCCAACATATGTCACACCTAACAAGGTTTTTATCCCAATTTAATAACAATAATAAATTATTCTATCTAGGCTTAAATAAGATTAAATGGACTAAGAATTGTGAAGCTGTTTAGCATTTTATTTTTAAAACAGCCATCATTTATTGTAAATTAAAAATGTTCATAATCCTGTAGTACAGTGGACTAAGCACTGTTATTAAGAACTGCTGCTTGCAATTACTGCAAGTTCGAATCTCACCAGGCTCAAGGTTGACTCAGCCTTCCATCCTTTCTAAGGAAGGTGAAATGAGGACCCAGATTGTGGGAGCAATAAGCTGACTTTGTATAAATATACAAAAGTATGAAGGCTATTGCTTAACACATTGTAAGCCGCCCTGAGTCTTCGGAGAAGGGCGGCATATAAATTAAAAAAGCAAAAAGCAAATAATCCACAAAATGGCATAGAAAAATTCCAAAGTGATCCCTAAATGGAACTGACCTTCGGTACATTCAAATGTTTGAAATTTAATCTTTTCTTGAAAATCTCCAGTGATGGGAGCTCCCACAATTCTGGGAGCTGTTTCATAGAAAGGGTCCTTGGTGCTCTCTGAGCTGGCTTGTTTTCTTAAAAACGTTTCATGACCCTAACTAGATAACATCATCAGTGCTAGTAAGGAGTGAAGTTTGCTCTCAGTTTATATTCTGGAGGCTTGTCCTGTCTATGTGGGTGGGGGCGGTCTTAGAGATTCTTTCATTGGGCTATTTACTGATGGCTCTTGGGCAGTTTTTTGATTGGGGTGTTGTTTACTTGATTGTTGGTCTGAAGCAGTGGTGGGATCCAGCCAGTTCTATCCGGATCGCACAAACTGGTAGCGGCGACTGTGGGAGGCTCTACCCACCCTCCCGGATGTAATGTGTGACTACTGCACATGCAGAGAAGTTCGTGCGCATGCGCAGAGGTAGCACGTGTGCTCATATTTGCGAACCGGTTGGGAAGTTAAATGAATCCCACCTCTGGTCTGAAGTTAACCTTGGAGTTAATCTATGCTGATCTGGGTGCTGATTATCGGTGGAGAGAGTGCTGGGGTCTTTTTGTTCCCCTTTGGGCTGGATGATTGTCTCTTTTGCACAGTCTATATATGTTGTTAATATCTATAATGTCTAGTGATGGCTATGACTGTTTCATCATTCTTGCTGTCAGGAAATTCTTCCCTTACTACTTACTGCAGTGGCACTGTGGTTAAAGTGCAGTACTGCAGGCTACTTCTGCTGACTGCTGGCTACAGTTTGACAATTCGATTCTTATCAGCTCAAGGTTGACTCAGCCTTCCATCCTTCTGAGGTGGGTAATGTGAGGACCCAGATTGTTAGGGGGCATTATTCTGACTTTGTAAACCGGTTAGAGAGGGCTGTGAAGCACTGTGAAGTGGCATATAAGTCTAAGTACTATTGGTATTGCCTCGGCCTTCCATCCTTCCGTGGTCAGTAAAATGAGAACCCAGATTGTTGGGAGCATTATGCAGACTCTGTAAACGGCTTAGAGAGGGCTGTAAAGCACTATGAAGAGGTATATAAGTCTAAGTGCTATTGCTATTGACTCAGCCTTCCATCCTTCCGTGGTCAGTAAAACGAGAACCTAGATTGTTGGGGACAATAGGCTGACTTTGTAAATCGCTTAGAGAGGGTTGTAAAGCACTGTGAAGTGGTATATAAGTCTAACGGCTATTGCTATTGTTTTTCAGCATTTTAGCAAACCATCAGGTTAGGATTAAGGGCAAAGATGTCTTCGAGTACTTACTCACAAACAGCAGGGAATGACAGACCAACAAAGGCACTAGAAAGATACTCCGTGTACATTTCATTAGATACTCCTTCCAAGTAGTACTTCTGCCAAGTGTCCTCTTCGATCTAGAAAGGAGAGCAAAGAAGAAGAAAAACGGCAGCTGCATTTTTAATAGGAAACGGCTGTGAATAACACAAATCAGTTTCAGGAAATTAAGATTGGTACTTACTTTAATTTTTTATTTATTTTTATTTATTTTATTTTGTTGAGTACGTATTAGATAATATATATAAGTATAAGCATGAATTGAATACATAAAATGAATACAATTAAAGGGAACATTAGGACAGGGACAGTAGGCACGCTGGTGCTCTTATGCACGCCCCTTACAGACCTCTTAGGAATGGGGTGAGGTCAACAATAGACAGTCTAAGGTTTTGGGGGTTTTGGGATGAAACCACAGAGCCAGGTAGTGCATTCCAGGCATTGACCACTCTGTTGCTGAAGTCATATTTTCTGCAATCGAGTTTGGAGCGGTTCACTTTAAGTTTGTATCTATTGTGTGCTCGTATATTGTTGTGGTTGAAGCTGAAGTAGTCATTGAGAGGTAGGACATTGTAGTAGATAAATTTAAGAGCTATGCTTAGGTCAGACTGAAGGCAGCATAGTTCTAAATTTTCTAAACCCATAATTTCAAATCTAGTGGCATAAGGTATTTTGTTGCGAGTAGAGGAGTGGAGGACTCTTCTTGTGAAATATTTCTGGACACACTCAATTGTATTAATGTCCGATATGCAGTGCAGGTTTCAGACAGATGAGCTGTATTCAGGAATTGGTCTAGCAAAGATTTTGTATGCTCTGGTTAGTAGTGTAATATTAACGGAGAAGATATTTAACTTTATTTAATATTTATTTAATATTACCAGAGAAGTTATTTATATTTAACTCTTCTTTTTAAAAAGAAAAACTTTCTGAATTAGGCCTGTTCAATTTCTATAATTTTCTCTTTTCCTTTTTTTATTATTGACCAGAGGAGTGGGAAGGGAAACATACAGTATTTAAGAAAAAGATCTTGTGAAAAATATTGCTGGCAAAATATAATTTGGGCAGTTTTGATCCGTCTTTTCAATATGTTGCAAGAGCTTTGGAGAATGCGAACTTAATAAACAAGCTCCATTTGTAAAATATGAATTGGGTCGGATAATTCTGAAGATAAGATCCCTTTCTAGGAACTTCACATAACACTCAAGAACCAAGTTTCTGCAATGCCTCAAAACAACAACAACTGTATTTTTGCTCAAATATATACAGTCGTTATCAAAGTCTACACAACGTTCACTTGAAGCACAAGCTTCTTTTCCCCCGGTTTTTGCAAAGTTGCAAAATTTACAGGCAAGATGCTAACTCAGATATTCCCAAGGTCCCAGTAGAACATGATTTTCGGATAAGAATCTCTACCCATTGTAAGTTACAAGGCTGTAGCTCACTTTTATGATTGTGTTGTTTAATAAAAAAAACAACTTTAAAGTAGTCTATTCTTTTCAAACTTTTCACTTACAGCTGATTTTTTTTTAACTTCGATAAAGTTTGGCAGTGTTTATCATTTTACAGCAGAAGAGATCTGTCCAAAGACATTTGAGGAATACTGTATATCAACTGCTCCTACTACATCCACACACACAAAAATATCCCCCCAAATAAAATGGTGATAAAATCTGGGCCTCCTGTCCATGATATTGAAAAGAAACTAGCAAATCTATCTCCTTCAACTAGAATACTTAATAAAGAGAGATTTATATCCTTGAATGTGTTTATTCAGCAAAACAAACAGAAGTTTTATAGCTGAAACCTTTGGGCTGAAATGAAACCCACTGTTGTTCTTACAACTTTATTAGCCAATATTGTATAGAAACAGTGGATTTAATGCATCTAATATCAGCAATCATGGGGCTCAGCTGATCTGAAGTGTTGCGCTGAGCCACAGTGTTTTCATAAAAGGAAAGCAAGCAATTGTTTTCTCGTGCCTTGTGAAGGGCTGTTTTAAAAACACCTATGAATTTATTACAAACCTTTCTGGCTCATTTAAGGTCTGTGATTATTTCTCCCGGCCTCGCTTGTTCTTGCATCCTGTACTTAGCAAATCAGTCCTAAGTATCTCATAAATAAAAAAAAAGCCTGCAGCCAACGAATTAGCTAGTTAGCTTGCATTATGCTGAACTCGCCTTGTTTGGTTTGGGCTTAGTCCGGTAAGTGAACACATAACATTTATGATTTATGAACTATGATTTATAGCTTAGCATGGCATGATAATCACATTATTGCCGCTTGATCAACGTGGTTCGACATGCTTAAAGCAAACTATAATGCGATATGGGGAAAGTATTTTATGACATTCAATCTGTGAGGTCCTTGGCGATTTCTGAGCTTGGTTGCTTTCCTCCAGATTTTTTTACTACCCAACTAGGTAACATCATCAGTGCTAGAAGGGAGGGGGGTTTGCTCTCTGTTTATATACAAAAAGGGCTTGCCCTGTCAGTACTGGACAAGCCTAAAAATGCTTACACATTGATCACAGTTTTGCTGTTTTTCCTACAAAGGACCTCTACTTATCTTGAACCGTGTTAACTAGCAGAATCTGGGGGTTTGTGTGTGTGTGTGTGTGTGTGTGTGTGTGTGTGTGTGTGTTTGTGTTTATTATTTATTTATTTATTATTTATTTATTAGTTCAATTTATATGCCACCTCTCTCTGAAGACTCAGGGCGGCTTACAATGCATTCAAAAAACCACTACAAAAACATTTAAAAATTAAAACATTAAAACCCATTCACACCATTCATGGCCGGATCTCACAAGATGGCAACAGCGAGATCAACAGCCCCAGGCCTGCCGGAAAAGCCAGGTCTTCACCGCTTTTGGAAAGGCCAATAGGGTGGAGGTGGTCCGGACCTCCGGAGGTAACTGGTTCCAGAGAGCTGGGGCAGCCACAGAGAAGGGTCTCCCCACGGGCCCGCCAGCCAGCACTGTTTAGCTGATGGGACCCGGAGGAGACCAACTCTGTGGGATCTTACCGGTCGCTGGGAGCTGTGTGGTAGAAGGCGGTCTCAAAGATAACCTGGCCCTGAGCCATGTAGGGCTTTAAAGGTAATAACCAATGCCTTGAATTGTGCCCGGAGACAAATAGGGAGTCTGTGCAGCTCGCGGAGAATTGGTGTAATGTGGGTGTATCTTGATGCACCCACGACAGCTCGCGAGGCTACATTCTGGACCAAATGTAGTCTCCGAACACTTTTCAAGGGTAGCCCCATGTACAGCGTGTTGCAATAATCTAACCGTGAGGTGATAAGGGCATGAGTGACTATGAGGAGAGCCTCCCGATCCAAGTAGGGTCGCAATTGGTGCACCAGGCGAACCTATGCAAAGGTCCCCCTAGCCACAACTGTCATTCTATTAATATAAATAGAAAGAGCAACATGTTCAAGATCCATATAGACAGAGTGTTGTCTGGGTTAACAAAAATTTTAGAATGTGCAGAAATGAATAAACTAACATTTGAAATTAAAGAAAAGGAAGACACTGAATATTTTGAGGTATGGGGAATATTTTGAGGTATCTGTTTTATCGATGGTTAAATAAGAGAAACAGAAGCTAGAGCTTCTAAAATTACAAGAGAAAGAATAATTTTATTATTAGGGTTGATTACTGTAACTTATTAATTTTGATTAATTTTGATTAGTATTAACAATTAATATGTATTAATACTATGAGGGGAAAACACTGTTATCATGAGATTACTATTAGAGAATACTATTATTATTGCCATGATGAATAGCAGAATCTGTTGCTTGAAATTCTGCTCATTACATTTCTCGGGGTCTGTGTGTTTTTAAAGTAAGCATTTTCAGAAATCTGGTTGGTTATACCTAATAGAATGGCACGGATTTTCCATTATTATTTTGTGTACGTACTGTATGTGTGGGTGGGTTTCCTGCAAACTAAGAGGTTCCATATGAAAACCGCTACTCTAAAAGCAGAAAACAAAACAAAATATTCATTCCCCTGCACGTTTTTTATAAGTTTGTTTTGCTACGAATGTTGGGGAGAGGGGTTTACTTGACGTACTTGGGTTGCAAAAATTAAGCCATAATCAGTGAAATGCGTGCAGTGTCGTTGCTGATCATGGAGCTTTGTCATTGACAGAGGAAATATTTAGGGTGATTTCTACTACTCTGCAATCAGCTGCGAAGAAGGAGGGAAGGAAACTCTCCACTTCAATCTACGTTTTCCAAGATGGCAGGACTTCTGCTAAGGGTTTTTTTTTTCCCTGGGGGGGGCAGTCTTTGAACATGTACAGCATATTATGCTCTGAGTTTATTTGCCTGGAGCATTTTCTTCTTAATCTGAAAACGCATGAGAAATTGAGAAGGCTGCTACCTCCCTTCAGCTATACTGAGGGTGGGGGTACAGGGACTGTAGAATACCGTTGCAGAGGACACTTTTCAATACAAGTGTTCTGACCCAACCTTAGGAGAAGCAAGAAACAGACTTGTTGTCACGAAAAAAACCCCTCTTTATTTACCTCTTGTGAATTAATGGCATTCACCCACTGAAAAGTCCAAGCAAGAGTCCTGCAAGGAGTTAATGGCAGCAACAGACCCTATCAGTTCCTTGCGATAATTGCAAGGTTGTGAGCTCCCAACCGAAAGGCTGCAAATTAAGTTCTGGCAAGCAGTCTTTGATGCACGAAACACAATGAGCAAAATCTCCAGAAATACGAACTGTTGTCTCCTATGACAACCACTCCCCTTTCCTTCTATTTATTCTCCAGCCAGGGAGGGGCCATTCAGCGTCCATGTGTGCTTTGCTTCCCGAGTTGACTCCTTATCCTCCATTGTTCCCATCTCCTAACTGCTCTGTGCATAAGTGCATCAGGAACAGGCCCCAGCTGTTCTTCCTCCTCACTCATCTCAGCCTCCAAATGCAGCTGCCTCCCTGGTGGCAGGGAAATGTTGGATGGCCTGGCTCTATCTCTATGTCCGATGCAGAGCATCTATCAGAGCCTTCCCCAGACTCCAGAATTGGCCCAAGTTCCTCCCTAACCTCCCCATCGTCCGAGTCTGCTGCCAGCTCTGCTTGCAGCTGTCGGACCACAACAACAAGTTGTTGCCAATTGTAATTTATTTATTTATTTATTTATTAATTTAATTTGTATACTGCCCTTCTCCCAGAAGGGACTCAGGGCGGTGAACAGCCAAAATTAAAAAACATACAAATGCAAAAGTTAAGATAATTAAAAGAATTAAATCATTGGCTACCCAAATTTAAAACCCCAAATCCATAAAATTTAAAATCCCAATTAAAAAACCATTTAGGCTAGGCCGGCTTGATGAAATAAAAACGTCTTCAGGGCTTTACGGAAGGTCCGGAGGTCCGGGATCAATCGTATTCCAGGAGGCAGCTCATTCCACAGGGCGGGTGCCCCCACAGAGAAGGCTCGCCCCCTGGGGGCCGCCAGCCGACATTGCCTGACCGACGGCACCCCGAGGAGGCCCTCTCTGTGAGAGCGTATTGGCCGGTGGGAGGTTATCGGTAGCAGCAGGCGGTCTCGCAAATACCCTGGCCCTAAGCCATGGAGCGCTTTAAAGATGAGAACCAACACCTTAAAGCGCACCCGGAAGACCACCGGGAGCCAATGCAGCTCGCGCAGGAGAGGTGTTACGTGGGAGCGCCACGTCGCTCCCATAATCACCCGTGCGGCCACATTCTGCACCAGCTGGAGCCTCCGGGTGGTCCTCAGGGGGAGCCCCATGTAGAGAGCGTTACAGTAGTCCAGGCGTGACGTAACCAATGTTACGTTTCCTGATGCCTGGTGAATTATTGGTGTTATCACAGAATGCAGAATAACAGAGTTGGAAGGAACCTTGAAGGGTCTTCTATTCCAACCCCTTGCTCAAGTAAGAGTCCCTACATCACTTTATAGAAATGCCTGTCCAATTTCTCCTTAAAAACCTCCAGTGATGGAGCACCCACAACTTCTGGTGGCAAGCCATTCCACTTATTAATTGTTCTCACTGTCAGGAAATTTCTCCAACTAGGTTGGATCCCACGTTATCTTCCATCTGTTACATTTTGTCACATGCTGTTAGGATATGGTGTAAGCCTAACAAGTTGTCCAGGCAATATATGTGTTCTATAACTTTAAATGCATTCTGTAACTCTAAGATGTAATTCTGAGTAATTGTACTGCTGAGTCATTGTAATGACTAATGACTGCTGACTGACTGCTGACTGCAATTATACTAATTGTACTGTTGAGTCATTGCAGTGTTGACTTCACTTATCTTAAGTAGATAATTACTAGTGTAAACTGTATATAAGAAGGAAGCCGAGCTATAGTCATTGTTGGACCTGCTCTCATCATTGCTTGACTTGCTGCTTGACTGGAACTGTTGATTGGAACTGTTACTGTCGTGTGTGAAGACGTGGATGGATATGCTACCATCGTGATTTGTTACCAGCGTTGAATTGCTGTTTGTATGGTAAGAAGATATCTGTAACTTCGGACTGATTTGAATGGCTAAAGACTTGGATTGATTAAAAGACTATGCAATTGTTTTTCACTACAAAGTAAAAGCTTTGTAAAACCAGTTTGCATGCATTGTATTCATTGCTCTCATTACCGTTTCTCTGTGCACTTACTCTGCTGGTTGGTAACACAACAATATCCTTAACACATGCTTTGGAGAATAAGTTGACCCCCCTCTTCTCTAGGGCACCCCCTCAAATGTTGGAAGATGCAATCATGTCACCTGTCATTGTTTTCTTTCTTAGATTAGACATACCTAGTTCCCACAACTGTTCATCGCAAAGTTTAGCCCCCATTCCCTGATCATCTTTGCTGCTCTTCTCAATTGTTGCTCTTTCTATTGTTCTCTATATTGTGTACTGTGTGTTAACACTAAGGGTAACAGTAAAGGTTTCCCTGTCCACGTATTTCTGACTCTAAGATGTAATGCTCATCCCCATTACTTGGCCGGGGAAGCCAATGTTGTCCGAAGAAAATTTCTCTGGTCATGTGGCCAGCATGGCTATATATTAAAGGTGAACGGAACGCTGCTACCTTCCCAGCAAAATGGTACCTATTTATCTACTTGCACTAGCCTGCTTTTGAACTGCTAGGTGAGAAGGAGCTGGAGCAAGGAGTGGGAGCTCATCCCATTGTGTGGTGCTAGGGTCTCCAACCTAGACTGACAGCTGTTGAGCCATGTTATCAAAGTCTTCCAAGAATGACTTTCTAAGACTATAGTTCATTTCGCAAGATCACATTCATCTAAAAGAAGCAACCCAAATTCTTAAATTGGATAGTGTGGTCAAAAGAGAGAGAGAGAGAGAGAGAGAGAGAGAGAGAGAGGGAGGGAGGGAGAGAGAGAGAGAGAGAGAGAGAGAGAGAGAGAGAGAGAGAGAGAGGGAGGGAGACAGACAGAGACAGACAGAGACAGAGAGAGTGAGAGACAGAGACAGAGAGAGAAAGAGAGAGAGGATGAGGATGAGGATGAGAGCAAATTAACACTAAGGGGACAAACTGGTAGATGTCTGAGAACATTTAAGAGTTACAGATCTACACTATTTTAATTTTCTCATAAATCCCAGGGGACCTCTTGAATGAAATGAAATAAAGTGAATGGATGAATGATTCGCATTGGAGCTTTGGACTTCGGTACAGATACTTGTTTCATATTTATAATTGCAATCTGAGATGCCCAGGCAATTAATGGAGGCAAAAACATTCAAGAAAGAAAAACTATTATGCCTTTTGACACCTCCTGTGGGTGGTTTGTTGCCATATGGGTTGGATAGAGATCATATTTTTAACTGCAAAGGATTTCTCTGTTGATAAACATGTGGTTTATTTAACCGGAATAAAGAGTCAGAAAGATTGTGCTATGGACAATCTCTAATGGCCCATGGATGTGCCAAATAAAAATATAATTAGGAAGGATCCTGGTCCCTTGCCCAATCTGTAATAGCAAAGAGGGTTTTTTTGTGTGTGTATGTTGTTCTATGTTTTAATGTTGATGGATTCTTTTCTGGTTTTGAGTTTAAGCCACGCACTCAAACGCGGCCCCTCGACAAACCGAATCCCATTAAATTCCCCTCATAAAACGAGACACTACCTTTATAAATGATCTCATGGAGAAGAGGTTTGCCAACATAGTCGATAGGCCTGGTGCCAGGCAGCTTTGGGCGATAAACCCCAGCTTTAGTTCAGCAAGGCATATGGCGTCATCGCCTTCTTTCCAATTCCAGCTTGGAATATTGAGCAGATGGGCCTGCAACAGGGCAAAAAAAATAAAATAAAACCACAGGTCAGCCACGATCCCTCAAATCTTGGATTATGCATTTTACCATCTCAGGGGAAGGCAAGAGGAGGAGAGGAAAGGGAAAGGAATATCTTTAGCTTTTTGTTTCTTAAAAAAACAACAACAACCCTATTTTTATGTTTTCATTTTGTGGTGAAGTTGGCTGCAGCAAGTCGTCCCATTCTGACTTGTGTGTTTTTCTGGTCTTTTTATTTTTTTGTTTGTTTGTTTTCATTATTGGGAAAACAAACTGCCCTACTCTGGGAGATAAAGAATACAGTATAATAATCATACCAACTTAGTTCATGGACTTCCCACGTTAAGAATGTGGTTCTTTTCACAGGGAGGAAATTCAAGCATGTGGACATTTGTCAAAGAGGACAAAGACAGATGGTTCAGCATGGACTGCTTCAGGAATGAGAAATAAATTTGCATTTCCCTCCCTTGAAAATAGCTGTCCATCCCACATAAGACGCACAGAGTCAGCATATTGGTCCCTTAACAATCTGGGTCCTCATTTTACCGACCTCGGAAGGAGCGAAGGCTAAGTCAACCTGGAGCTGCTCAGAATCGAACTCCTGGAATGAGCAGTGAGTTAGCCTGCAATACTGCATTCTAACCACTGCGCCACCATGGCTCTTATCTTAGATATTATGTCTTAATGTCTCTATTCTAGTGTCTTTTGGGGCAATTGATCAGAGAAATCTTTTTTCAGAAAACCTTGCTGGTAAATATCACAGTATTCCTTACCTTATTGTGATACTGCAGCATCTGAGTGATTATTCTTATTTTTGGATGGTAGTTCTTTATAGAAATTACTCTGAAAAAGGGATAAAAAGCACTTCTTGTCATTTTAATTCGGAAATAATATCATATTTATTCTTGGTAGACTAGCTTCAAAAAGCCCGGATAAAATATGTTAGAGAAAAAGGTACCATGAGATTCCTCCTGATTTTTGGCTATGGTAGATTAATGCAGGTAGTCCTTGACTTTCGACCACAATTGAGCCCAAAATTTACGTTAAGTGAGACATTTGTTAAGTGAGTTTTGCCCCATTTTATGACTTTTGTTGCCACAGTTGTTAAACAAATCACTGCAGTGTTTAAATTAGTAACATAGTCATTAAGTGCCAACTCAGAAAGCTCAAACTGCCCAAGGAGCTACTGATCCAGTTCTACAGAGGAATTATTGAGTCTGTCATCTGCACCTCTATAACTGTCTGGTTTGCCTCTGCAACCCAACAAGACAGACACAGACTTCAGAGGATAATTAGAACTACAGAAAAAACAATGGCTACCAACCTGCCTTCCATTGAGGACCTGTATACTGCACGAGTCAAAAAGAGGGCTGTGAAAATATTTACAGACCCCTCGCATCCTGGACATAAACTGTTCCAACTCCTACCCTCAAAACTACACTATAGAGCACTGCATACCAGAACAACTAGACACAAAAACAGTTTTTTCCCAAACGCCATCACTCTGCTAAACAAATAATTCCCTCAACACTGTCAAACTATTTACTAAGTCTGCAGTCTTAGTCTTCTCATCGTTCCTATCACTCATCTCCTCCCACTTATGACTGTATGACTGTAACTTTGTTGCTGGTATCCTTACGATTTATATTGACTGTTTCCCTATGACTATCATTAAGTGTTGTACCTTATGATTCTTGACGAATGTATCTTTTCTTTTATGTGAGAGCGTGTGCACCAAGACAAATTCCTTGTGTGTCCAATCACACTTGGCTAATAAAGAATTCTGTTCTGTTCTGTTCTGTTCTGTTCTGTTCTGTTCTGTTCTGTTCTAAGGGAATCTGGCTTCCCCATCAACTTTGCTTGTCAGGAGGTCCCAAAAGTGGATCACATGATCCTGGGACCAGCAACCGTCATATATATGAACCACTTGCCAAAGTGTCTGAATTTTGATTACATGACCATGGGGATGCTGCAATGGTCATAAGCATGAAAATTGGTTGTAAGTCACTTTTTTCGGTGCCACTGTAACTTTGAACAGTCACTAAACAAACTGTTCTAAGTCAAGGACTATCTGCCTGTGGCTCTTCTATAAGGTTTACAAATTTCAAGTCTCTCAAAGTCTTAAAATAACCAGCAAGAAACCATTATGCTATTATGTGGTGATTTATCCTCAATTTTGCGGGACGAAGATCTTCATTGTATGACTTCATCCAGATAGCAATAACAAGAGCACTTAGACTTATATACCGCTTTACAGTGCTTTACAGTCCTCTCTAAGCAGTTTTATAGAGTCAGCATATTGTCCCCAATAATTTGGATCCTCATTTTACCCACCTTGGAAGGATGGAAGACTGAGTAAACCTTGAACCTAGTGAGATTCGAACTGCCAAATTGCAGGCAGCTCACGGTCAGCAGAAGTAACCTGCAGTACTGCACTCTAACTATTGCACCACCATGGCTCATATATCTGTCTGGGATGCTTTCATTTAAATTCCTCAATTAAGGAAGATAGTTGACTTCATGTCTTTTTAGACTCTACTAACACCACACTTCCTTGAATCTGTCGTCTTAGCTTGTCTAGGTAGTCCACAAAGATAACAAACTTTCACAAGAAACCTCAAAGTGAGGCTCTTTTGTATTCTTTCCAGGAACAAGGCATTATATTCCATTCTCGTTCTATTTTTAATTCCTTTCTACATAAGCCCCACCATTCCTCATCTTCCCCAGAAACCAAATTTGACGTGCGACAGCTGATATTCCCTCAATTCACAGCCATATTTGGCAACAGAAAGTCCTGGTGTGTGCCGAAATCCTCAAAAAAAATAAATAAAAAAAAATTGAACATTAAATACAAATCGCTCCATCTAAATTACCTCATGATATTAGAAGCATCTTCAGCATCTGGATCTGCGCAGTATTTGTTGGCAAGGATCAAGCAAGCATGTGCTGACTCTATCTGGACATCAAAGGAGAAAACATAAACACAGAAAAAGCAACTTACCCCCTCCCCCCAAAAAACCATATTTGGTTTTTATGGAAAGTGGGCTAAGAGATCACATATAGATTTTCATGCAAGTGAACGCTATTATTCATAGGCTCCTTTCAACCTCAGGATGTTATGAGGAAAAGCATACCTCTAGATCTGTAATGGCGAACCTATGGCATGCGTGCCACAGGTGGCACGTGGAGCCATATCGGTGGGCACGCAAGTGTTGCCCTAGCTCAGCTCCAGCATGCATGCATCCCTAGGCTCCAAGAAAGCCTCTGGAGCCTGGGGAGGACAAAAAATGGGCCTACAGGGCCCACTGTGCCATCGCATACCAAAAGCGGGGGGAGCGCGGAGGGGTCATGTGCGCACACGCGGGGGGCAGGGCGCATTGAACTATGGGTGTGGGCACGCACGTACGCGACCCCCCCCATGCTCGCCCCTCTCTTGG
Organism: Pituophis catenifer annectens; assembly: GCF_029215685.1. Taxonomy (NCBI): domain Eukaryota; kingdom Metazoa; phylum Chordata; class Lepidosauria; order Squamata; family Colubridae; genus Pituophis; species Pituophis catenifer. Next base: position 87,757,821 of record NW_027256886.1, on the reverse strand, counting down.
CATGCGACGGCAAAAAGGTTAGCCATCACTGCTCTAGATCCACCTTAGCAACCTGCAGATGGTGTGGAGCCAGGTCTCCAGCCAGCGTGGCCATTACTGACAATTCTGGGAGTCAAAGTTCACCCATCTGCCAGGGATGAATAACACTGTGCCCAAAGCCTAACAACTTTCAGCTTCTATTTTATATACACATATAGTTTTCAAGGTCTAAACATCAAGCTTTGTGGTTAGACTGAGAGTCAGCCATAGCGCCATTAAGTTATTCTGCTGAAATTCTATAAGAAAAGGGTTATATTCAGAACAATTAGCCTGTTCATAAAAGCAGAATTCTGAACTGTTGCCACTTCAGCCTTAAACTTGTTCGCCTATCGCTGCATTATCCACCTTCTTCTTTTTCTAAAGAACTTTATTATAAAACAGGATCTCTTTATTCCAGAAGGATTAACGGTCCAAAAAGCTGATAATTCTGTGCCATTTCTTCTGAGCCAATTTGAACTTGAAGGGACTTCTTAAGCTGCAACCCATCGATATAGTTTGACGACTAGAATGGTACGATTTCTGCCAAAGCACCATGGAAAAGGGTCTGTGACAATTCGCCATGGCCCACTTGTCATGGCCAACTCATTGCGGGACAACTCGCTGCAGGACAAGAGTTACACTAATGTCAGAGAAATGGTGGAACAGGATCCTTAAAGAAAGGAAGGACGGAACGAAAGATGAATGACAAAATTTAAAGCATTTTTATTTATTTATTTCCAATGAATGAAATGGAATTGTTAAGTTGTTCTGTGGCGAGTTGTCCTACAGCGAGGTGGCCATGGTGAGTTCTCCCGTGGTAAATTGGCTGTGGCGAGTTGGCTGCAGCGAGGTATCCCATTCCGCCATGGAAATGGAAAAACAGTGCTGTTGTCCACAAAAGTTCCTAGATTTCTTTATAGGACAATATACCTCCCATTTTCTTTTGGGAAATGGAATCGGGTTTTAAAATCAGTTTGCATTTTTAGACCCTGCTTGTTCAATTCCTTCTCCAAATGGTGGGGTAGAAAATAAAAAGAAACCTTTCCTTACCTTTACTCTAGCCAAGTCGTGCGGATTGAGAACTGAACCCTGAAAAAATTCCACCTGAGTGAAGTGCCGTTTAAAAAGAGCTTCCAACTCAAGGTTAGGGGAGATACTAAATTTAAAGAGAGAGGGAGAAAGAAAGAGAAAGACAAAACTGATTTCTCGAACGGTTCCAAAAGGTTAACAGATTTTGCAGCAGCTCGTAACATCTATTTTGTAGATGATCATTTTCATCTCTGTTTTTCTTTGCAGCTACGAGCTCTCCAGAACGTTTTCACTTTCATCCAAATATCACCCCTCTCTTCATCCCCGGGTCAGAATGATTAAAAAATCATCAGGGATGTAGATTATGTTCAGAATTTCAATTGTGTTCTCCCTTTTTCTTTGGAATTAGTGGAGGGGATGCATTTTGAAAGACGTCGCACTCAAAGGCACATTGTACAAGTGCTTATTTTTACTGAAAAGGTGAATTAAGTTTATTCTGCTATATATATACACACACACACAAATATACATACATGCATGCATAAACAGACATTATAGACTCATATACTGGGTCCAATTATAGTGGTGTTTATAATGAATTGATCACAGGCTGCGGCGAGCCAGTTTGGCCTAGTGGTTAAGGCACCAGGATAGAAACTGGATGATCGTGAGTTCTAGTCCAGCCTCATCTATGAAAGCCAGCTGGGTGACTTTGGGCCAGTCACTCTCCTCTCTCAGGAGGAGGAAAGTGTGTTGGATATGTTCACCGCCTTGTATAAATGATAAAGGTGGGATACAAATAAATACACAAACACATACACACACACATCCCTCATGGGAAGACTAAATTGATCATTTCTACTACTCTACCCTAAAGCTTGTCTGTTCCTGGGAAGCAAAGCTAACAAGGACCTGCTACAAGAGCTTAAGCAGAGGAGACAAATTCCTTGTGTGTCCAATCACACTTGGCCAATAAAGAATTCTGTTCTGCATTCTGTTTTCTATTCTATTCTATTCTATTCTATTCTATTCTATTCTATTCTATTCTATTCTATTCTATTCCATTCCATTCCATTCCATTCCATTCCATTCCATTCCATTCCATTCCAGTCTAATCTAGTGTAGTCTAGTCCAGTCTAGTCTAGTCTAGTCTATTTTCTCTTCTGTCCTGTCCTGTCCTGTCCTGTCCTGTCCTGTCCTGTCCTGTCCTATCCTATCCTATCCTATCCTATCCTAATTCTCCTCCCCTCCCCTCCCTTCCATTCTGCATTCTGTTCTGTTCTATTCATTTCTATACAAGGTTGCTTCTGAATGCTAGTAGCTGTCTATGTGACGCTTTCAGCAGTCACTCATAGTTTACATTGAAGCAGTTGAAAAACAACTTCTTTGTGTATTTTGCACTTTCCTATATCCCGTAGTTTTGCCTAATCCCAACTCTTTGAAATTTTTGACAGACAGGACAAGAACTGACACAAGAGTGTTTCAATTTAGTCATAGCAGCCAGCTGATCAAAACTGTATTTTTCTATGTATGTATGTATGTATGTATGTATGTATGTATGTATGTATGTGTATATATATATATATACGTATACGTATACATATACACATACACACACACACACACACACACACACATATATATATATGCTCCTATCTAATCTAAAAACCAAGGCAGTTATTATTAGAAGTGAGTTTTATGGTAACCGCATGTTCTTTAAGCATTAATGGCTGCTGATAGGGCATTTTCAGGAAATTAAGACTGACATGGAGAAATTGTAGTCCAACTATTAAAAAAAGGGGGGGGGAGAGAAAAAAACCTTAAGTGTATTGTTTAGTTTGCATACTGTATTTTCTAGTCTCTCTTCTGTGCTAAAGGTAGTAAATAAACTGGTGTTTACAAATTTCTTGCATGCTACAAGTAATAAAATCACAGAACTGAGAAAGACGATGCCCTTGTCTGTTTGTGTATCAACATCCATCATTTAATGGATACATGTCAGCAGGACACAGATGGCCAAAATTTATCAGAATCAACTTCTCCACTATTCTCATCAAACATGTGAATTCTTCCTGCAAACAAAAACATGTGCCTCACTCTTTCTAGACTTTGTTTCACAAAGGAATCAATTCAGAAGTTCTGGCCTCTTGAATGCTGTATCTGATTTTGTGGTATCTTGAAGACTAACATATTTATTTTGACAGGAGCTTTAATAAACATGGATCCATGTCAACAACATGTCAAGTGTTATTTATGTGTATCTTCCTATTGACCTATCTAGACCTTCCTATTGACCTATCTAGAGCTTCCTATTGACCTACCTAGAATTTCCTACTTACTTATCTAGAGCTTCCTGTTGACCTATCTAGAGTTTCTACTGACTTATCTAGAGCTTCCTGTTGACCTATCTAGAGCTTCCTATTGACCTATCTAGAGCTTCATCTGAGACCTTTCTGGGTCTCTTCAAAATGAGAGAAAGAGAGCTGGGTCACAAAAAGAAAGGCTTTTATTTATCATACTCTTCAGAAATCTGAGTGGCAACTAATGTTATAGCTCTCTTGAACCCAAACACATAAATTCATTTTTAATTACTTAGAATTATACCTTGCCTCTTCTCTTTGTGTTCTGTTTTCTGTTCAGTGTACATCTTTGTAGATTTAAATTGGAAATATGTGACTGGTTCAAATTACTGAACAATGTTCCAGAGTTGGTCTTCCTATTCAATCACTATTGAAACTTTAATGATAATGTGACGCCTATACCTCAATTTTCCCACCTGTTTTGAAAATGATTTTAAACTATTGTTAAAATTTCACTTTTTAAGTCCTATTTTTATTATTATGATTTTCATGATATATTGATTGCTGCCCAATGATGTTTCTAGCGATGTGTTTATTCCTTTTCTCTGTTTTATTATATATTTTAACTGATTTATACACCTTTGTGGTTCCTGGGCAGGTTATTAGTGCAATAAATTTTTAATTATTAAAAAATCATAAATTGACAGCGTAAAAACAATGTACATAGATCTTGGGAAGAGCAGTGCAAAATCAAAGAAAAACAGAAGCAGAGAGATAACTCCACAGACTTTGAAAATTTTAATGTAGACTGAATTCCTAGCACTGGTAAATTTAAAATCTAGCGAAGAATAAAAATCATTCACAATACCTCAAAATGCCACTGCCTGGGTCAATTCCTGTTCTTCACACATAACTACCATAATTTAATGATTCATCAGTTTAATAGGATTATCGGTTTCAGTTTCTTTCAAATTGGAATTCAAACTTTTTTTTTTAACATGCCAAAGATCGTATATGAAACTTTTTCAGGTCATCTTAGTTAATGTCTAGAAATACTTTTGATGGATGACATTTGTGATCTGGATAGATGGACACGCAGAGCCACAAGTAAAAGACTTGTGGTTTCAAAATGATAGCAAATAAAAATTCATTGAGATCTACAGCCAACTTTGTTTAAGTGATATTGATGATGGAGTACTCTGCGGCATGAGTGACATTCATAATATTCTTCTTGTTCGAAGAATCCTATTCAAATTTTCCCATTGGGACCCCTTTTAAGAATCCTAAAAGAATTCTCGGTCTCTAAACCACAAAGTCATACAAAGCATGCTCCAAAAATGATTTGGAGGTGTTCTTTCAAATCTCAACAAAGATCCAATTTCATTTTAAATTATTTTTTTTATCGGATTTTAGTAATAATTTATGTTTGGAACTCTACACTTTGATATGGGCTAATCAATAAACTAAACTCTAAACATCTTGAAATCTCAGCAAAGCATAACACTTCTCTGCTATTCACTAAGGCCAGCCAACTTTTTTTCAGCATTCCAAATGAGCCTGGAAAATATATGGTGACTGCTTTAAGAGGCACACTGAGTTCCATTAAAGAAACAGTTATGTTGGTCTGTGACTATAATACAGATTTGATTTGATTCCATGACTTAAAGCAACACCATCTTTTTTTTTTTCAGTTCATATGGAAAGCTCAAAAAAGTTCTAGTTACTTAATGAGATCTTATCTTTTACTTCAAAGATATAAGGCATTGAAAGCACGGGTGGGATTCAGCCAGTTCGGACCAGTTTGGGCAAAGCGGATGCTAATTTTCCATCTGGTTCACCGAACCGGTAGTTGCAAGGACTGGCTGGCCCTGCTCACCCCATCCACCCCTCCCAGGAGTTTCCACATGGTCCATTTTCGATGCCAGGTAAGCCTGCGTGGAGGCTCTAGGAGGGCGAAAAATGGGCCTCCTGGAAGTTCCGGACATCTGGGAATGGTGCCATTTCCCATTTATTTATTTATTTATGTAATTTATATGCCGCCCTTCTCCTGAAGGACTCAGGGCGGCTTACAAAGAAAACATTCAACAATTCGAAAATTACATAAAAAATTAAAATCCGATTAAAATTTATTAAAATTATTTCAATGTAAAAATCCCCCAATGGGATATATTATTATATTATATTATATTATATTATATTATATTATATTATATTATATTATATTATATTATATTATATTATATTATATTATATTATATTATAATCATAATATGATTATCTTGAAACTCCAAAATAAAGTGGTGTTATTAGCCATTAAACCTCAAAAATACACTTTCCTCAAAAGGCTTCCACAATTTTGGCCACTACTGTAGTCAGGAAAAATGTAAGCCCACCTAATTCATACCTGGAGTTCAATTTGGACATCTTCTCAATGCATCCTGCTGAGATTGCCACCAAATCCAATGTTCCAATGCAGGTGGCATCTTCTAGTTTTGTGTTCCTCAACCTTAACAACTTTGAGACATGTGGACTCCAATTCTCTTCTACAGATTTTAGGGCCCCACATGACCTTTTTTTTTTGAGTAGTGACATGAAGGTACTTACTTATGCAGAAAGACAATTTCTACGTTGACATCATCCCTGTCCTTGTGTAGGAAGTCCTTCAAGAAATTGGACACACTTTCCAAAGTGATGTGGCCACAGACAACAATGTGCCTGGGACAGAAAAAAGGACACAGTTAAGTCTGCTGTAAAGATGACCAGGAAGAACAAGAACAAATTCATTGAAAGGTTCATGACTGTTACTTTTGTAAGAAAATAATCATGAAAAAAAAAAAAAGGAAATAAGCATTAATCTGGTGACAGTCTCCAGTTTATTCTTGAAAAGAGAAACCTAAGTACCCATATTACAGAGTCTTAAATGAATACCATTTAATTCAATACATTGTAATTATAGTCACATAAATAAACCAGAAGCACATCGCCTAGCATGTTTTAGATGCTACATTTCCAGCAGCATTATATGTTGTGAGAGGAAGGGCAGTGGCTCAGTGGTTAAGGTGCTGGATTTGTCAGCTGGAAAGCCTGCAGCCCATGTTTGAGACCTGAGCTCCACATGACAGGGTGAGCTCCCGCCCTTGCTCCAGCTCCTGCCAACCCAGCCATTTGAAAGCATGCAAAGGCAAGTAGATAAATAGGTACCATTTTGGTGGAAAGTATATATATATGTATGTATATGTATATATGTGTGTGTGTGTAAATATAAATATAAATAATGGTGATGTGTTTATCCAAATGCTTGATTACAACACAGGTATTTTATTTCTGTATTCTGTTTTATTAATTTTACCCAAGAATTATATCCTGTATTTTATTTTTATTTTCTTTGATTAAGCCTTAAGACTAATTAATTAATAAACTAGCCCTAGTACAGCATCCTTAGCCATTATGGTCCACTGCAAATTCCAGTGAGATGATTGGTCTTTTCTTTTTGCATACTGCCATTTAATATTTTGATTCAGGTCAGCTTCCTGTTACAGTGGAAATAGCAATAGCCCTTAGACTTATATACCGCTTCACAGTGCTTTACAGCCCTCTCTAAGTAGCTTACAGAGTCAGCATCTTGCCCCCAACAATCTGGGGCCTCATTTAACTGACTGTGAAAGGATGGAGGGCTGAGTCAATAGCAATAGCCCTTAGACTTATATACCACTTCACCGTGCTTTACAGCCCTCTCCAAGCGGTTTACAGAGTCAGTCTATTGTCTCCAACAATCAGGATCCTCATTTTACCAACCTTGGAAAGATGGAAGGCTGAATCAACCTTGAGCCGGTCAGGATTGAACTGCTGGCAGTCAGCAGAATTAGCCTGCAATACTGCATTCTAACCACTGCGCCACCACGGCTCTTAATGTTAACTTTTTAATCATTACTTAAGCAAACCAGGATTGAAAAGAACATTCATCAGGGAAGCAAAACAGCAGAACAAAGGTTGTAGTCATCACTTTGTTCCTAATTTAGGTACGTGCACATCAACTCACAATGTTCTTACAAAGAGGGATGTGTCAGGATTGATCCAAATGTTATATCTCCCCCCCCCAATGTATTCATATTACATTTGATATCAATAATTTGGGATCACCTGACTCTATTAAGCTAAGTTTGACCTAAAAGAGAGACTGTTGTGGACTTATTATGCTGAAAAGCTTGCACCACATTGTAGGTTTTTATCCACCCTGCCACTCTTTATTCTATTATAATTGAAGATGGACTCTAGAGAAAGGTATATAAGAGAAATCAACCCATTAAAATACTAATATCATGCACATACACGATATTATGCTATTTGAAACGTGCCTTTTGCAATTTAAGGTACTCTCTATGAACGTGTCCACCGTGTTTGCATCTTTGCATCTTTTCTCAGAGGAAATAAACAGAATAACCAAGTTGGAAGGGACCTTGGAAGTCTTCTAGTCCAATTCCCTGCTCAAACAGCTCAAAACAGCCCTGCTCAAAATTGGACCTGCTATACTATTTCTGACAAATGGCTGTCCAATCTCTTCTTAAAAACCTCCAGTGATGGAGCACCAACAACTTCTGGAGGCAAGCTTTTCCATTGATTAATTGTTCTGTCAGAAAATGTCTCCTTATTTTTAGATTGGGCCTCTCCTTGATTAGTTTCCACCCATTGCTTCTTGTCTTGCCTTCTGATGCTTTGGAGAATAGTTTGACTCCCTCTTCTTTATGGCAATCCCTTAGATATTGGAACACTGCTATCATGTCTCCCCTAGTCCTTCTTTTCACTAAACTAGACCAGTGATGGAGAATCTTTTAGAGACCGAGTGCCCAAACTGCAACCCAAAACCCACTTATTTATCGCAAAGTGCCAATATGGCAATTTAACCTGAATAAAGAGGTTTTACTACTAACAAAATGATAAACAACTCACGAGTTCAGCTAATTGTTCTAAGAAAAATGTGATAAATGCACTTTTATGCCACTTTATAATATTAATAATATTAATACCATTTTATAATGCCTTGGTAAGGCCACACTTGGAATACTGCATTCGGTTTTGGTGGCCACAATGTAAAAAAGATGTTGAAATGCTAGAAAGAGTGCAGAGAAGAGTAACAAAGATGATTAGGGGACTGGAGGCTAAAACATATGAAGAATGGTTGAATATGTCTAGTTATAATGAAAAGAAGGACTAGGGGAGACATGATAGCAGTGTTCCAATATCTCAGGGGTTGTCACAAAGAAGAAGGAGTCAAGCTATTCTCCAAAGCATCTGAAGGCAGGACAAGGAGCAATGGGTGGAAACTAATCAAGGAGAGAAGCAACTTAGAAATAAGGAGAAATTTCTTAACAGTTAGAACAATTAATCAGTGGAACAACTTATCTCCAGAAGTTGTGAATGCTCCAACACTGAAGTTTTTAAGAAGAGGTTGGATAGCCATTTGTCTGAAGTGGTGTAGGGTTTCTTGCCTAAACAGGGGGTTGGACTAGAAGACCTCCAAGGTCCCTTCAAACTCTGTTATTCTAAATCACATGCCCCTTCATTTTTCTTTCTGCTTTTGAAATATTATGTTTAGCAACAATAAAAAAGAAAAACTTTTGTAATATAATTTCTCTCTTTCCCTCCCCCCTTTTCTCCTCTTTTTCTCTCTCTCTTTCTCTCTCTCTCTCTTCCCCCTCTCTTTCACTAGACATACCCAATTCCTGCAACCAATCTTCATATGTTTTAGCCTCCAGCCTCCTAATCATCTTTGTTGCTCTTCTCTGCCCTCTTTCCAGAGTCTCAACCTCTTTTTTTTTATATTGTGGTGACCAAAACGTGATGTATTGCAGGTGTGGTTTTACCAAGGCATTATAAATGTCTGTTACTAGCATTGTTTGCCTATAATGGTTGGGACTATAAAAGGAGATAATCTAAGGCTGCCACAAAAATCCCGTAACACAGAAGGAATTCTACCGACTAAAGTTTGGTGTTGTGCATCAGTCATTGTTGCAGAACTGGAGAAGTGCAATTAATAATGGCTGCTATGGGTCCCTTATGTATCTGCAAAGCTTAGGACCTCTAAAGAAGCAAGACAAAAGAAAAAAAAAACCCAACTTGACCCCGTTCATTTTGGGATGCTCTGGGAGCTGCAAAAGGGATATTTATGTTTCAACACAAGTTCCTTGGCCAGATTTTTTTTTCTTTTGCATTCCTGTCCCTTTTTCTCTTGAATAGCCAGACTGCAGTTTCCCTTCCAGTAACTGCTCGTCGATTGCTTCAGTGCTTCCTTCCAAGCCGTTTCCTGTTCCACAATTTCTCCAAATCTTTTAGCAGCTTAAGGAGGGGAGGGGGAAAACCTGTAAAGGAAGCTTTTGTATGAATATCCCTGAGCTGATTCATCTGAAATCTGGAAGACTTTATCCCCGCAGGGAAAACTTTGCCTTCATCTTTCTTTTCAATTTTGCCAAGAATGAAAAAATAATAACTGATCAACCATATGTTTGAATGCATCTAGTATAAAAACATCTTGCACCCAATTTGTCAGGAAAATCTTATCCCCCTTCTGTTCCCAATTTGTTCTCTCTGTGTCTCTGTCTCTCTCTCTCACACACACACACATATGACTTTTGCACAGTGATAGAAATCATTACGAGAATAGTTGATCTGAACTGAAATCATAGGTGTAGAAAGTTAGCACCCACCCCTCTCCTAGAAGGATGAAATATTTTGAGAAATATTAAAAAGGCAGAATATTATATTTCCCTAAAGGGAGAAATGGAGAAACATGCTCTTGGAAAGCAGCTCCCACCTTTCTTAATAGCCCCCAGCAGATATTTTGTGCCCATTGAGAAAGATTGGGCCAGTCCATTTACAAAACCTTCAGCTCCAGGGTGATGGGATTAAGACATCACCCTTCAGGTCATAATAGGATTAACCCTCTACCATCTAGCAGCAAAGCTCACCACATTGCACAATCTCCTAAGGACATTGCATCGCCCTCCAAACTTCAACCAAACTTAGCTCAGACAACCTACAGAGCCAGCTATAACAGCCAATAGAATACATGTTCTTGCACAGGAACAGGAAGTTCAAGCGCAAACCCAGGAGAAGGTATAAATACCCCCCACTTCTCAACTCCATGTGGTCAGTTGCACCACAAACATGTGCTTCTGTTCAACAATAAATGGACCCTTTTTCCAACTAGCCTCCAGCCTCCATTTTGTCTCCAGTGCCTTGCTCCCGGATTGGAATTGGACCTTATTATTTCTTCCAACATAAGGAAAGAAAACAAACAAAAATTCAATTTCTTGTAAAATGCCCTTGAAGCATTTAGGATCTGATTTGTGGGAGGCACAGGCCTCCCACAAAATTCAAGAAAAGTCATTCCCTAACCACTGTGATAACATGCCACTGCAAATGAACAATGACAACATCCTTGATCAGGGCAAGTCCAAAAATGCCAGGGAATTTCTAGAAATCTGGCACTCTGACAAATCAGCCATTAATAGACACGCAAATGTTAATAACAGTTATAAAAAGGTAAAGGTTCCCCTCGCACATATGTGCTAGTCGTTCCTGACTCTAGGGGGCAGTGCTCATCTCTGTTTCAAAGCCAAAGAGCTAGCACTGTCCGAAAACGTCTCCGTGGTCATGTGGCCGGCATGACTCAACACCAAAGGTGCACAGAACACTGTTACCTTCCCACCAAAGGGGCTCCCTATTTTTCTACTTGCATTTTTTACGTGCTTTTGAACTCCTAGGTTGGCAGAAGCTGGGACAAGTAATGGGAGCTCACCCTGTTATGTGGCACTAGGGATTCAAACTGCTGAACTGTCAACCTTTCAATCAACAAGCTCAGCATCTTAGCCACTGAGTCCCTAAAAACATCTATAGACTATGCAAAAGAGACAATCATCCAGCCCAAAGGGGAACAAAAAGACCCCAGCACATCTCCACCAGTAAGTATAGATCAGTATAGATTAACTCCAAGTTTAACCTCAGACCAACAGTCAAGAAGTAAACAATATCCCAATCAAGAAACTGCCAAAGCCAACAGCAAACAGCCCAATCAAAGAATCTCTAAGACCGCCTCCACCAACACTGTCAGGCGAGCCACCAGTTGACAGCAAACCCTACTCCTCGCTAGCACTGATGATGTTACCTAGTTTGGGTCATGAAACATCTGCAAGAAAGCAAGCAAGCTCAGAGAGCACTAAGGACCCTTGAAAACTGAAGGTGAATGACAATTAGATGGAAATAGGATTTGAAGCTAACAAGAAGCATTGATGTTCTACTATATTAAAATGGATTCAACTTCCCTACTTCAGATTAAAATAAGTGAAATGTAACTGAGAAGGTCAAAAAGGATGGACTATAAACTTAAACATCTACGGCAGTGGCCAACATTGTGGAAACCTTTTGGGAAAAGTGTATTTTTGAGGTTTGATGGCTAATAACCCCCCCCCCCTTTTTTTTTTTTTTTTTTGGAATTTCAAGATAGTCATATTCCACTGCTGGAATGGCCTGGGAATAGCCCAGACTTTAATCCAATTGAAAATTGATGGAGCCAACTAAAGAAACTTTTTAGTCAGAAGCGACCCAGCAATAAAATCCAGTTAATAGAAGCCATCCTTCAATCTTGGTTTCACATTATAAGAGCTGCAGAACTAAAAGACTTGGTTCACTCCATGGGAAGATGTTGTAAGGCTGTAATTCATGCTAAAGGTATTCATGCTAAGTATTAATATTGATCATTTTTGTATATCTGTTTTTTTCTATGGTGATAATTTTTGTATATCTTGTTTTTTCTACGTGTTTCACTTTACTTCTTTTTACACTAACTGCTGTTCTAATAGCAAATCCTTCATAAAAGTTGTTGCATTACATTCTTGATTAAATTAGTTTTCCATTGATATATAATTTTTTGGTACTACTCCAAAAAAAAAAAATGGTGTTATTAGTTAGTTTTAGAAAATACACTTTTTCCAAAAGGTTTTCACAATTTTGGCCACTACTGTAAGGACAGATTGATAAGTCTGGATACAGTTAGTTTGAAAAAGAGTTGTCTAAGAATGAATAATCCTCTTCAGATATTTGAAGAAATTGACTCTTATTCCAGGAGAGGAATAGAGGTAGTCCTCAACCTACGACAACAATTGATGCCACAATTTCCATTGCTGAGCAAGGCGCTTGTTAAAAGAGTTGCATCCAATTTTACAACCTTTGCTGTCACAGTTGTTCGGCAAAATACAGCAGTTGTTAAGTGAATTATCCAGTCATTAAGGGAATGCGGCTTTCCCCATGGTGTTTGCTTTTCGAAAACCAGCTGGGAAGATCACAAATGGCAATCATGTGACCCTTGGATGCTGCCACTGTCATAAATGCATGAGAATTTCCCAGTGCCCAAATTTTGATCATGTGACCACAGGGATACTACAACAGTTATTAGCGGAGGACCAGTTGTACCTCACTTTTTCAATGCCATTGTTAACTTTGAATGGTGGTTAAGTGGTTGCAATTCAATCACTCAATCATTCAATTACTCAATGAGAATAGAGCTGCAAGCGACCATGGAGTCCAACTCCCTACTCAAGCAGGAGACCCTATACCATTTCAGGCAAGTGGCTGTTCAGTCTCCTCTTAAAAACCTCCAGTGATGGACCACCCATAACTTCTGAAGGCAAGCTGTTCCAGTGGTTAATTGTCCTCACTGTTAGGAAATTTCTCCTTAGTTCTAGGTTGCTTCTCTCCTGGATTCGTTTCCATCCATTGTTTCTTGTCCTGCCCACTGATGCTTTGGAAAATAAATTGACCCCCTCTTCTTTGTGGCAGCCCCTCAAATACTGGAAGACTGCTACCATGTTTCCCCCAGTCCTTTCTTTCTCTAGACTGGCCATACCTAAATCCTGCAGCCGTTCTTCATATGTTTTAGTCTCCAGGCCCTTAATCATCCCGGTTACTCTTCTTTGTACTTTTTCCAAAGTCTCAACATCTTTTTTTTTTTTATGTGGTGATCAAAACTGGATGCATTATTCTTTTACTTAACAACTGTGACCAAAAAAAAGTCATAAAACAGAGTAAAACTCTCTGAACAATTGTCTTGCTTAGCAGTGGACATTTTCAGCATGAAGTATTTTCTTTTTTCCTTGCTTCTCCAGGTTTCTCATCAGTTATGAAGTCACCACGGCTCGGAAAAACAGCTTACGAAGTCATCTCATCCATCATGAAGAAAGCGGTCACTTCATAAAGAGCCACCTGCATTTATCCACAGTCCCCAGAGCAGAAGGGAGCATGGCTGATGTTCAATGACACCAAGCTGTTCAGTGTTCTGATCTATCTAAGGAAAAGTTGAAAAGCTGGCAGCCAAGATGACAGCAGGTGGCCCATCATAAGCAAAGCACTTTCTGAGGTAACGTTTAGACCATCCAGGTCACTCGTACGCCGTAATTGTCCTGAATATGTTCCAATAAATGATTGTGGAAGAAATTGTTGTCTGGAAGCAATGAGAGATAGCAAGCAAGCAATCACCGTCCCATAATTTACCTCAGGGACCCATTATGAGTGTCTGCCCTTGTTTCATAATTTGGTGCTTGACTAAGGATGTGAAAAATAATTGTAGGGGCTTTGTTGCTGGAAAGATAATGATGCAGAACAATGGCTAAATCAATAACAAGCACAAAGATATGATTAAATTCTCTAGCCAACATGGTTTTATTTTGTAGCGACGTCATTTGCAACGACGAAACGGCCTGATGATAGAAAGACGGCACATCTTAGATAATATTGCTCCCTTCAATGGACCAGAAAGAGCTTATCAAGTATGTAGATCTCTTTAGAAATCATTGTAATGTTTCTCTGGCTGTGCATAAATCCAGGGTTTTATTGCTAACTTTCGGAAGAAGTGTGGTCAACCCATTTCCACCGACGTTGAGGTTGTGGCAAAGTGCACAAGGGAACTCAGTGTATGCATGAGGAAGGAAAAGGCAATAGGTTTTAAGAGTCCCAAAAAGAAAAAAGAAACAGGGAACGAAGGAGGAAAAGATGGAGATATGGCAGAAATGGAACAGAAAATGGGAGACAAAGAAATGGGATTTAAGAGAACAGTATATTTAGCAGGCTAGTGGAAGATAGCAATAGAACTTAGATTTATATACCACTTCACAGTGCTTTACAGACCTCTCTGTAAAGTGGTTTACAGAATCAGCCTATTGCCCCCAACAATCTGGGTCCTCATTTTACCCACCTTGGAAGGATGGAAGGCTGAGTCAATCTTGAGCTGGTGAGACTCAAACTGCTGAATTGCTGGCAGCCAGCAGTCAGCAGAAGTAGCCTGCAGTACTGCATTCTAACCACTGCGCCACCCATCTCTATGGATGGCAAACGGGAAAAGATAATGTGAAGTAATAGACGTGCTTTATATTGCATTGATTAGACCACACTTGGAATACTGCCTCCAGTTCTGGTCCCCATGATACAAAAAAAAAAAAAAAAAGATGTTGAGACTCTAGAAAGACTGCAGAGAAGACCAACAAAGATGATTAGGGGGCTGGAGGCTAAATCATAAGATGAATGTTTGCAGAAACTGGTATGTCTAGTCTAATAAAGAGAAGAACTAAGGGTGACATGATAGCTGTCTTCTACTACTTGAGGGGCTGTCACAAAGAAGAGGGAATCAACTAAATTGTTAAATGAAGGTTAAGGGAGCTAGGTATATCTAGCCTAATGAAGAGAAGAGCTTTCTTAGTTGTCTTCCAGTACTTGAGGGGTTGTCACAGAGAATTCAACTTATTCTCCAAAGTAGCCGAAGGTAGGATGAGAAGTAATGGTTAGAAGGAAGATCATTAACGAGAGACCCAACCTAGAACTTAGAAACTAGGAGAAATTTTCTGACAGTGAAAACAATTAATTGGTTGAAACACCTTGCCTCCTAGAACTGTGGGTTCTCCATCATTGGATGTTTTCAAGAGGAGACTGGACAGCCATTGGTCCAGAATGGTATATGGCAGTGATGGCTAACCTTTTTGCCATCATGTGCCAAAAGTGGGGGGAGCCCTGGGAGTTCGCCCACATGCATGCCCACGCCCATAATTCAATGTGCATGCCCTCCCACCCCGCTTTTAACACGTGATGGCCCAGTGGGCCCAGGAAACCCATTTTTCACCCTCCCCCTCACCCTTTTAGGAGCCTGGGGAGGGCAAAAACGGCCTCCCCCCCTCCCGGAGGCCCTCCGGAGGCCGGACACAGACCATTTCCCAACTTCTGATGGGACTGGAAGGCCCAAAAATCAGTTGGCTGGTGCATGCATGCGTGCTGGAGCTGAGCTATGGCAATGCTTGCGTGCCCACTGATATGGCTCTGTGTGCCACCTGTGGCACCCGTGCCATAGGTTCGCCATCACGGGTATATGGTCTCCTCCTTGAACAGAGAGTTGGAGTAGAAGACCTCCAACGTCCATGACAATCCCATTATTCTATGTTCTACCGTGTTTTCCCGAAAATAAGACCGGGTCTTATATTAATTTTTGCTCCAAAAGATGCATTAGGGCTTATTTTCTGGTTAGGTCTTATACAGTACTAAATGCACCCATCTGGCTGAAAATCTTAACTGGGACTTATTTTGGGGTAGGGCTTATATTACAAGCATCCTGAAAAATCATGCTAGGGCTTATTTTCCAGTTGGGTCTTATTTTGAGGGGGGGAGAGTAAAAAGCATGTATATGTGTATTCTACTCTGAAGCTATTTCTACTTTTTTTTTTTTTTTTTTTTTTAGTGAGGCTAACTCTGAAGCAACTTCTAGAAAAAACATCCATTTTGTAGTGCTGCATACCACTTTCCCACTGAGCCAGAAGCCCTCCCTGGTTGTTTTTCTCAAGCTGAGGATGAGAACCCTGCAAAACCCCAGAGATTTATTTTCAAAACTAGCACAATCTGTCCCTAAGATGCTGCCACCACTATACAGGCTATTTGTTTGCAATGTTCTGCTCTACTGCCAAAAGGAAAATGGCGAAGAGATTAGTACTGCAGTTCGGAGAACAAATGTCTCTTGGTTTCCATCTGTCACTTGGAAAAATTCAAGGTTGGGCCCAGAAAGTCAATCTTGCCATTAAGTAGAAACTTACTTGCCAGATTGAGTCAATTCCACATACTAATAGATGCTTTCTACCTTGTTTTGTCATAAACAACGTATCTCCTCGGTCATCGTAGATGGCCTGTGTAATCATCCCATCCTTGCTTTGCTCTGTTTCTTTCACTGTTTTATGTGGTTCAGTCCAAAGCTGACTTCGTTTGAACATCCAGAATGTTCTTCTCGCTTCATGTCAATCATAGCATTGATTAATCCTACCTGTCAGTTTTCCTATAACCTCTTAAACATCACATTTTTTCCCCCAGTTCCAAGTGCAGTGTTCAATCCGTCATCTGTAGGTGAAGCTAAAATCAAGTCGCTGACCATCGGGAGGGCCAACTCAACGAAGAAGCAATTCCTTCACAAAAGTACGCAAATCTTAAATTTTCTGTCATGACATGATTTATGCCCCAACTTTTAACCCTAACTCCCAGTTTAAACCCCGGAAAAAACTTTTCAAGATGACAACAATTAAAAATATGGGAATTTTAAGAAGTAGCTAAAAAGATGGGGAAATGCTTTTGGCTCAAAAATTGAGCAATAAAGAGCTTTCAAAAGTTCTGCAACACATTTCAATCATCCAGTGGTGAAATGTAAAATTTGTTACTACCGGTTCTGTGGGCATGGCTTGGTGGGGGAGCAATGTGCCTGGGTGGGCGTGGCCACCTTTTTTTTTTTTTTACTTTTAAAACCATTTTTTTCTACAACCTCTTCAGCCAAAGAGGTTGTAAAAAATGCTTTTAAAAGGCTCTGCCGATCAGGCAACTCAGCTGGGATCATCAGAGCCTTTTAAAAGCATTTTTTTCTACAACCTTTTTGGCTGAAGAGGTTGTTTAAAAAATGCTTTTAAAAGCTTCTGACGGTCCCAGCTGAGTTGCCTGACTGTCAGAGGTTTTTTTTTTTTTTAACATTTTTCTACGACCTCTTCGGCCAAAGAATTTCACCCCCGCAATCATCTTTAATCGTCATTTATTAATTGCATTTATGAAGTGTTTTCCCTTGTCTGCATTAATATCAATTTGGATAAAAGTAGTGAACATAGATCAGGGGCGGGTTTCAAAACCTGTTGCTAACCCAGTTCACTCATGGGCGCATGCTGCCACCGCTACCATTTCGCCCAATCTGGGGCGAACTGGTAGCAACCCACCACTGATATGGATGTTAAAAATGAAGTACTCCTTAAGACAGTCTGCCTGCTTGTCATCTGTCTGTCTGTCTGTCTGTCTGTCTATCTATCTATCTATCTATCTATCTATCTATCTATCTATCAGTGTCTGTCTGTCTCTGTCTATCTGTCTATCTATCTGTCATCTATCTATCTATCTGTCTGTCTGTCTGTCTATCTATCTATCTATCTATCTATCTATCTATCTATCTATCTATCTATCTATCTATCTATCATCTATCTATCTATTTAATCTTTCTGTCCGTCTACAATATCTATCTATCTATCTATCTATCATCTATCTATCTATCTATCTATCTATCTATCTATCTATCTATCTATCTATCTATCTATCTATCTATCATCTTCCATCCACAATCATTATTCTCTTTTTAAAGTATGCTTTGGTTCGTTTGTTTGTTTTTACCTCTGGTTAACTTATTAAGGTTTATGTTATGCTTATTATTATTTGGGTTTGTTCGGCAATAATGGAAACACAATAACAAAAAAATAATAACTGAGGGAATTTAAAATAAAAATAAAAATAAAAATAAAAACATTACATTTGCATTTAAAACTGAGATGCAACGGGGGCTTTTTCGCATTGTTTCCAAAATTAACCCAAAAGGGGTTTTTGCAAGTAGGTGTGACAGACATGCCATGCTCCCAAAATACTTTGCTCCAATTTATTGAAATCCAATTTATTTCAGAAGGCGGAAAGGCATTCTGAGAAGAATCTGGAAGTTTGGTGGGAAAGGAGGCCCTTCCAAATACCAAGATCTCCAATCAGTTAAGGCTTTGCTTGACTTTAAATAATCCAGAGCTCTTGCAACACTCGCCTTTTTGAAGCTGGGTGTTGAAAAACGATTTAGCATTCATCATAACTTCTCTACGCATTTGGCAAGCCCCTTTTATGAGAATGGTTCATGCAATCGCTGCTTTTGGCATCAAACTGAAATTTCTGAATGCTGATCAAGAATATGACCTTTGTCCTCCTTGGGCCATCTAATCTCTTCCAGATAAATTAGATTTCATCATTTCCAATCAGTATTTAAAAAAAAAAAAAAAATGACTGTGGGAGTTGTAATTCTAAAAAAAAGAGAAAAAGATTACAATCCTTTTGCTCTGGGACAATCTTCCGTTTTACAGTTATGACCGGATTTTTTTGGCCAACATTTCAGAAAACAGAGAAGACAGCAAGCCTCAAAGGCAGAAAGTGCTACTTCACCTGATGATTTCAGACATGTGTGCTTCAAGGTTTTGGTTACCACCTTTAGAGCGCTCCATGGCTTAGGATCTGGTTACTTATGGGACCACCTACTACCACAAACAGCCTCCCACCGACTGGTATGCTCTCATAGAGAGGGCCTCCTCCGGGTGCCGTCAGCCTAGCAGTGTCGACTGGCGGCCCCCACGGGGAGGCCTTCTCTGTGGGGGCACTCACTATCTGGAACAAGCTCCCCCCGGAGATACGGAGGATCCCAGATCTGCGCACTTTCTGCCGTACTCTTAAGACCCTCTTATTTCAGCAAGCCGGCCTGGCCTAATTTTTCTCCCCTTCCTTTTAAATTTTTAAACTGAAATTTTAATTTGTTTTTAAATTATTGGGATTTTAAATTGTCGTGGGCTAAATTATTTAATTTGGTTTTAAATTGTTTCTAACTTTTGTATTTCTGTATTTTATCCTGTGCCTGTTCACCACCCTGAGTCCTTCGGGAGTAGGGCGGTATACAAATTTAATAAAACATAAACATAAACATGCAAACTACAGGCTCTGGACATCTAGCCAGCACCTTTCTTTTTTCTTTTAACAACCCTGTAATCCTTTGCATTAGGGTGGTGTCAGTGCGACGGAATGGAACTGAGCATTTACTGGCCGGATACCCTTCCTGATGCCTATGCGAAGCTCACAGCAGGTATTTTCTCTTTGCAGCCAGATAGAGAAATATCTACTGCTACCTAGGATCAAACTCACATGCTCCTGATTGTAAGGTGAGAGCTTCACCTCTAGGCCACCATGCCGCTTTCTAGCCAGCACAACCTTAATGTGTATATTATCATGGAGGCTCCAGGCTGATATATATTACTGTATGAAGTTAGGAAGGTAATGTCCAAATAGTAAAGTGTTTTCAAATGCAAGTAGAGTAATAAATTGCTCCTAAAGGAATCAGACACTGATTCTTTGGGGGGGGGAGGGGGCAGCAACAGTCGTAGGAGGAAGATCAAGCAGAGGAAGTACCATGGCAACACAAGAACACAAGACCCTGCCTGGGATGTACCATCTGCAGATAGCTGAAGGGGAAGACATTGAGAAATTCTGTAAATAGATGAAAAGGTGGATTCAAATATAGAAGTGAGGCATTGATCAAAGCAGCACAAGAACAGCCACCAAGTGCCACATCCATAGAAGGAAGGACCCTACCACACTAGACAGGGTCTCAGTACTCACGGGGTGCTAACCTGAAGACGCTAATCTTCAACTGCCTTGTTGGCGCAGTGGTTGGAATGCAATATTGCAGGCTAACTCTGCTCACTGCCAGAAGTTTGATCCTGACCGGCTCTAGGTTGACTCAGCCTTCCATCCTTCCGAGGTTGGTAAAATGAGGACCCAGATTGCTGGAGGCAATATGCTGATTCTGTAAACCAGGGGTGTCAATCTCAAGGCCCGCGGGCCGAATATGGCCCACTATGTAGCCGGATCTGGCCCACAGGGCCATCCTGGTCTACCCAGTGGTGGGATTCAGCCAGTTCTCACCACTTCGGGAGAACCAGTTGTTAACTTTCTGAGCAGTTTGGCAAACTGGTTGTTGGAAGAAATCATTAGGGCAGAGAACCGGTTGTTCAATTACTTGAATCCCACCACTGGGTCTACCCAATGTGAAGAGGAAAGATTGGGCCAGCGTGATTTCAGCCAGGTCTACCCTGATGCGGCCCTCAATGAAATTGAGTTTGATACCCCTGCTGTAAACCAATTAGAGAAAGCACTGTGAAGTGGTA
The DNA here is from genome assembly GCF_029215685.1 of Pituophis catenifer annectens. NCBI lineage: Eukaryota > Metazoa > Chordata > Lepidosauria > Squamata > Colubridae > Pituophis > Pituophis catenifer. The sequence continues at coordinate 87,737,189 of NW_027256886.1, read as the reverse complement.
TATAAGTCTAAGTGCTATTGCTATTGCCTCAGCCTTCTATCCTTCCCAGGTTGGTAAAATGAGGACCCGGATTTTGGGGGTCAAGAGACTGACTCTGTAAACCACTTAGAAAGGGCTGTAAAGCAGTGTGAAGTGGCATATAAGTGCTATTGCTATTGCCTGCAGTTTCTGAAAAAAAAAACAACCTAGAATATGAACCTTCAAAGTAAATAAACTCCAGAAAAATAACAATGTCCTTAGTTCACTGTATTCACTGAAAATGTTCCATCTCTTTCTACAAACTGGCTTTCGCTCCAAGATTTCAGTCTATGAGCTGTTTGGCAATGAAGCCCACTCCACTGGCATTCCTCAACATTCCCATTCAGAGTAGGCAAATTTACTTAACTTCTGCCTAATTATTTTTCATAGCCTCTAGCACCGTGATGGCGAATCTAGGGCACGAGTGCCCAAAGTGGCACACGGAGCCATGTCCACTGGCACGTGTGGTGTCACCCGTTCCTCTTCCGGGTTTCTGGCATGCATGTGCCAGTGACGATCAGCTGTTCTTTGTGCATGCGGCAGTGCTGGAAACTGGAAGAGTTGATCTTCCGTTTTCCAGCATGCGTATGCATGGCACTAACCGGAAGACTTGCCGGCCAGTGCGCATGCTCACGCTGGAAAACAGAAGTACATTTTCCAGCATGCACATGCCCCCCGGGCAACTCCTCTTCCTGGTCGCGGCCCAGACAAGCACGTGCGAAGTGCTCCCTTTTGGGGACTCAGTTCGCCATCACCGCTCTACCACCTAGATCCTTCACTCTAAAGCAGTGTTTCTCAACCTTCACGACTTTAAGAGGTGTGGACTTCAACTCCCAGAATCTCCCAGCCAGCCAGCTGTGCTGTGCTGTCTGGGGAATTCTAGAAGTTGAAGTCCACACCTCTTGAAGTCATGAAGCTTTGGGAAACACTGCTCTACACTAATGCAACCCAATGTGCTGGTCAGGAATTAGTGGTTCAGAATACGTGCACAAAACAGGATGCAGATTTCTTCCCCCTCCCCCTTCAATAGAAATAACTGCCAACAACAATTACCGAATCAATTCCATTCTCCATATTTCATGCACAAGATTTCCTAAGGGAAACCCAGTAAAAGATCAGTCAGGTCATGCAAATTATACCCCCTTTTAAAAAAAAAAAAAAACCCTACCCTTTAAAATAGCAACTTTCATATCATGCTGAGGGGGGGATACCTTTTCCCTGTGCATACAAACAATTAAAAAAAAATGCAAAGCTCCCTCGGCTGTTTATTTTCAAAGAAAATCACATCCATTCTATTGGAGCAAGCATAAAGGATCTGTTAAAAATCACCCTTGCCATCCCATCACAGTAAATCACTGACAGTGAATTGCAAATTTTGTCCAACGTCTACTGACTACATTGTATTCATTCTGTCAAGCAAGTAAATGAAATGTGACTTATATTGATCTAAATGTCTCTGTATAACTATAATATTTGTATCAAATACATATGTTGTGGTTTTCTCCCTCTTTCCTCCTTTTCGGCTTTCTAATCGTGTGTCCATCTCTTGGTTGGCTGCCCTCCCTGTTCCGATTTCCTGGTATTCCTCTTCTCTGTCCATGATTCTTGCAACTAGCAAACTTAAAATAAAGTTAGGCAAATAGGAAAACTCCAAATCCATGTGAAAACTATCGTGAAAAATGACTTAATTCCTGATCTTTGGTTTCCTCATTAAAATATACTTGAACCACATTTATATGGAAATAGCTTTTTTTTCTGATTCATCCGTACTGGTTCAAAACTTTAAAAATAATATCAGTGCTCTACTTGCATTTTTTTAAAAAAAATCTCAGTATAGGAGATGACCAGGCTGAGAGTGAGGGAGGAGTCAAGCAGGTCATTAATCTCGAGTCCCTTCAGGCCCACAAGAGATTTAAGTCCAGTCCACCTTGAATTCCGTTGGCTCTTATCCTCTGCCAACTTGCTTTGACTGTTAATAGTTCAGATTCTTGTTTAAATGTAGCACAAAATAAACCTGATGTAGGAGATGACCAGGCTGAGCCCAAGGGAGGGGTCAAACGAGTCATCAGTCTCGAGGCCCTTTGCGCCCACAAGAGGTCTAAATCCAGTCGACTTTGAATTCCATTCGCTCTTAACCAGAGGTGGGATTCACATACTATAGCAACTGGTTCGCCCAGCATAGGAAATGTGAGCACACATGCACATGCCGTCTGCACATACGTGCAGAATCACTAAACATGGCAATTCACTCACGTGTGCCATCCACATAAGTGTGCAATGTCAATTCGCTCACGCGCGCCATCCATGCATGCGTGTGGCATCAAAAACACAGCGATATAGGACGGGATTGCGCCCGGGCGGGTGGGCGGGCCCATCCGCAGGTCGTCGCTACCGGTTCACCTGAACTGGTCCAAACTGGCTGAATACCACCTCTGCTCTTAACTATGCTAATTTGCTTTTAGTAGTTAGTTAGTAGTTCAGTTCTTGTACAAAGTATTAAGAGGCATTAAACTTGTATTCATTTGAACTGCTTTGGCTCCTATTTCTTACATCTGACACTCACCTAACTAACAAATAAATATTAAGTTTATGTAACCAAGATTTTTCTATGGACCGGTCACTGACCACAATAAAAATTCTACTCTGTTCTTTGAGGTTGTTTGATTGATGGGAATTTACAATCAGTTAAAAAAAAAAAAAACCCAGACCATCACAAAAAGGTTCCATCACCCACTTTAAAACAAAACTAGGTTTTAAGGGCTCATTTAAATAGGGTTGGGAACCATACAAATCTTTGGGAAAATGTTGTTCCAGAGGGAAGGCACCCATGATGGATGGGTCACAAGGCAGCTTGATTAAGAAAGAAATCACACAATATTTCATACAAGAGAAAACACAGCAGAAATCTGTTGGGAAGATGCTCATTTTGACACTGTCTGAATAGAGATGATAATCCCCAGAACTGGACAGGTTGAACTTCAGCCCTGCCCCTTAAAGTACATGAAATAAGTTAACAATTCTGTACAGCTATCACCAGAGGTGGGTTTCAGCAGGTTCTGATCAGTTCTGGAGAACCGGTAGTGGAAATTTTGAGTAGTTGGGAGAATCGGTAAATACCACCTGTGACTGGCCCCGCCCCCATCTATTCTCTGCCTCCCGAGTCCCAGCTGATCAGGAGGAAATGGAGATTTTACAGTAACCTTCCCCTGCCACGCCCACCAAGCCACGCCCACCAAGTCATGCCATGCCCACCAAGCCACACCGACAGAACAGGTAGTAAAATATTTTGAAACCACCACTGGCTTTCACACCTGACTGAACCTAAAAACTATCAAGAAGCTAAAATCTACAAGTACAAGAAAATAATAAGGCTTTGTGGGAGGAGCCAAATTACATACAGCAGATAGTTCTTGACGTATGACCACACTGGAAACCAGAATTTTCATTGCTAAGCAAAGCAGCTATTAAGTGAATCCCACCCAGTTTTATTTTATGACTGATTTGCCATCTGGGAAGGTAGCAAATGAATAGAAACAAGGACCCAGGATGCTGTAATCATCAAAAATATACACTAGAACTGGTTTTTTTTTTTTCCTGAATACAGAAAACCTTTTTTTTTATGCTATATGAATGCAAGGATGGGAGTAATAAGTAGGATAAAATGTCTCATTTTTTAAAAAAAGGTTAAAATTAATATCTTGGTTGCAAGTGAAAACTGTCGTTATTAATAAAATAACATTAGTATAGTAAAACCCATACTACTACTGAAAAAAAAAAACATTGCAAATTCTTTTTGCAAATTATTCTTATTAATGTTTATGTAGTTGGTCCTGTAACTATAAACCCTTCTGAAATTTCAGTTCTGTTACAATTTTGCAGGCATAAATTGACCTTCCTAAACAACTAACCCTTAATTTTCTTTTTGATTCGAAATATAATTAGGGAGTTGGAATATTAACCTTTTACAGTCGTTACTTTTATGTTTGCCAATATTTGAGATGAATTGTGTGGGACTTGTTAAGATGACAAGGATACACATGGTCTTCTTAATTATGCTTAGCCTTTGGTGTCTAGCAATAAATCAAATATTGCAGACCGTTCGTCACAAGTGAGATGGCCAAAATAATTTCTGAAACTCTAAAAGAATATAACCACACCTAATGTGTAACAATGCATTGCTGATATCTGTTGACTGTCAACATCTAAATATAAAGTGGAAACATGGAAAGACTTGAACAGAATGGAGCTGGAAATGACCTTGGAGGTCTTCTAGTCCAACCTCTTGCTCAGGCAGGAGACCCTTTACTGGCTAACCTTTTTGCCATCGCGTGAAAGGAAGGGGGGGCAGGGGAGGTTCGCGTGCATGCGTACCTACACCCATAATTCTATGCACCCCATCCCACGCATGCGACCCCCCTCTCCCTCCCGTTCCTAGCATGTGATGGCCCAGTAGGCCTGTTTTTCTTTCTCATCTGGCTCCAGATCCCCTCTATGCATCTGGGGAGGGTGAAAACAGACTTCCCTACCCCCTCGGAGGCCCCCCGGAGGCCCAAAACAGCCTGTTGGACAGGAAGTGACTTTTTTGCTGTCCCCAGCCTCCAGAGACTCCGATGCATGCACGCCGAAGCTGAGCTGGCGTGCCACGCGACATGGCTCTGCGTGCCGCCTGTGGCACGCGTGCCATAGGTTCGCCATCACGGCCCTATACCATTTCAGACAGGTGGCTGTCCATTCTCTTCTTAAAAATCTCCAATTGATGGAGCACCCACAACTTCTGGAGTTAAGTTGTTCAATCGGTTAGTTATCCTCACTATTAGGAAGCTCCTCCTTAGTTCCAGGTTGCTTCTCTCCTTGAATAGTTTCTTGTCTTGCCCTCTGGTGCTTTGGAGAATAATTTGACCCCCATTTCTTTGTGGCAGCCTCAGGGGTGGGTTCTAAATTTTTTTACTACTGGTTCTGTGGGCGTGGCTTATTTTGTGGGCGTGGCCTTTTTTTTTTTTTATTTGATTTATATGCCGCCCTTCTCCGGAGACTCAGGGCAGCTTACAATGCGTTAAGCAATAGCCTTCATACTTTTTGTATATTTATACAAAGTCAGCGTATTGCCCCCACAAACTGGGTCCTCAATTTACCTACCTTAGAAAGGATGGAAAGCTGAATCAACCTTGAGCCTGGTGAGATTCGAACTTACAGTAATTGCAGACATCTGGTATTAATCACAATGCTTTCAATCTGCTGAGCCACCAGGCTTGATGGTTATGTGACAATTCTTTAGGATTTAGCAGAGGTACTGGTCTACCAGGCTTTTAACTGTTTTCCGGTCTACCCATTTATTTTTGCAGGCACCTGTCTACTCATGTATTTTTGCAGGCACTGGTCTACCTATTTATTTTTGCAGGCACCGGTCTACTCATGTATTTTTGCAGGCACTGGTCTACCCATTTATTTTTGCAGGCACTGGTCTACTCGTTTGTTTTTGGAGGCACCGGTCTACCACCAAACTGCCTTTTACCACTGATCAGCTGTAGGGTGGCCCTTTAAAGCCTTGAGGCAAGAGTTTAAACAGTTTTTCCTTATAGCCCATCAGTTGGGACTCAGGAGGCAGCAACAGATCGGGGGTGGGGCCAAATAAAAGGTAAGAATAATGTGGGGGTGGGGTAGGGGGGTGGGGGGCAGAACCGGTTCGGTGATGTAATATCATCACCGCTACTGGCTTGGCGGAACCGAGTGGAACTGGGAGGAACCCACCACTGAGCAGCCCCTCAAATACCGGAAGACTGCTATCATGTCACTCCCAGTCGTTCTTTTCTCTAGACTAGACAAACCCAATTCCTGCAACCAATCTTCATATGTTTTAATCTTCAGACCTTTAATCATCTTTTTTTTTTTTGGCTTAGAATATAATTTTCTAAGCCAATTGTCCAATTTGCTCTCCTTTTTAATATTCATGTCACATTGCACTGTTAAGACAATTACATATCCACAAGTTTATGGTAGTGTGATATAATTTTTTAAAGCCCGTGAACAGCCTATTTCTCCCACTGTGACTTTCTACCATAATCAGAAACAGTTGTAAGTAAAATCTATTTTGGGAAAAGCCAAAGGGAATGAATGGATGGCAGTCTATTCAAGTCACCTCTCTCTTGCAGGAGGCAAAGAATATCGTTGCTCATCTTAAACTTCAACTTGGTGTAGGCAAAGTCATTGCACATATTGATTTGAACATCCCAGCCTGCTGTTTCTACTGGACTTGGAAATGCTGGGAAGTTTGAATCACTTGAAGTTTTTGGACAATTTTCTACAAAGGGATGCCTCTTAAAACTCCATCCATTTGTGGATAAAGGAGTCAAGATTTGCCTTCTTGAGCGAGGTAGCACAATGGTTAAAATGTAGAACGGCAGGCTAATTGTACCGACTGTCAGCAGTTCAATCCTGTCTGGCTCAAGGCTGACCCATCCTTCTGAGGTGGGTAAAATGAGGACCCAGATTGTTGGGGGCAATAGGCTGACTCTGTAAACTGCTTAGCAAGGGCTGTAAAACATTGTTGAAGCGGTATATAAGTGCTATTGATATTGATACTGACTCAGTCTTCCATCTTTCCGAGGTCGGTAAAAGGAGGACCCAGATTGTTGGGGGGAATAGGCTGATTCTATAAACCGCTTAGAGAGGACTCTGAAGCAGTATATAAGTCTAAGGGCTATTGCTATTGCTATTGCTATTGCTATTGACTCAAGAAATTGGCTATTTCTTCTTAAAAACCTCCATTGTTGGAACAACCACAATTTCTGGAGGCAAGTTCTTCCACATTCGGTGGCAATGAGAGTCCCTCACTTCATTGTCCTTATCAATTTTAATCTGTATTTTAATGGTTAAGCAGATGGCTGCTATGCTTAAGGAATGACGAGCACTCTGGGTTGATCATTCCTAGTTCACTACCCCATCTTGCCTTCTTCATTCCTCTCATCTTTGAAATAGCAAGAGAAACTTTGCTAGGGAGGAATGAAAAAGCCAAAAAAATTAAAAAAAAAAACAAACCACTTTACTTTTAAGTAAAGATTCAGATTCAAATTACAAGGTTTAATCTATCCAAGGGTTCTGTCAGCTTCAATTAGCTGCTTGTCTTTGTGTTTACTTTATCTGTCTTTCCCTTTTTTTAATTATTAAAAAAAAAGAGAGAGAAACATAGCTATCGAGTCTCGTATTTTCTTCTGGAACGAATCTCTCACAGATTGTTCTTATGATAAGTTGATGGTTTGAACTGATGGTTTATAAATTCAAGAACTATGAAGAAATTTCCCAAAAGCAGTGAAGATCAGCGCACAGAACTCAACCTTGCTTAAAATAAAATCTCCTTACAAAATTCACAGCAGGTAACACACAACTGAAAGGGGAAGGGATGGAAAACAAAGAATGGATTAAGCTAATAGGGCTCCTATTGGATCAAGCATCAATGTAAACTGACTGCTGAATGAAGGCCTGTCTCCAGAAGCGGGCTGCTGCTGGTTCGGACCGGTTCGCCCGTACCGGTAGTTCCGATCACTGGCTGGGCCCGCCCACCTGCCCCGGTGCTATCCTGTCCTATATATCTCACTTTCTGCCTCGCTCGCCCCCCCCCCCACGCAACCCAGCTGATTTCCACACCTCGCCCATTTTACTCACTGCAGCTTCCCGAGAAGGTGTGCTGGAAGCTGCATGCATGAAATCGCCATGTGTTTGAAGCCGTGTGCAAGCGCGGAGCATGCATGTGTTCACATTTTTGGTTCTGGACTAGGGGAACTGGTTGTTAAATTATGTGAAGCTCACTTCTGCCTGTCTCCATGTCAAAATCCAAAAAGAAAATGCTCTGTTGAAGAGAAAGTGGTAGCTGTGGCTAGGGGGACTTTTAAACAGGTTTGGCCTGGCCATCAATTGTAACCATCTCTGGCCTGGGAAGTCTTGTTATGGGGCTTATTCTTGGATTACTATAGGAGTTCTCACAATCTTTCCAGCTTTGCAGACCAACCAGGTGGGGAGGGGGGTTTCCCTGTGCAAGCAGTCGGCACACGCTCCTAATCGCTTGTGCAAATGGTGCCTGTGCACCTGCGCTTGCCCGCTGCTCGCAGAAGTGGGGATGTGTGCATGCGCTTGCCTGCCACATCCGGGGCCTGGTTCTGAATGGCTCAAAGCGGATGCAGGCCAGGAGTTGGGGACCCGTGGTGTAAGACCCTCAAAATAGGGCTGCACCAGGACCCCTGGTGGTGCAATGGTTAAACTGCAGCATTGCAGTCAAACTCTGCCCACAGCCTGGAGTTTGATTCTGACCTGCTCAAGGTGGACTCGGCCTTCCATCCTTCCGAGGTCGTTAAAATGAGGACCCAGATTGTTGGGGGCAAGAGGCTGACTCTGAAAACCAGTTAGAGAGGGCTGGAAAGCACTGTAAAGCAGTATATAAGTCTAAGTGCTATTGCTAATGCCATTGAAGTAAAAACAAATAAATATCCATTCCTGCTTATTATATTAGGTGTAGCAGTGGTGCAGTAGTTAGAATGCACACTAATTCTGCTGACTGCCGACTGCCAGCAATTTGGCAGTTCAAATCTCACCAGGCTCAAGGTTGACACAGCCTTCCATCCTTCCAAGGTGGGTAAAATGAGGACCCAGATTGTTGGGGGCTGACTCTGTAAAACCGCTTAGAGAGGGCTGTAAAGCAATGTAAAGTGGTATATAAGTCTAAGTGCTATTGCTATTGCCTCAGCCTTTCACCCTTCCGAGGTTGGTAAAATCAGGACACAGATTATTGGGGGCAACATGCTGACTCAGTAAATCACTTAGAGAGGGCTATAAAAGTACTGTGAAGCAGCATTGCTATTGCCTGCAGTTTCTGAAAAAAAAAAACCTAGAATATAAACCTTCAAAGTAAATAAACTCCAGAAAAATAACAATGTCCTTAGTTCACTGTATTCACTGAAAATGTTCCATCTCTTTCTACAAACTGGCTATCGCTTCAAGATTTCAGTCTATGAGCTATTTGGCAATGAAGCCCACTCCACTGGCAGTCCTCAACATTCCCATTCAGAGTAGGTAAATTTACTTAGCTTTTGCCCAATTATTTTTCAAAGCCTCTAGCACCTAGATCCTTCACTCTAAAGCAGTGTTTCTCAACCTTCACAACTTTAAAGAGGTGTGGACTTCAACTCCCAGAATCTCCCAGCCAGCCAGCTGTGCTGTGCTGTGCTGGCTGGGGAATTCTAGGAGTTGAAGTCCACACCTCTTAAAGTCATGACGTTTTGAGAAACACTGTTCTAATGTAAGTGGTCAGGAATTAATGGTTCAGAATACATGTACGTGCACAAAACAGGAAATAACTACCAACAATTACAAAATCTGACACTGCTGACTCTGTAAACCGCTTAGAGTAGGCTGTGAAGCACTGTGAAGTGGTATATAAGTCTAAGTGCTATTGCTATTTTGCAGAATATTTGTAGCTGCACCTAGAAGGCAATGGTCTGCTAGCTACATTGACCTCCAGGGGGATTTCTTGGTGTGATTCCAGATGCTGGTTGTCACCGATAAAGTCCTGCAGGCTATGGGATTCCTTTTGCTTCAACGTTTCTTCTCAACCATCCATATCTAGCAGAGATGGGATGCTCGGGTTCTCCTCTGCCAAACAACTTGTTGGACCCAGGAGTTGTGGCTTCTCTGAGGCAGCACTTGCCCAGTGGGACAATATCTTCCCAGCGATTCAGATGGTCCCAACCTTTTGGTCTTCTGCAAAGGTTCTGAAGACCTTGGCATGTGGCCAAGAAGCTAAGCTAACCCTGTTTGTTGATGTGTTTTTTATGATTGAAAGGTGTCAGTGACCTGGGACGACATGGTTATCATTTCAACCAGAGGTGGGTTTCATGTAAGTTTACCACCAGTTCACCATGCACCAAAAATGTGAGTGTGTGCGCACACACAAGCACGGCCTTCTGTGCATGCTTTTTGCTCATGTGCATGGCTTGCACACATGCACATGGCTTAGAAAACATGGTTAAATAGGATGGCATAGCACCAGGGCAGCGGGCCCCCTGCAGATCAACACTACCGGTTTGCCCGTCTGAATACCACCACTGGTTTCAACCTTTATATGCCACCTAGCAATGAATGGGAGACCATATAATTTCTCTAACTAACTAAAATATATAAATTCTAGATGAAAACAATACTGAGCTGTACAGCGATAGCCTGATGGAATTTGCTTCGTTTTAAGCTCCATACTGAACATGGTAGAACACATATATTATTTTAATAGTATGTTTAAACAAAGGAACATAATGAATACTTCTTTCTGAGAGAACAAAATTCCCCATTAGGCTCTGAATAACATCTTTCAACAAAGTTTAGTGGCTCCAGTTTTTCAAATGCATTACATTTTTATCTGGAAACTTTTTGACGTTAAGAATTGCAGAACTGTATTCTTTCATTAAGTTTGCTGCCAAAGTCTACGCCGAGTCGTTCAGCGAAAAGCTGTACCCTGCTAATTATTACCACATGCTTTCCATCCAGAGCAATGGAAGACTTATTGGTTCTGACAGCCCATTCTCTCAATGCTGAATTCCAAAGGAAAGCTCCACTTTCCAGCCAAACATAACATTTCATCAATCTTGTTCTCCTGACTGCAAAACCAATATCAAACATTGGGCTGCTAATGGCTTTTCGCTGTGCCGTTCCCAAACTCCGAGGCTCTGGTGAGAGACGTGTGTGAGCAGAGGGCTTCTCTGAGGCATTTAGAAATTAGCTTTCTGAACCGGGAAACAACACACAAAGTCAAACAGTATGTGCCCTGATGACAACATTCAACTCTGGTCCACAAACTGCACAGGCGAAACCAAACAGATGAAGGGAGACCAAGAAAGAGTGCATTTTGCAAAGTAAACAAAACAAAACAAGCCCCAAAGATAAAATAAATTTTGCAAGGCCCAAAGCCAGCAAGGAAGTTTATAAATTAGCCGTCAAATGAAGCAGGATGTGGGAATCTGAAGTTTTAGGTCTACCAGACCGATACTGGGCATCGGTGAGACAACATCCTCTCCCAACCTAGCTTCTTGAAAATGCCATTTATTTGTCTATGTTGAGTGTGAATCTCTTCCACTCTCTGGTCTCACAGTTACCCTGTAGTAAGATAGGCAGCCAAGAAATCTGATAGGTAGGTAGGTAGATAGATGTTCATTCATTGTGTTTGAAGAGAACCTTGACATCTAACAGGTTGTGGACTGTCTACGATGTGTCCGCAGGTGGCTGGTAAGGCCCATATGAGCACGAAACGTTCTACCACATGTCGGGCAGACATGTGTGGGCACCATTGTTGCAGCATTTGCAGCTCTGGCTTTGCAGAGTGCTTGCTTCTTTTGTGCTGTGGTTGTCCATCTGTCTTCAGATGTGTGGCAGCCTTGGTGGATCATCATGCACAATGTCGATCAATTTTGTGCCAGGGTTTCCCAGGAGGTGGTGTCGATATCCATGGACTTGAAGGAGGCTTTCAACATGTCTTTCTATCACTTCCTTTGTCCCCCATGTGATCACTTTCCTTGAGACAGCTCACCACAGAGGAGCTGTTTAGGGATGCGATGGTCTGGCATCCTTGCAACTTGGCCTGCCCAGCGTGTCTGGGCTTTCATCAGCAGGGTGTGAATTGCTGGCAGGCCTGCTCTGGAGAGGACTTCAGTGTCTGGCACCTTGTCCTGCCACCGGATCTTCAAAATTCTACAGAGACAGGTCATGTGGAAGTTGTTCAATTGCCTAGACTGCCTCCTATATACAGTCCAAGTCTCACTGGCCTACATCAGGGTAGTTAGCACTACTGCTCGGTAGACTTTCAGCTTTGTACCAAGGCTTATTCCACAGCGGTCCCACACATTGGTCAGTAGTCTGCCAAATGCAGAGCTTGCCTTAGTGATTCTGCAGTTGACCTTGATGTCAATTGTCACTGTGCGGGAGAGGGTGTTGCCAAGGTATGTAAATTGGTCCACTGCTTGCAGTTTTTGTCCCTTCACTGTGATGGTGGGCTCTTGGTGTTAGGCTTTTGGAGCTGGCTGATACATCACTTCGGTCTTCTTTATGTTGATGAAGAGGCCGAAGTTGTCGCATGCTGCTGCAAATTTGTCCACACTGGCTGGCATTTCCTGCTCTGATCCAGCATTCAGGGCAGAGTCGTCAGCAAAGAGGAGGTCACGTAACACAGTCTCCTTTATCTTGGTGATGCCTGGAGTCTTTGCAGGTTGACCAGTTTCCCATCGATCCTGTATCTCCTGCTAACTCCCAAGGAACTGTTCTGGAAGGCGTCTGACAGCATGGCTGAAAAAATTATGCTGAACAAGGTCGGTGCCAACACGGATCCTTGCTTGATGCCATTTGTAACAGGAAAGGCCTCTGAAGCTTCTCCGTCATCCAGAACACGAGCCGTCATACTGTCGTGGGACTGACATACCATCAGGATGTATCTATCAGGGCACCCAAACTTTGACATGATGCACCACAGACCATCATGACTGACAGTGTCAAAAGCCTTAGTGAGATCCATGGAGGTGGTGTACAATTCATGATTCTGCTCTTGACACTTCTCTTGGAGCTGTCGGGCTGCGAAGATCATGTCCATAGTGCCACGCTCTTTGTGGAAACAGCACTGTGTCTCGGGTAATAAACAAAGGTGGTCAGTCAGGCGGTTCAGCAACACTTGTGCAAGGATCTTGCCTGCGATGGAAAGCAGTGATATTCCTCTATGATTATCGCAGACTTGTTGATTCCCTTTCCTCTTGTAGAGATGTATGATGGACACATCTTTCAGTTCCTGAGGAATGGATCCTTGATTCCAGAAAGATTGGAACAGCTGAGTGAGTTTGTCGACAAGCACTGCACCACCATCCTTATAGACCTCCGCTGGGATCGCGTCAGATACTGGGGCCTTGCCACTGGACAGCTGGCTGACGGCCTGTAGGGTTTCAGTCTTTGATGGTGGGGCGTCCAGGCTGTGGTTGATATCCACCTGGGGCATTCTGTCGATCACCTCATTGTTGATGGAAGATAGGCATTTCAATACAAATGGGAAGTGCTCAGACCATCACTGTAGAATCAGAGTCTTCTCAGTGATGAGAGTTGCACCATCTGAGTCCAGTAGGGGGAAGCTCCCTGAGGGCTGAGGTCCGTACAAGGATCTGAGGGCTTCGTAGAACCGTTTAGCATCGTTTCTATCAACAAACTTCTGAATTTCATCTGTTTTGGTACTCAACCAGGAGTCCTGCATCTTACGAAACTTGCTCTGTATGGTCCTGCGAGTGTTGTTGAAGGCATTTTTCTTAGCTGTTGATGACGGGTCATTCTGATAAACACGGTGAAGGTGGTGCTTTTCACCAAGTAGGGCCTTGATCGCTGACATTTTTGTCAAACCAGTCGTGCTGTTTCCTGTGTGAGGTTCCAAGAACTTTTAGTGCAGAAGAGTGCACAATATCCCGAAAGCATTCCCAGTCCTTCTCAGCATTTCCCTCTAATTGCAGCTCTGAGAATTGGTTGTCAAGATCTTCTGCTAGTGAAGCTGCTGTATTGGGGTTCCTCAGTTTACTGATGTTGATCCGTTTCATCACAGCTTTGTTTCCCTGCAGATGTGTCTTTGACTTGATGTGAAAGCTTAATTTGGACATGATGATTCTATGGTCAGTCCAACAGTCAGCGTTCGGCATGGCCTTGGTCACCCTTACATTCTGTCTTTCTTTCCTCCACACAATCAGATAATCAATAAGACACCAGTGCTTGGAGCATGGGTGCATCCAGGATGTCTTTGTGCGAGTGGGCAGGCGAAAGATGCTATTGGAGCCATATTTATGGCTGTTTGCAGCACCCTGAAGTCACATGACCATGATTTACAATTTTTTTTGTCCAGGAAACTGATGTTTACTTGTGATTTCTGGGGGGAGGGGGGGAAACACCTCTATAGCAAAGGTTTGCTTAACAACTGCAGCATTCACTTTATGTAGAAGTCTTTAGCGACTACTACAAAAAAAGGTGTAAAATTCGGTCTGGTCATGTAGTGTCTCACTTTACGACTGTCATGGCTTATTACCATAATTGTGGGGATCAATTATAGTCGTAAGTGGAATAACATAAGCAACCAGTGAAATAGCTTGCCTTCAGAAATGATGAGTACTCCATCACTGGAGCTTTTTAAGAAGAGACTAGACAGCCACTTATCTGAAATAGTTTATGTCCTCCTGCTTCAGCAGGGGGCTGGACTAGAAGACCTCCAAGATCTATTCTATTCTATTCTATTCTATTCTATTCTATTCTATTCTATTCTATTCTATTCTATTCTATTCTATTCTATTCTATTCTATTCTATTCTATTCCATTCCATTCCATTCCGTTGAAGACTACCTATATGTCAAACATTTTAAATGCTATCTAGAAGATTTTCAACTCCACAAATTGAATTCACATTTAAAATAGCGAAGAGTGAGTACTCAAAAAGTATTTGGATTTGGATCAAAATGTCACACCACAATGTACATCGTCATGATGTAATAAAGATGTTGAGACTCTAAAAAGAGTGCAGAGAAGAGCAACCAAGATGATTAGGGGAATGGAGGCTAAACATATAACGATCGAAAGCTGGAATTGGGTATGTCTAGTTTAATGAAAAGAAGGACTAGGGGAAATATGATAGCAGTCTTCCAACATTTGAGGGGCTACCACAAAGAAGAGGGAGTCAAGCTATGCTCCAAAGCACCTGAGGGCAGGACAAGAAACAATGGGTAGCAACTAATCAAGGAGAGAATTTCCTGACAGTGAGAACAATTAACCAGAGGAACAGCTTGCCTCTAGAAGTTGTGGGTGCTTCATTACTGGAGGCTTTTAAGAAGAGATTGGACAACTATCTCTCTGAAATGATATAGGGTTTCCTTCCTGGGCAGGGGGTTGGACTAGTGGTGGGATTCAGCCGGTTCTCTCCGGATCAGGCGAACCGGTAGCGCCGACTGCAAGAGGCTCCGCCCACCCACCTGGATGTAATGAGCGAGCACTAAGCACGCACAGAAGGCCGTGTGCATGCACAGAGGAGGCACATGTGAGTGAAGCATGTGAGCGCACGCGCGTTCACATTTGGAAACCGGTAAGGAAGTTAAGTGAATCCCACCTCTGGGTTGGACTAGAAGACATCCAAGATGCCTTCCAATTCTGTTATTCAGTTCAATTTCGATTTATAGAATTCCTTTATAAGACAATTCCTTTCACAAAATTAGGCTAGGAACATTTTGGGCGCATCAGAGTAAACTCAACAGTCACAAAAGAAATGAATTTCAATGTTCCTCTTCAAATTAAAAGTTAAGTCTTTCTTAAAAGTGCACTTAAAAATCCTGGAAGACCACTGAAATTAAATACTAGTTTGGAGTTGTAGCTGAAATATGTTATCTATATTTTGGGTCTTGTCAATAGCAAAAGCAGACGGCTTACTTATTATCATAGGTTATATCAACCTAGCATTAAAAAATGACAAGGATTTCATGATTTCAAGAGACTCCCAAATTAAAAGAAAAATGAAGATTCTTGGATTAAGAGACCAAAAAAAATTACAAATGGAGGCAAATATACATGTCCCAGGATAATGTTGCAAGATCGAATCTGGATCAGTCACCAGAACGAGAGATTTACACTTCCAGTAGGAAGGTACCCCATAAATACAGAATAGCCCAAAAGTATATATTCCAATAGAGAGATGTTCCCTGAGGATAGGCTCCAAAACTTTGGAAGAGTAAACCTAAGCATAGTACATAAAATAATCTGCTACAATGTCCTACCAACCAATGAATACTTCAGCTTCAACCAAAACTATACAAGAGCACACAATAGCAGTGCTGTGGAGTCGGAGTCGGAGTCGGAGTCGAGGAGTCGGAGTCGGAGGAAATTTTGGGTACCTGGAGTCGGAGTCGGAGTCGGCAAACAATGCACCGACTCCGACTCCTACTAAATTTAGATTGGAATTTTAAAAAAAGCAAGTTTAAATGTCCCAATTCACAAAAAGTTATAATTAATGACTTCTCTACTGTAAGAATAAAGACCAATGCATGCAGTGCCTCACGTAACCGCAAAATGAACACGTTAAGTGACCGTGAAGAAGCATGCTTTTCATGTGCTTCACTATAAGGCACGCAACGCACAATTAGGAGTGGCAATACTTATACTTTCCATAGTGTTGTGTTCTGCTGTTACAGGGAACGCAGCGCCCATGGGTAACCTAGCCTCTCACTGATAAGGGATTAAGTAAATATGTTTTTTGCAGGACTAGAGACACTTGCATAAGTGAAGGGAATGGAGGGTCAATAGTTCAAGACTGAAGCTGTAAACCATTGGAAAAACTGCTGTCATTCAGCTAAGGCTATAAAAACTTGTAACTCTGATTGTTAGCTTAAACTTTAAACATGACTAAACACTGTTTAAATTTATGAACCGGCCAAATACTCTGTTCAAAGAAAATACATTGTATGTTTGTATGTGTGTTTCTAATTATTGTTATTTATTCATATTTGTTCTCTTTTATTCTTTAAAGTTTAACAATTCATTCTTTATCTTAATATCTTTATATTTGTTTGGGGTTGGCTTTCTTCCCTTTCATCTTTTTTATTGTACAGCAATCTTTCTCCTCAAACCTACCACCTCTCTCTTTTCTTTCCTTCTTACTTTCTCTTCCTCACCCTCTTCTTCTCCTCCCTACTTCCTCTTCCTTTCTCCTTCTCCTCCTCTCTTCCTCCCTCTCTTACCCTCACTCCTACTCTAATTTCCCTTCCCTTCCTTCATCCCTCTCTATTGCTGTATCCTTTTATGTATATGGACTACTCAGAGGGCTGAAAAAGTTATTTCTGACTGGTCCTCTCCCTTTTGACCAGTCCTCGAACTTACGACTGTCCTCACATTTTACGTTTTTGCCCTATCTTGTCACCATGGTGAAGAGAAGCAGTTGTGAAATGAGTGACATGGTTGTTAAAAATGCTGCACGGGCATAAATGTGAGGATGGTCATAAGTGTGAGGACCAGTCAAAAGTGCGAGGACCTGTCAGAAATGACTTTTTTCAGCCCTCTATACACATAGCCATGGCCACCCGGTCACATGACCAGCTAGCCACACCCACCCAGTCACATAACCTCCAAGCCATGCCCACAAAATAAGCCACGCCCACAGAACCGGTAGTAAAAAAATTTAGAACCCACCCCTGGTTGGGGGTCACCACAACATGAGGAACTGTATTAAAGGGTCGCGGCATTAGGAAGGTTGAGAACCACTGGCTTAGAAGAACTTGGTGGAACAGCTTCTTGGATTCAACTGTAAGTGTTTATATTGTATAGGACAAATCATGTCTAGGTTTAGTGCTGGGATATATAGCTTATTTGTTTGTATAAAGCCATGTACGTACAACTTACAAGACTGTGTATGTTGATATTAAAAATCTAATTATATGCCAGTTAGTATAACATATTTTATATTTTAGGGAAAGAGGCATCCTAAACAATGGCAAAAAGACTGCTAACAACAAACACAACAAAGTCTACTGTTTATGAGCACTTTGCATTATCAAGTGATGGAAAACATTACGTGTGCCAATGTATTAGAAAAGATGATGATGGTGAAAAACAATGTGATGCAAAAATTAGCAGTTTCAGTGGGCCTGATAAAAATGCACCTACAAGAGCATCAAATTTGAAAAGACACTTACAGCGTTTTCATCCCAAAGTGTTAGAAGCCGTGAATGAGAAAGATAGCAATGAAAACATTGCATCTACTTCTGTGACAAAAAACGTTCAGAAATCTACTGGAGAACAATCACAAATAAGAAAATTCTTTATATCTGACAAAGTTACCATAAGGATGACACCAGAAAAATTCAAACACCACATTATTGAAATGGTAGTAAAGAATAGTGTACCACTATCCTTCTTTTCACAGACAGCCTTTTTAGGCCTAAATGGAGAAATGGCAAAAAAACTTGGTGTTTCTCTGGAAAGAGAAAGTATAAGGAAACTTATAATTGAGGAGGCCAAATGTAAAAAGGAAGAACTACAGAAAGTTATGAAAGGACGTTTTGTCTTCCTTAAAATGGATGCATGCACACGTCACAGAGTCAATTATTTCGCTATTAATGTTAGATTTGTGGATGAAAATAACAAAACAATAACACGGACCCTCGGAGTAAAGGACACTCAGGCACATCACACCAGTGATTACCTTCAGAAGTTAGTGGAGGGTGTTCTAGAAGATTTTGAAATTAAAAAGGAACAGATTTTATGTGTTGTGACAGATAACGCTTCTAACATGTTGAGCACAATTGAGAAGATGAAGGCAGATGAAGAAGGTATCAAACAGATATTAGACTTAGAGGAAGACAGCTCTGCAAGTATTAGAGAAAGTTTAGAAACTGAAGAGAATGCTGACATTTTTTTAGACAACTTTGTTGAAGAAGCATTGAAGCTTGCTACTATTCATCATATGCGATGTGCTGTTCATACACTGCAACTTGCCATAAGAGATGGATTAAAAGATCGCCATGCAGCTACATTAATTGGCAAATTACGGCAAGTAACTGTTGCAGCCAGGGCCCCAAAAACAGATGCAATTTTGAAAAGACGTGCAGGAAAAGGAGCCATTTTGGATCAAACAACTCGCTGGGGAAGCACTTATTTAATGGTGAAGCGTTTGCTTGAACTTAAAGACTTCATAGAAGAAATGGACAATGAAAATCTTGCATTAACTGCAAGCCAGTGGACACAAACAAAAGAGCTGGAGAACCTTCTTTCTCACCCCTTCACTGTCACCAAGAGGTTGCAATGTGATGATCTAACCCCGGGTAAATTCCTCTTGGAATGGAAGAGCCTGTTATATCGCCTGAACAAAAATGGAGGGTTAATAGCTGAGGGCATTGCATCTTCAATGATGAAAAGAGAGAGTCTTTTGCTGGAAAATGAAATCTTGTTAGCGGCTATTTATGTCGACCCAATGAGCCGACTTTTATTGAACAGTAAACAGATTGCTACTGGGAAAAAGGCCCTCTATGATGTAGCAGTTCGCATGAAGGGATTACGACCTGAAATACCTCCACAGGAGGATGGAGTTCTTTTAAGCATTAGTGGTAACTCAGAATCATCTTCTTCAAACGAAGAATTAGACTTTGATTCCTTCTTAGACAAAATGGAAGTTGCTAAAGGAAAGCGACGTCGCATAAGCGTTACAGAACCAGTAAATGTCCAAATAAAAAAATTCCAACAGGAGTTTTATAAAGCACTAAAAGAAGTTGAAAAGTATGATCGCTCATCAAAACTTACTGTTGAAGAAGCCATCCTTGTTTATCCAGAGATCGTTAGTGATGTGGCCAGAATAGTTACTGCAATGCCACCCACCCAAGTCAGTGTCGAAAGATTATTTTCAGCCCTAAAAATAATAAAGTCTGACTTAAGAGCCTCTATGAAAGAGGATCTGGCAGAGGCAATTCTCTTCCTTAGAACTCTACATTGAATTGATTTGCATTTGCTAAGCCTATAACTACATTTCAAGATTAATATAAACCATTTCTAGGTTTTACAGATTTTGTTTTTGGTTCATATAGATAAGCTTTGTTTTTGTTCTAAAACAACCAAATAATGTGGTTTGTATTTTTGAACTGGTAAAGTTCCTGTTCCTGATGTTTATGCCTGCTGCTACTATCCAGCAACTTGATTAATTAAATTAATAAAAAAAAATTAATAAAACTTTGTTGTTTTCATTGTGTTTGTCTTTTGCTTAAACTGTTCAATACAGTAGACTGTTGGCTTCCCAGCCAGTAGTCCTGTGGTAATGACATGTATGTTGCCTTTCTTTCCTTCAAGGAATGTATAAAATACATTCGCATATTAATACAGAGGAGTCGGAGTCGGGGAGTCGGGGAGTCGGAGTCGGAGTCGGAGTCGGAAGTACAAAAAACTGAGGAGTCGGAGTCGGAGTCGGAACATTTATCTCCCGACTCCACAGCTCTGCACAATAGATACAAACTCATGGTAAACCGATCCAAACTAGATTGCAGAAAATACAACTTCAGTAACAGAGTTGTCAATGCCTAGAATGCACTACCTGACTCTGTGGTTTCTTCCCCAAATCCCCAAAACTTTAACCTTAGACTGTCTACTGTTGACCTCACCCCATTCCTAAGAGATCTGTAAGGGGCGTGCATAAGCGCACCAGTGTACCTACCATCCCTGTCCTAATGTTTTCTTTTATTTCTATCCTTTTCATGTATTTATAATTATGTTTACACTTGTATCTGTCATAAAATACATGCTTGATGAAATCAATCAATCAATCAATCAATCAATCAATCAATAAAGATCCCTGGTAGCGCAGCAGACTAAAGCACTGTTATTAACATCAACTGCCTGCAATTACTGCAAGTTCAAATCTCACCAGGCTCAAGGTTGACTCAGCCTTCCATCCTTTCTAAAGTAGGTAAAATAAGGACCCAGATTGTGAGGGCAATAAATGACTTTGTATAAAATATACAAAAGTATGAAGGCTATTGCTTAATGCATTATAAGCCGCCCTGAGTCTCCGGAGAAGGGCGGCATATAAATCAAATTTTTAAAAAATCAATCAATCAATCAATCAATCAATAAATAAATAAATCTCTGGTCCCAGTGACCAACCCAGATTGGATCTTGCAACAACAACAACAAAAATTGATTGCAAAGGAGAGGGCTAGAAGATATCATTTTCTATGGTTTACAAAAAGACAAGTAAGAATTCAATTTATTTATACCAACCATCAGAATGGGATATAGTGTAGAATTAGTTATACCAATCGTAAATGTTAAAGTTCTGTACAGATTACTTTCTCATCCAGTGTAATATGAATACAATATTGTGGAAATTTGGAGCAATTATGATCTAAAAATTGCTAGGGGAGGTTAAGAACTTCCTTATTACAAGATAACTACTGCCGATCATCCAAAGTGAGTTTAGCAAATTTATCCATTTGAGTTAGCAAACTTGACAGAATTATAGCTAGTATACCTCAGAGATCTTTAGAAACTCTTCATGCCATTACCTAAGGTCAGAAACATTAGCATGTTGCAACAAAAGCAATGAAGAGCTGCATCTAACTTTATTTTCAACATGGATTATGTTCACCAGCTGAATTGGTTAATGGAGAACATTTTGTTATATGTTAAATGTTACAAATGAAACATTAAACTTTTGAAATGTGCTTGAAGATGAGTAGCTCGGGATGGTAGTTAAGCTGTTGGTGTGAGCTCCGAGCTTGGCGATTTGGTTGCAAACATTTCATCACTGTTCGAGTAGACATCGTCAGTGCATTTTGAATTGTACTTGTCTGTCAAAACCCAGGTCTTTAAATACCTTGATATTTAATATAAAAATGTAATAATAATAATAATAATAAAGTAGTGTGAGGGGGGAAGGTGTCTATGTGTCAGATGTCACCCCCACATTGGGCTCAAGTTCCACCTGGTCTCACAGTTTGGCTCTCTCAGTTTTGTTTTTTCCAGTTCTTTCAACTTACTTTCTGCCTCGGGTTGAATTAAAAGTCCCGCCGTATTTCTTCCGATTAAGGATGAGAGCCGCAATTTCTGGCACGTAGCGCGCAAACATTGCCTACATGCATGAAAGAAAAGCAAAACAAAAAAAAGAAAAGAAAAGAAAAAAAGAAAAGAAAAATAGCATGCAGAGAGTATTGTGCCGCACCAAAGGCAGCAGAGTGCCTTGGAATACTTACTTTCTTCCACTAACCGCACTATAGGAACCACCATATTTCTTGCGGTTTCCTATTAACTCTATGATTTCAGGGACGTAACTGGCAAACATGGCCTAAGGAAGAAGACAGGAGACAGAGAAAAGACTAAAAAGAGAGGTCAAAGGAAGGGGAGGGGCCGATGAGTTTTATAAGAAGATACATCATCCTTACGATCTGAAAATGCAAGGCATGGGCCCTAATCGAGCGCCTTTCCTCCAAAAACAAAAACAAGGAAAAAAAAAAGATTGCAAAAAGTTTTCATCTCAAAACAAGAATGTCAAATGTCTGGAGTTTTTTTGTAAAGAGGGAAACACCGGCTCGGCTACAGAAAACAGTCAAAAGAGGGAGACAGGAATGAAAAAAAAAAATGATGCAAAAAAAGGGGGAAAAACAAAAACCAAGAACAAGAACAAAATTGAGTCAAAGTGACATTGAAGGGATAAAACAGTGCCGTGGCTAGTATTTTCGAAAAGCGGGGCGAGTGGAATTTTTCAAATGTTTACTGTCCAATACTCCCCGCAAAGCGGTATTTCTGATGCTTGCATTATTATGAGTATTTTAGACAAGACAGGTGAGAGGTTTTTTTCACCTCATGTCAATGGTTTATGAAACAAAAACAGAGTGGATTTTCTGCACAATGAGAATGAACATGATGTAAAGTTGTTTGTTTTTTAAGTTCATCTTTTTTAAAAGACGGGTAAGAAAATGTAAGGATGTAAAAGGAAAAAAAAGGCAACGAGGAGGGAAAAAAATGCATTCTGCCATGTTTTGTCCAACAAACAGTTTGCTTGTGGCTGGGATGCCTCGAAGAGCTGCTGCCACTACCGATCTACCTTTTTGGCAAGGGAAGGAAAAATGCACAAAAAGGTTTGAGATAAAATCACTAAAACGAGAGGTGTGCCTGTCTATATATGTACACCATCGTTACTTTTAGGTCTGTAATACAGGGGGGTTCCAACCCTGGTAACTTTACAACTTGTGGACTTCAACTCCCAGAATTCCTCGCCCATCCATGCTGGCAGAAGAATTCTGGGACTTGAAGTCCACAAGTCATAAAGTTGCCAAAATTGGACACCTCTGCTGTAAATATACAAGCTTACAGACATACAGTAGTGGCCAAAATTGTGGAAACCTTTTGGGAAAAGTGTATTTTCTAAAACTACCTAATAACACTACTTTTTTTTTGGAGTGGTACCATAGAATTATATATCAATGGAAAGATAATTGAGTCAAGAATGGAATGCAATAACTTTTAGGAAGGATTTGCTATTAGAATAGCAGTTACGGTATAAAGAAGAAAAGTGAAACACGTAGAAAAAACGAGATATACAAAAATTATCACGTCAGTTAATACTTAGTTGGGTAACCTTTAGCATGAATTACGGCCTTACAACATCTTCCCATAGAGTGGACCAAGTCTTTTAGTTCTGCAGCTGTTCTAATGTGAAACCAAGATTGAATGATGGTTTCTATTAACTGGGTTTTATTGCTGGGTCGCTTCTGAATAACAAGTTTCTTTAGTTGGCTCCATAGATTTTCCATTGGGTTAAGGTCTGGGCTATTCCCAGGCCATTCCAGCAGTAGAATAGGATTATCTTGAAACTCCAAAAAAAAAGTGGTGTTATTAGCCACCAAACCTCAAAAATACACTTTTCCCAAAAGGTTTCTACAATTTTGACCACTACTGTAGATGGGTTTGCACATACACATACAGGCACATCTCTACACACACACACACACCTGGGGTTGAAGAAGTCACTTACCTTATACTTCAACCTGAACGCTGGTTGGTTTTTCTTTTCTAGGGCAAAAATGCAATGGCTACCAGAAATTTATTGCATTGAGAAAAAACAATAATTGATAATTTGTTCAGGGACAATATCTATAAGGGGGTCCACTTTGTTCAGGATGTTCCTTCAGTATCCTGAGCACCACAGCTGGAGCATCTGCAAGGGCACCCAAAGAGTTAAGGTAGCAGTTGCCGCCATGCGATCCAAGCCCAGCTCCTTGGAGAAAGTGCATCTTACAGATTTTAATCCTCCAGAATAGCTGGGCTTCCTTTTCCTCTCCCAAAAATCTTTCTTTCTTTCTTTCTTTCTTTCTTTCTTTCTTTCTTTCTTTCTTTCTTTCTTTCTTTCTTTCTTTCTTTCTTTCTTTCTTTCTTTCTTTTCTCTCTCTCTCTCTCTCTCTCTCTCTCTCATAGGGGGAATTCTTTGCCGATCTGTCAGGAAATTTGTAATGACTGCTTATTTTAGCCTCATCCTTGGTTGCTATTTGGAAGGATGCGAACTCGCTTTTCCCGCTAGCCGGAAAAATAGAAACCCCCGGCAACAGCTCTTTTAAGGAGGATCCTAAACCACAATGTTTGTTGGAATGTTGGGAAGGAACACAAAAGGGAAGGTCTTGAAACCGCAACTAATTTCACCTGGGCTGTTATCAGTAGTCCAATGTTAACCAACTAGGCACGGAGGCTGTGCACACTTTCAAAACAATTTCACTGGCGTAAATCGGCCTTCAAGTCCAACCTCTCCCCGCTTTTCATTAAAAGCTTAGTTCCTTTCCATTTTATTTTCCCTTTGTGTTTCAGCCAAGCTTCGGAAAAGTTAAGACTGCTTTAAGGAATGTGCTCATTAACGTTAACACACCCAACCTTTGAAAGCAGTGGCACTTTTGCTCGGAAACCTGGAGCAGATGAGGTTGGTTTCGTTGTCACATTTTCTCCTGGGCTCCAATGTACGCACAGGTAGCCCTTGACTTATGACCACAATTGAGCCCCAAATTTCTGACACTAAGCAAGGCAGTTGTTAAGTGTGTTTTGCCCTGTGGGACAACGTCTCCTGCCACAGCTGTTGAGCCAATCACTGCAGTTGTTAAGATAGTAACACGGTTGTGTAGTGAACCTGGTTTCCCCGTTGACTTTGCCAGTCAGAAGTTTACAAAAGGGGATCACATGACCCCGGGACACTGCGATGGTCATAAATATGAGTTGGTTGCCAAGTGTCCAAATTTTGATCACGTGACCACGGGGATGCTGCAATGGTTGTGTGAAAAATGGTCCTAAGTCACTTTTTTCAGTGACATTCTTGTAACTCTGAATGGTTGTTAAATGAACTGTTATAAACCGAGGACTACCTGTATTGGATGTAGAACTGCTAAGTTGATAACTAAGGCAGTGATCTGAGAAACCCAGTACATTGAACAAGGTGGGATACCGTGCAAGGGAGATTCAAATGACTGTCTCTTTGTATTAACAAATTTGTATTTTGTCATTTTTAATTCCTCCAAATATTAGATTTAGTAGTCCTCAAGTTACAACCATTCATTTAGTGAAGTTACAACGACACTGAAAAGAGTGAGTTATGATGGTTTTTCACACACAGGACCAGCAGTGGGTTTCCAATATTGTTACCACCGGTTCGCTGCATGTGCGCACCCTTTCCCTGCATGCGGCCGGAATTCCACGCATGCGCTTTGCTTACTCGCGTGCCTTCCGTGCATGCGCCTGGCCTCAAAAACATGCCTAAATAGAATGGCATAGAGCCAGGGTGGGAGGGTGGGCGGGTGGGCCCACCCGCGATCTCCGCTACCGGTTCGCCTGAATCGGTACAAACCGGCTGAATACCACCTCTGCACAGGACCATTGCAGCATCCTCGTGGTCATGTGATCGAAATCTGGACAATTGGTGTGTACTTAGGATAGTTGCGGTGCCCTGAGGTCACGTGATCATCGTTTGCAAACTTGCCTGAGAATCAAAGTCAACGAGAAAGTTGGATTCAGTTAACAACCGGATTGCTCACTTAACAAGGGTGGCAGGAGAGGTTGTAAAATGGGACAAAATCCACTTAACAACCGTTGTGCTTAGCAATGGGCTCAACTGTCACTGTAAGTGAAGGATGACCTATATTTTATTTCGTTGGTAAGATCGCAGGAGGAATCAAACAACCCATTTCTACTCAACAGGCCGGTCTCATGAACAGCGGAGAGAAGCTAGGCTTGTTGTGAAGACCAAAGCAGGATCCCTGAAGGATTTTCAAAGTGTGCCCAGCCGTCCTCCTCATTGCTTAAAGCTTTTAATTCTTCAAATGCTTTCTATCCTTACTATCTCTGCAAACGTTAACATCCGTAAATACGCCATTGCCCTAGTTCAGTAACTAGCTCTTCAAAATGCAATGCAATGGGTTATGTATTTTGAAGTCATAAGTTACGGTATAATTGTTACATTAAATATATATATATATATATATTTATATAAATATAAATAGGCAGAATATAACATAAATGTTTTACCAATCCCCCGAGGATGAAGAAAACCATGAAAAGACGACCAAGGGTAGTTTTTGCATAAACATCTCCATAGCCAACGGTGGACATAGTAACCATTAGCAAATAAACACATTCCCAATATGTAAGTGGTTGGTTATTTTGGAAGTTTTCCCATGGATCCCCTGAGTTCTCCACCTATAACGAAAGGACAACAGCAAATTAAATGCATCATTGTCTGCAATGCGATGCTCCCATTCACAAACTTATTAGTACATAATTAGTAACTTCAGGGAGGAAAAAATGCAACACAGTTATGATCTCATTGAAAACGGTCGAAGCCAAATTCTGTTTTTTGCCAGGGAATATCAGTAACACCTCATACAGCTCTAATGAAGTGGAGCAATTTTAACCTTAACAATTCAATGGACTGTGATAAAACAAGTCATTTTCCTTATATCAAATCAGTTAGGTTATATAGGTGGTTGGCATGTTCCAAATACAGAATCCTGTCGAGGAAAAAAAAGTTGGAAATCATCCTAAAATACTGTATTTTTCGGAGTATAAGACGCACCTTAGTTTTTAGGGAGGAAAATAAGAAAAAAAAGCTGATTGGCGAGTGGATCGACCTCCCGGAATACCCTCAATCAGCTGTGCCCAGAGGTGAATTTTAGCAAAAGGTTCGTTGGTTGTGAGCTCTGTGCCTTCCTTTTTTTTCCTGCCTCTGAAACTTCTGAAACTGTTTCAGAATCAGAAAAACTTTTTTTCTGCCTCTGAAAGCCTCCGAAGCAAAGCTTCAGAAAAAAAGCCTCTGAAGCTCTGTTTCTGAGGCTTTTTTTCTGAAGCTGTTTGGAGGCTTTTTTTTCTGAAGCTTCGTTTCTGACAATTAACCACTGGAACAGCTTGCCTTCAGAAGTTGTGGGTGCTCCATCACTGGAGGTTTTTAAGAAGAGGTTGGACAGCCATTTGTCTGGAATGATATAGGGCCCTGATGGCGAACCTATGGCACGCAGAGCCATATCTGTGGGCACATGAGCGTTGTCCTAGCTGAGCTCCAGCGTGCATGTGCATGCCAGCCAGCTGATTTTTGGGCCTTTCGGGCCCACCAGACATCGGGAAACGGGCCGTTTCCGGACTCTGGAGGGACTCTGGAGGGGGTGGGGGTGGGAAAGGCTGTTTTTACTCTCCCCAGGCTCCAAGAAAGCCTCTGGAGCCTGGGGATGGCGAAAAAACAGGCCTACCAGGCCCACCAGTAACCTTTTTGCTGTCGTGTGCCAAAAGTGGGGGGGAGCGCGGGGGGTCGCATGCGGGGGGCGGGGCGCAGGGAGGCATTGAATTATGGTGTGGGCACGCATGCGCGTGACCCCTGCCATGCTCCTGCTTTTGGCACATGACGGCAAAAAGGTTAGCCATCACTGATATAGGGTCTCCTGCCTGAGCAGGGAGCTGGACTAGAAGACCTCCAAGGTCCTTCCAAACCTATTATTCTATGTTCTCTGTTTTTGGGTGGTCCACCTACTGTAATCCTAACCACAAAACTTAGGGCGAAACTACTCTTGGAAATAGTCACCAAGACTCACACAATTCCTCCCTATTATAGCAGCAAGTAGCTACCACAATAATTGTCACTCAAGACGAAATGTCACAAAAGAGAAAAATGTGAATTGATTCCCCCCAAATCAGCAATCTGGTAGGATCTATTTCTAAAGAGTCGTTCCAAAATATATTGGAAATCTAATCCTTAAAGAAGGAGAGGATGTGTTAAGTTATTTTAATTCAAGCAGGCAACAGTCTACAGTGATCTTCAGGAGAAAATGAGCATTGTGTACATCCATAGATTGTGAGTCTTAGTAATATATAACATTCTTCATTTTTTTTACAAGAAGTTGTCTTGTATCTGCTACCACATTTTATTTTATTTTATTTTTTGTTTCTAAACCCACACTGCCACATAGTGGCTTGTTGTGGTTATTGTCAAAGTCAGTAAAAGTTCTCCAGAATCTCAAAATTAAGACCCCAAAATTCATAGCTTTCTCTTCCAGTTTCAGACAAAGCAGTTGACAAAATCTGGTGTGTTTTTTCATGCTGTTTGCTCCTTTTCTCCTCTCGGAATAATTTCTTAGTGAGAGACAAGATTTACTAATAATATTTAAAAGAACCCAGGAATCCTGCATTAAAAATCTGAAAAATGACATACTGTATGACTGAGGGGAATTCTCCATTACGGTGTTTCTCAACCTCAGCCATTTTAAGCTATGGGGACTTCCAAAACTCCCATAATTCCCCAGCCATGCATGATGGCTAAGGAATTCTGGGAGTTGAAGTCCTCGTAGTTTAAAATTCCTGAGATTGAGAAATCCTTGATCTATTACTTTTATTCTGAACAGCAACACATCTGGAGTTGCTTCACTAGATTAAGCCACCAGCTTCTTTGCAAAACGTGTTCCCGCCAAAAACGAAGAAGAAATACGTGGTGCATTTTTTAAAAAAGAAAAATGATCCATAGCCGGATTAGCTCATAATAATTCTAAAGCTCCCCAAATAAGCCTTTTTGAGCATACTTACCAAATGTATAAATCCAGCTGCTGTCAGCCATGTGCTAATAAATATCGAGCACAGATTCACTAACTTGATGGAATTACTGGTTAAAAGAAAAAGAGAAAATCAAACAAATTCTTCTCAGAGGTTTTTTTTTTTTTTTTTAAACCCAAACATTCTCTAGCTTTTCAAACCTTCCTTCCTGAAAATCCACAAACTTTTTCTGACAAGTAACAGGTCAGTTTCTCAGCATAAAAGAATCCTATGGGTTCAACGTGTCTTTCAATAAACAAAGGATATCCATAAAATGGGAAACTGTTGAAAATCGAAAGAAATTAACGATTTACGGGTGGGGAAAAAAACATGTTTATGAGTGAATGACAAGCACTCGCCCTCACTAGGAAGGAGACGGGGTAAAATGCACTTACTTTCGCTACCAGATTGCAAATGTGAGTGCACGCCTCTTCTGCGCATGCACAGACCCTTCTGTGCATGCACAGAGGGTCAAAAATGGGACATCATGACATCCGGGTGGGTGGGCAGAGCCTACTGTCGCCGGCCTTACCGGATCGTGCGAACCGGATTGAGCCAGCTGGATTTCACCGCTGGAAGGAAACCTACTTTTTCACAGCTAAGTGGAAGCACCAAGGTCAGTCTTGGCTCATCTTGAAAAATCAGATGGAGTTGGACCATTAGGATGGGAGACCACCAGGAAATCTCAGGTTAGATGGGAATTCAGTTTCAAAACAAAGTCCCCACAAGATGCCGTGGCAATCGGCTCCTGTGTTATTGCCATGAAAAAGATATGGATATTTTCTATATGGTGGGAACGCTGAGAGGGATGGACTTGGTGGACAACGAAGAAGCCTAGGATGGCAGTCTTTACAGGAATTTAGAAAAAAAACAATGAAAAGAAGGCAATGGCCATCCACCTCCTTGTGTTGTCTGAATGGAGGCAATACAGGTAAGTCGACTTATGACAGTTCACTTAGTGATCATTTGAAGTTTCAACAGCACTGAGAAAAGTGACCCATGACCATTTTTCACATTTATGACTATTGCAGCATCCCCATGGTTACGTGATCAACATTCAGATGCTTGACAACTGACTCATATTTATGACTGTAGTAGTGTCCCGGGATCACGTGATTCCCTTTTGCGACCTTCTGACAAGCAAAGTTGACGGGGAAGCCAGATTCACTTCACAACTGGGTCACTAATCTAACAACTGCACTGATTTACTCAACAACTGTGTCAAGAAAGGTTGTAAAATGATTCAAAACCTCACTTAACACATTTCTCACTTAGCAACCTAAATTTTGGGCTCAACTGCGGTCATACATTGAGGACTACCTGTACGCACAGAGACTCACACTCGCACAAATACAGTCAGGTGTTTCCCGATGGTGTCCGGGGCGATGGGGGCCATTAGTTTGCCAGAGGTGGTAGCCAACTTCCAAAATGAAGACTGCTAGGAAAAACCTGGTTAGTTGCAAGGCGTCTCTTCTCAGGCTCTAAAATCATGTTCACAATTTGAAACCTTTTTTCTTTACAGCCCAAAGGATGGATAAATGTTTACATGTTGTAATTGTATAAAATTAAAACAGCCTGATATTGTTTAATTGGATGTATTTGAGTGGCTTTTTCATTTCTCCATTTGAATCATGTATTATATGCACTTCGCCTTTCGGATAAATAGTTAATAATCATTCTTTTAATTTTAATTTGGCAGTGTATTGTATAATATTGTGTAAATATATTCTGATGGACAGTTCTTGCATCGGTTGAAAATGTATAGTCAGATGAACATCGTTGCCTCCTAATAGCAACAGCAATAGCACTTAGAGTTACGTACCGCTTCACACAGTGCTTTGCGGTTTACAGGGGCAGCATATTGCCCCTGTTCTGTCCCCCTTTCCCACACAGGCAAACACACAACCAGGCACGCCTGCCAAGATTTTATTAAGCAATCAGACTAGAAACCCTTGCAGATAAGAGTTTTGGCAGTAAACTGCGAAATGCTTGCCAAGTCAGTTTTCACTCACAGTAAGCAAGAAAGAGTTTATCCTCAGTCCGGTTCAGTAGCAAAAAGTAATTCACGAAGCAAGAGTTAGCCAAGGTCCAATCCAAATATGCACAAGCCAGATTTCAGGTAACGCGATGTGACTCTCAGGTTTTTAACTTTGACCGTCACAAAGCCTGAAGAGTAATCACACCCACTTTTATTCCTTGTGGGGTGTGGTTCAGTGACTCAGCTCAATCTCTGGCCCTCCCATGCCTCTTTCGTTGCTGCGCAGGCTTCTCCCTCCGACGCTGCCTGGGATCAAGCCAGGATTCATCATCCTCGCTCCCTATCTGTTTTTATTCCGATATGCTTTCCTCCTGGCATATCCCAGGCTGTTCCTCTTGGCCTTCGGATGGAAACTGAGGCATTGCCAGAGAGGAGGGTCCTGGAGAGGGAGACCTTGTCAGTTCCTCCCCATCACCTTCTGAGTCGTCTTCCTCTGTTAGGACAGGCTCGGGAGTCGGGGTCACAACAGCCCCCAACAACCTGGGTCCTCATTTACCGACCTCGGAAGGATAGAAGGCTGTGTCCACCTTAAGCTGATCAGGATTGAACTCCAGGCTGTGGGTAGAATTGGTCTCCAATGCTGCATTTTAATCACTGTGCCACCAGAGCTATTGATGGGCTATTGTCGTTTTGAATATTTGATGTATGAGGGGTCCTTGGTGCTCTCTGAGCTTGGCTGTTCTCTTGCAGACATTTCATGCTCCAAACTAGATAACATCATCAGTGCTAGTAAGGAATGCGGTTTACTCTCAATTTATAGTCTGGTGGCTTGCCCTGGAGCAATGTTGGAGATCTGCAAGAAATCAACCAAGCTCCAAGAACACCAAGGAGAACACCCTCATTTCAACCTTGAGCTACAAACAAATATTCTCCTTTATTGCTATTTCATGTCAGCCAGTTAAAAATCCGTCTGATGGTGATGCTATCTATCCCACTTTTTTTCTAGCTTACCAAGAAGTAGGTTGTGGTCTACCTTGTCGAATGCCTTGCTAATGTCTAAGTATACTGTTGTGGCCCACCAGCGGCCAGCAGAGCTGGCAGCAGAGTCAGACAGTGAGAAGGTTGGGGAGGAACATGGGCCAGTCCTGGAGTCTGGGGAAGGCTCGGATGAGGGCTCTGAGGCAGAGGCAGAGAGGGGGCCAAGGCCATCTGGTAGTTCTTTGCTGCCTCCGGAGTCTCCGGAGTCTGACATCAGCAAGGCAGAAGAACAGTGTGAGCCTGTTCCCAGTGTGCGCATGCACAGAGCCGCCAGAAGACAGGAACAATTAAGAAAACAGGGTCAACTTGGGAGTAAGGCTTGGAGATGATTGGCCCCTCCCATAAGACATAAAAGAGAAGTGAACGGGACGTGACCTTTTGCAGGAAGCCACTAGGTCATCTGGTCGGTAAAAGCTCTGGAAAAGCTCTATTTGACTCTGTGCTAAGTTTGGCCTTGCCCTGCCTTTGGCAATTAGTTCCCTGGCAGCATTCCAAGGAAATGACAATCATTCACAGCCGTTTGAATTAAAGAGGTTTGCCGGGACTAAGTTTGTGCTGTTTACTTTCTAAGGAAGCCTAGGTCAGAAAATATACTATGTCCACAGCATTTCGCTGGTCTACTAATTTAGTCACTATGTCAAAGGATGGGTGTATAGGTAGTCCTCAACTTACGACCACAGTTGAGCCCAAAAACCTATGCTGTTAAGTGAGAAATTTGTTAAGTGAGTTTTGTCCCATTTTATGACTTATCTCCCCACATGGGTTAAGTGAATCACTGCAAAATTAGTAACCCGGTGGTTAAGTGAATTTGGTTTCCCCATGGACTTTGCTTGTCAGAAGGTCGTAAAAGGGGATCACATGACTCCGGGCCACTGCAACCGTCATAAGTGTGAGTCAGTTGTCAAGCATCCGAATGCAAATCACGTGACCATGGGGATGCTGCAACGGTTGTTAAGTGTGAAAAATGATCATAAGTCACTTTTTCTAGTGTCGTCGTAACTTCGAACGGCCACCAAATGAACTGTTACAAGTCGAGGACTTCCTGAATATGTAAATGAGTATTTTTGATCATCATTATTTAATCATTATTGTATCTGATTTATGAAAAGAAATGTTCCATCGCAAAATGGAAACTGATTATTCTTTTTTTTTTTTCAATAGCTCTGTTTGATTGTTTTTAGGTGAGCCAGGATTATTCAGAATGGCTTTCCTGACTTTAAAGGAGAAGATTTGTGTTTTGTCTTTTCAGCCCCAATTCTAAAAATAGGTGGATTAATCGCCATTTTTTTCCTTCCTTTTAAGCTGTCAGAGACATCTGCGCTGTCCCTAATTCTGCTTGAGCCCAGCCTAAACCCCTAAAGTTTTAGCGAATCCTCATTTAATTCAGGAAAGGATAGAGCATAGTGAGGGGATAAATATATGTAAGAAGTCAGAATGAAGGGGGTGGTGGGGAAAATCCACCTATTTTTAGAAACTGCCTGCTGGAAAAAAAAAATGTATGTGTCAATAGGATTCAAATACACACAATAATTCAGAGAATTGTACAGATTATTATATAATTGAAGTTTTTCTTCTTAGGACCGATGGACAAACAGCTGGGGAAAAAGTAATGAACGTCGTTTTTATATATGATAAACACAGCGAGATTATTTTATGCACAAAAGATGGGAAGATTTGGCAACGTCTACAACAGAAAAGTGATTGGTGAAGATGATGGTGTCAGACCTGGAAGCCATATTTACATTGGATCTTCAGACCTGCCACATTTAGTGCTGTGGGAAACTGGGAGGGGGGATTGTATGGAGCAGGGGTGATATATATAGTCATAATAACATTCCTTTCTCAGAGAGTCAAGGACATCTTGCCCTGCACCTGGAGGGCTGGAACTGGGAGGTATCTCCAGTTGGGTTGGTGCTTTGATTGGACCATGCAATGGACATGTGGGTGATGGGCAGGGACTTGGACTTTCCTATGGGTGGGGAAGCTTTCAGATTCGGATTTTCCCAGATGTGCTGATATGACACCTATAATAAAATGGAACTTCGAGGGAACTCAAGCCTCGGAGTTTTCTTTCGTTGGGGATGTTACTTGGAACCCTGACAGATGGGACTTGCTGAGATGACCAACCTGACTTCTTTGATTTAGAGAAAAGACAATATTTACATTTATTACTGACTGGAAACCCCTTCTGGACTTTTTGCGTAAAAAAAAAAGAGGGGAAAAGATTTCCGGTTTTGACTATTAGAGGAGATGTATTACAGAGACGTATTACAGATTGGAGGAGATATATTATAAAAATATATGTATGTATTATAGAGAGATAGGTTTAAGTTTGGAGAAAGAGGTAAATTTATAATTGTGCTTATAACAGCTATAAAGAAGATTTTCCTCTTGGTTTTCAAAACTTTTAATAATATGTTTGTGTGTGTATGCACAGGCACATTAATAGATTCAAATCCTAAAATAATAGAATTAGAATTATTAGGACCCTATAAATGTTAGATCCTTGGAAGCAAATTTACTTGATAGAAGAAGGGTTATTTTTTAAAAAAATATTTATTAAATGTATTTGCAAATGAGCCATTGGCCAGTTACTTTTTCTGTCTTAAGTCTTGTTACTTAATCAGTGCAAATGTCATTTATCTGACCAAGGTTATACGTATATGGATTTGAGTCCATTGTATCCAGCAAATAATTAATCCATGAATGCCATTGAGGTGATAGAAGAACTGAATTAATACTTGGATTTACTTCAAATGTAATCCTATATACGTTTAATTTAGAGGGCTGTGTTTTTTCTTAGAATAAGCATACTTTCTTCCTTTTTACTATCAAATGTCCATTATTAGGACAGAAGAATTAAACAGTATAGGATCATTAATTCATCATTGCAAGTAGAAATTGCAGCAAAAACAATTCAAATTTTGGTTCACATTTGAAAATGAGTACTAATCATATTGTCTGAATCTTGTCCATTTAATTCCTGAAGAACTGTGTATTTAGCCTTTATACAACAGGACAAAACAATCTATCTATCTATCTATCTATCTATCTATCTATCTATCTATCTATCTATCTATCCATCCATCCATCCATCCATCCATCTAGCCT
The DNA here is from genome assembly GCF_029215685.1 of Pituophis catenifer annectens. Classification (NCBI taxonomy): domain Eukaryota; kingdom Metazoa; phylum Chordata; class Lepidosauria; order Squamata; family Colubridae; genus Pituophis; species Pituophis catenifer. The sequence continues at coordinate 87,702,439 of NW_027256886.1, read as the reverse complement.
CTCTACCTATTATCTTTCTATCTGTCTGTCTGTCTGTCTGTCTGTCTGTCTGTCTACCTATTTATCTATCTATCAATCATCTATCTATCTATCTATCTATCTATCTATCTAATCCTTCTGTCTGTCTACAAACTATCATCTATCTATCTATCTATCTATCTATCTATCTATCTAATCTTTCTGTCTGTCTACAATATCTATCTATCTATCTATCTATCTATCTATCTAATCTTTCTGTCTGTCTACAATATCTATCTATCTATCTATCTATCTATCTATCTATCTATCTATCTATCTATCTATCTAATCTTTCTGTCTGTCTACAATCTCTATCTATCTATCTATCATCTATCTATCTATCTATCTATCTATCTATCTATCTATCTATCTATCTATCTATCTATCTATCTCTATCTCTATTTTATCTATGTATATTGTAGCCTTACCTTGTTTTAAGAATGTTCAGAAACTGTAAGATTTCTGAGAACTGAATCAGCCTAAGAGCTCGCAAAAATCTTAAACCTGTAATTCAAACAGAAAAAGAGAGAGAAAGAAGTAAAAAAAAATCCACTGTACGTTATTAAAGGTCTTCTTTTATAAAGAATGTTTATTGTGTCATGAAATACTTGAACCGTAGAGCTTCTCATAGGAGTAAAGTTATATTAGCTACATAATACACCTACATAAAAAAGATTAATAGTTAGGAAAATAATAATAGTTTTCATATCACACTGGAAATGAAGTCAACCATTGAAAATTCAGCATTCCTTGATACAAACCTGGGAAAAGTCATTTTTTCTCTTGTGTAATGTGTCAGATCATTCTCATATCTATTAAATATACATGTCCGAGACTGGTGACCTAATATTGCTTGCAATGTGCCATTTCATGAGAAATTCCCTGAAAAGGAGTCTAGGACAACTCGCCACAGCCAACTCAGCATAGCCAACTCAGCATGGCCAACTTGCCATTGGACAACTCTCTGCGATCAATTCACTGGGGGACAGTTCAACGCAGAATTAGATCCTTTTATTATTCAACAAAGCTTTAGAAAAGCTAGTAGTCATATACATTATTTCCTTTGATGCAAGAGATAAAATGATTTTGACATAAATTTCATCAACAAAAATAAACTTCACTGAACCCCATGGTGAGTTGTCCTGTGGTGTGTTGTCCCGTGGTGAATTGTCTGTGGTGAGTTGGCCACAGTGCATTGGCTGTGGCGAGTTGGCCACAGCAGGTTGGTTGTGGTGGCAGATTGTTCCATTCCGTCTAAAAAGAGGACATTGATAAAATGACCTTCCCTTCCTATAGCATCGAATCGAATCGAATTGGATTGAATTGAATTCAATACTTTATTTGGCCAAGTGTGTTTTAGACAACAAGGAATTTGTCTCCAGTACACTGGATGCTTCTATACCAGAGACAAATTCCTTGTGTGTCTAATCACACTTGCTCAAATAAAGTTGTCAGCGTTCCAGCGCTGACATATGAAAGGAGAGAAGAAGCTTGAACTTTTGCCTACTTAATTCCTTTGAAGATTCTGTTTCCTCGGAGATGGGAGGAGGGGGGACATTCCTGTGATCTGACGGAGATGGGATGAGGAGAGTGGCTTGGAAGATAGCCATTGAGACGCAGAGAATTGGGGATCAGAAAGGGAGGGCTTGGGGGGCAAAGGTCAGTGCTGACCGTGAAAGAGCCAGGGACAGATCACTATGCTCAATAAAGAGAAAATTTCCTCAAAGATCGGCAGTTTGGAAATTCATTTATTTTGAGATAGCATCAAAACCTGACAAAAGTATTCAATTCAGTTCAGTTCAGTTCAGTTCAGTTCAATTCAATTGATGTGTGTGCTTTAATTTCCCCCTCTCCTTCTGAAATATCCTGTTAGGGTGCACATCAATACTTTGGACAGAAACAAGAAATAGTTGCATTTCCTATACGGGCCCAGCTGCATTTGTATGTCTCTAGATGACGATGCTGTAGGAAGGGAAGGTCATTTTATTACACTAAAAGCAATATACCGTCTACCATTTTAACATAAATAAATGCCCTGAAAACCAACAAACAAATAAACAATACAGCACATGTTGGATTTTCAGAAGATTTCAGAAAGATTTCCCAAAGAGGTATTTGTATCATCATTATTTTATCACACTCCTCTAGGTTTTTATGGAAGACCAGAAGTAGCTACTTACTTGTATCCCTCTTATTTATATATTTTTTTTTCTTTGCAACTATGTACCAGGGGTGGGTTCTACTTATCTTTACTACCGGTTCGCAACGGGATCGCACATGTACGCAGATCGCTTCTGATGACGTCAGGGTCAGTGGGCGGAGCCTCCCACTGGTTTTACTACCAGTTCTATAGAACTGGTCCGAACCGGGGGCAATCCACCACTGCTATGTACTGAGGAAATAATGGCAGTGAAGTCCCCGTCACTATCTAAACTAGCTTATTTTATAATATGGGAAGATGAACCAGTTTGCTATTTTCAGGATAGAATAGTGATGTAAAATAACGATATCAGTGCAGGAAACTGGCATATACTTAACAGGAGTTTAAATTCTTCAAACAGAACACAACTGCTGTCATTCTGTGGAATAACCCAGAATGATAACCCATCTTGACCAAGAAGTAGTTTATTTTCATTATAATCAGTAGAGATTAAACAAATACTTGTCCTAATTCATATTCTAGAACAAATCATTTTGTTTTAAAGCGTATTCGCTTAGAAAATTCCAATTTGTTGTTTAATTAAAAAATATCTTTCACTTGTGTGTGTTTGTGTATCTCTGGATAACAATGGTCTAAGAAGGAAAGGTCATTTTATGGTACTAAAGCAATATACCATTTACCATTTTAAGCTAAATAAACACACACAAAATAAATACACAAACATAACAAAAATTGGGAAAGGTGTATCAGAAAAAAATTCTGAAGGACAATGATTTTTCAAAAAAAAAAAAGCAGTATCTAACCAATTACTTTTATAAAAATGACGTTAACGTCAAATATAAGATGTAGAGAGAGGTTGAAAAAGAGACACACAGATAAACAGGAACGCAATTAAAATTCTGAATAATGGAAAATGAAAACAAAGATTTTCTAACACAGAGACACGCACGCAAACAAACCAACAACAGGCAACGTAACCTAGTCCTAGAATGATTTTCTGCAGTGTGAAAAAAATGCAGAAGCAATCAGAAAGTGTAAAGTTAAGTACAGGTATAATACAAAAAACATAAATCATGAGAAATAGAATGTAAATTAGAAATATAATCAGTGCAAATTTTGAACAGCGCTGTAAGCCTGTGGACAGGACTTTTTGACTCCTCCTTTAAAATAAGGACAAGTCAAACTAGGGATATTAGATAGAATTACAAGAGCCGAGGTGGCGCAGTGGTTAGAGTGCAGTACTGCAGCTACTTCAGCTGACTGCTAGTTCAGCGGATCAAATCTCACCGGCTCAAGGTTGACTCAGCCTTCCATCCTTCCAAGGTGGGTAAAATGAGGACCCAGAATGTTGGGGGCAATATGCTATTTAGTATACTGTCTTTGGTGTAAGCCGCCCAGAGTCCTCGGAGAGTGGGCGGCATAGAAATATGAATAATAAAATAAAATAAAATAAATAAATTACATAGAGAAGATAGAACATATTAGTTGGAAGGAACCTCAGAGGTCTTCTAGTCTAATTCTCTGCCTGTGGCAGGAGACCCTATACCAGTGATGGAGAACCTTTTCGGCACCGAGTGCCCAAACCAGAATGAGGTGCGCATGTGCACCAGAGCCCCGGAAATCCGAAGACCAACTGGCCACTGCGTGCATCTGGTCTTTGGGTTTCTGGCATGTGCATCTGCACTGGCCAGCTGATCTCCATGCATGCCAGAGCCCCTAAAACCTGAAGACTAGCTGGCCAGAGTGCATACGCATGCCGCCCACCTAGTCTTCAGGTTTCCGGTGCACTCATGGGCAAAGGCCAGCTTATCTTCACCCATGCTGGAGCGCCTGAAACCTGAAATCCAGGTGGGTGGTGCGCACATGCACTCTGGCCAGCTGGTCTTCAGGTTTCCGGGGCTCTGGCACACATGAAGATCAGCTGGCTGGCGTGCATGCGCCCTCTGGAAACCAGAAGAGCAGCTGGTGACAGCATGCGTGCTCACAGAGAAGGCTCTGTGTGCCACCACTCCACACTTTCAACGTACTTCTTTATATTGTGGTTGACCAGAACTGGACACAGTAATCCAAATGTGGCCTCACCAATGCAGTATAAAGATCATCACCTCGTGTGATATTGAAACTACCCTCCATTGATAGGTGTAAGACTGCATGTGCTGTATTGGAAGCTGCAGCACATTGCTGGCTCAGAGTTAAATGGTTTTTAAAGAGTTAAGTAGTTTACCAGCTCACTTAGATCCCTTTCACAGTTGCTGCTGTTCGATTCCAGATTAACAGAGCTGGAAAGGACCTTGTAAGTCATCTAGTACACACACACACACACACACACACACACCGACCAAGCAGGAGACCCTACACCATTTTGGACAAAATGGCAGTCCAGTCTCTTCTTGAAAGCTTCCAGTGATGAAACTCCCACAACTTCTGAAGGCAACTTCTGTTCCATTGGTTGATTGTCCTCACTGTCAGAAAATTTCTCCTTATTTCTAGGTTGAATCTCTCCTTGATCAATTTCTACCCATTATTTCTTGTCTGGCCGACAGGTGCTTTAGAAAATAGCTTGACCCCTTCCTCTCTGTGACAGCCCCTCTAATATTGGAAGACTGCTCTCATGTCTCCTCTGGTCCCTGTCTTCACTAGACTAGTCATGCCCAGTTCCTGTAACAGTTCTTCATATGTTTTAGTCTCCAGTCCCCTAATCATCTTGGTTGCTCTTCTCTGCACTTTTTCTAAAGTCTCAATGTCTTTTTTATAGTGTGGTTGAGCCATACCTTGAGAACACCTTGTATAAAGTTGCCTTAGCTGTAAATTTAAGCGAGGTCCAATCCGTAACCTGAACATTTCTTTAACTGTCTTACTTCTATGAAGCTTTTCCCATCACTCAAAGTTATGGGAGATCAAAAGCTGAACAGTCTCAATAAAGGAACCATAAATTTGTTTGCTATGACCATCGGCTTATTTTTAATCAAGGCTGTCAATTTTTCTAGAAGATGCCAAGTATACAATTAGACTAATTGGAGAGTTTGCCTTTTAGAAAACAATTTAGATAAATAATATCATGTTTCCGGTTGGTAGGGACAGAACAACATAAGGCTCATCAATTTCTACGGGATGAAAAACCTTACGGAAATGGAATGGATGTTGCTTACCTGAACATCCTTTCTGGGTGCGCTGCTGAAGAATCCAAGAGCGTGGGTAATACCCCTCAGGTTGCCTGAAGATACTGAGTGTATGTCACTTTAAATGTTTGTTGACTCCTCCCCTAGGGACTGGCTGAGGCTCAGTTTCTTTCACGAAGGATGTCCTAACAAAAGTCAAGTCCATCCAGGATCAGGAAGCAGAAGCCACAACGGGTGGGTTGGATTCTTCAGCAGCGCGCCCAGAAAGGATGTTCAGGTAAGCAACATCCATTCTCTGGCGTGCTGCTTGGAAGAATCCAAGAGCGTGGGATGTACCCAAGCAAGTACTAGATGGGAGGGGAGGCTGGATGCTCCCGGTTGGCTGTAGCAGAGATCACAGATTGCAGAACTCGCCGTCCGAAGGACGCCTCAGCCGAGGCAAAGGAGTCAACTTTATAATGTCGCACAAAGGGAGTGAGGGAGGTCCAGGTGGCTGCTCGACAAATGTCCAGGACGGATGCCTGTGTGGCCCACGCCGCCGAAGTCGCGGCGCTCCTAGTTGAATGCGGCAAGACACGTCCAGGTGGGGACTTGTTGCGAAGAGTGTATGCCGTAGAGATGCAAGCTTTGAGCCACCGCCCAATGGTGGACGAAGAGACTTTGTGTCCCATTGAAGCTGGCAGGAAAGATACAAATAGCGCTTCCGATTTCCGAAACTGGGAAGTCCGCTTAATATAGTGCCGGAGAGCGCGCCGGACATCGAGTTTATGCCATTGGGCTTCTCTGTGATGATGAGGTCGCGGGCAAAAATCCGGCAGAATTAGCTCTTGAGCTCGATGGAAGAGCGAATTGATTTTGGGCACAAAGGCGGGGTCAAGTCGGAGGATCACCCTGTCCTGATGAAAAATGCAAAGGTCTGAGCGGACAGAAAGGGCCGCGAGCTCGGAGACCCGCCTCGCTGACGTGATCGCCACTAGAAAGGCGACCTTAAGGGTCAGGAATCGAAGAGGAATAGAAGACAGGGGCTCAAAGGGTGGAGACATCAGGGTCTGGAGCACCAGTGACAGATCCCAGGATGGATACCTATGTACTACTGGCGGATGCAAGTTGGTGGCACCTCTAAGAAATGTTCGAACTCTCCGATCCAAGGTCAGTGGGCGATCCGGTGACTTCGACAAAACCGAGTTCAAGGCAGCTACCTGCCTTCTCAGGGTATTCGGGGCTAGGCCGCTGTCCAATCCGTCCTGGAGGAACTCAAGGAGAACAGGAACTGACGCTCCGGCCGGGTCCACGCTGTTTTTGCGACACCAGCGGCGAAAGGCCTGCCAAGTAGCCTCATAAATTCGTAGAGTTGAAGCCCGGCGGGAGGCTTGCATGGTGGTAATGACTCGCCCCGACAGGTTGTCCTTCCTCAGGAGGGCCCTCTCAAATGCCAGACGGCCAGTTGGAGCCACCCCGGTTCCGGGTGTAGGATGGCTCCCTGGCTGAGAGAGAGACCCTGTCCTGGGGAATTCTCCATGGCCGGGATATTGACAGGTCCAGTAGGTCCGCATACCACGGTTGTCGTGGCCAGTGCGGGGCGACCAGGAGAACCTCCGCGCCCTCCGACAGAATTTTGCGCACTACCCTTGGGAGAAGAGGGATTGGAGGGAAGGCGTATAATAGGCCGCGGGGCCATGGACATCGCAGGGCGTCCGTCCCTTCGGACCCCGGACTTGGGAATCTGGAGTAAAAGCGAGGAAGCTGTGTGTTGCAGGGGCTCGCAAACAAGTCCAGAATAGGAAGGCCGAATCTGGCCGACAGAAGCCGGAAGAGAGATGGGTCTAGGCGCCATTCTGCATGGTCGATTTGAGAGCGGCTTAACCAGTCCGCCTGGGTATTCTCCGTCCCGGAGATGTGTTGAGCTGAGATGGAGAGTATGGTCCCCTCCGCCCAGGAAAGGAGGGAGATCGCCTCGTCCAGCAATGGTTTGGAATGCGTGCCGCCCTCCCGATTCAGGTGTGCCTTGGCCGTGGTGTTGTCGGTCAAGACCAGCACGTGTTGACCTTGAATGTCGGGTTGGAAATGCCGGAGGGCTAGGTGGATGGCCCTCAGCTCCAGCCAATTGATATCGTGCTGTAGGTCCGAGGCTGACCAAAGACCCTGGGCCATCTTTGCGGACAGATGGGCACCCCACCCCAGTAAACTCGCATCTGTTGTCACTGTTATCCTTTCTGGCTCTTGAAAGAAGCATCCCTTCGAAATAGCGGGAGAAGTCCACCAACGGAGTGATCGGCGGATGGGACCAGGGAGCCTGACCTTCGATGTTGAATTGCTGCCCAGGGACTTCTGATGGGGCAGGAGGAACCATTGGAGGGGGCGAGAATGTAGGCGAGCCCACGGCACGATGTTGATGCATGAGATTAGTTTCCCGAGGAGCTGTGACAATTGAAGGATAGAAACTGTCCGGGAAGACTGAATCTGGGCAATTGCCGTGGCGATGCTGAGACAACGATCCGGGGCCAGGAATACGTGACACGAGGTCGAATCGATGATGGCCCCAAGGTGTTGAATATGATGAGTGGGCTGGAGGTAACTCTTCTCCAAATTTAGGGAGAAACCATGCCGTTGAAGGGAATCTCGAACTGCCTCCAGGTCCCTGAAGGCTTTGTGTTGAGAGTCGGACAGGATGAAGATATCGTCCAGGTAGCAGAGGACTCGGATGGGAATGAGCCGAAGGGAAGCTGCTACTACAGCGAGGATCTTCGTAAAGGTTCTGGGGGCAGACGAGAGACCGAACGGCATGGCCCTGTACTGGAAGTCCTGGTTGTCGTAAGAGAAACGAAGGAATCGCCGATGGGAGGGCCTGACCGGAATATGGAGGTAGGCCTCCTTGAGGTCGATGGAAGTCATGTAGTCGGCTTGTCTGATGGCGGCCAAGATCGAATGAAGGGACTGCATTTTGAATTTGTGGTAGGCGATCAATTTGTTTAACTGCTTTAAGTCCAGGATTCCCCTCCAGCCTCCGGAGCTCTTTGGAACCAGGAAAAATATTGAATAGAAACCGGTCCCACGGTGTTCTGTGGGAACGGGCTCTATAGCGTGAATGTCCAAGAGGTGATGTATTTCCGAGGACATCAGACGTCTCTTTTCGGGGTTCCTGGAGACCGGGCATCGGATGAAACGATGAGGAGGGCAGGAGGAAAACTTCAGGGTGAGTCCCAGATGAATGGTTTGCAGGACCCATTCGTCCGTCGTAGTTTGGAACCATTGGTGGAAGAAATGATGCAGGCGGCCGCCGATAGGGTAGGGTTCGGAGCAGTCATTTCCCTCTCCGGAAGGGCCGGGAGGCTCCTCCGCGAAAGGGGCGTTTCGAAGGCTGTTGTCGCCTGGTGCGGTCCCGAAAGGACTGCCTGTCCGACGGACGGTCGTAAGAAAAGGATGAAGGACGATAGGTGGAAGCGGAGCTGGTGCCAGGATCTGCCCGAAAGGAAGGCCGCTGATTATAAGGTAAGTAGCGACGCTCCGCTCTGCGATAGGACGATGGCATGATTTTCCTTTTGTCCTTATCCTCTATGAGGATGGGGTCGAGTGCCTCCCCGAACAGCCGAGATCCCTTATATGGAGCTGAAGCAAACTTCCATTTGGATTTTACGTCTGCACGCCAATGTCGGAGCCACAGGAGGCGACGAGAGGTGACGGTCGACGCAAGAGATCGCGACGCGAACCTGGTTGCTGCCAGAGCCGCATCTGCGGAGTATTCCGTCGCTGCCACCAGCTTGTTAACATCCTGGTGGAGGCGCCGGTCATCAGGCGGGAGTCGCTCCTGAAGCTGGCGGAGCCAGATCAGGGAGGCCCTGTTAAAGAAAGAGGCCGAGGTGGCAGCGCGTATGGCCCAGGCCGCAGTCTGATGGGCCTTGCGGAACACTAGTTCGGCTCTTTTGTCCTCAGAGCGCAAGCCGTCTGCGATGTCGTTGGATAGCACCGTGGATGACGTTAGGGCTGCAATTGGTGCGTCGACCGACGGGAGTTCAAGTAAATCCTGTAAACTGGGCGCTGAGCAGAACAGCTTTTTGTCAATGCCGTTGGGTGCTGCGAGCGCTCCCGGCTGGGCCCAGGGCCGCTGAACGGTTTCAGAGAACAGTTGTGGGCAAGGGATGAACTCCTGGTCGGGTTGCGGGACAGCAAAAAGAGCATCATGAGGATTAGAGGACCTCTCGGTGTCTGGCAAGGGCTTGGAAGAAGCCAATTGCGTCGTAGCGATGGCCTTGCGGAGAAGGGCCTTGAAGAGAGAAGGCCGAAAAAGTCCCGTAGAGGAGGGCTTCTCAGGTGGTTCATCCTCGTCCTCCGAGAGTTCCATATCCCCAGCCTCATCACAGCCAAATTGGGAGTCGTCACTGTGGTCGGACTCCTGTAGCAAGTAGTCCCCAGGGTCGACATCAGGACGATGTGCGGCCGGTCTGGGTGGTTCCGGTATGTATGGTTGCGAAATCTCCTGAGGATAAGGAGCTTGAGGGAAACCTCCTGCCATCATTCTGGACACTGTGGCCGTGATCATTGCCTGGATGTCATAATAAGAAGGTTGAGGAACCTCTGGAGGTCTAAGACCTGCCGCGGTGGGCGTGAACGTAGCCTCAGGCGCCCTGCCCGGAAGAGAGGGTTGGGACACTGCTGAAGAAGTTGAAGGAATTGCAGGGGGCTCAATCTGTTGGGAGTAGACGAATCCCTGAGTTGTAGCCTCGGATCCAGTTGGTAGCCCCTGAGAAGGGGCCGGATGAGGCAAGGGGTCAATGAGAGATGGAAGCTCCTCCGCAAGACGGGTGACAGGTGGTACAGAATTAGGAACCTTGCGTTGCGCCTGTTGGAATTGACGCTCAAGAGCATCATGGCGACGCTTAGCGGCCTTATCCTCAGCCGAGGAAGATTTGTGGCCTTTAGAGGAGGCAGATTTAGATGGGCGTGATGACTTTTTTGACGCCTTCTTTGGTGCCTTCCCCGAAGAACGATCAGAGCCTCTGGGCCGGGGTGGAGAGTGGTCTTGCTCCATGTCCGAAGATAGATCTGGATCGCCCATGGTAAGTAATTTTTTTCTTTTTTTTTTTTTTTTTTAAAGGGGGGGGTACAACCCCAAACAGGTCTCCTCCAAGGTCTGGTAAGAGTCAGGTAGGAGAAAAGCAGATAGAAATCACTAGATCTTGAATCAGGCCAAGGGGCTACTCGAGAGTAGCGTAAAGCAAGAGAAATCGCCACCAAAATGAATGTCCTTAACAACAAGGAGCTCCTGCAGAAAAGGAGGCCTGATAGCCGATTCATCCAAAAACGCCGCAGAGGCCTGGCTCCGATGTCACAAAATGGCGGCGGTCACAAAATGGCGGCCGCGCGGGAAAGGACGAGCTTCGGGCGTCGCTGACGAAGTTTGAGGGGATTTAGGCCTCTCTCCTGCTGTCAGTAGGTGCAGGGTCGCTGGCAGGCTTCCGCGCTCGAAGGGATCGCCGTTGCGTGTGAGCGCTAACGAGCGCTCCTAACGCCTCCCAAAGTGCTGCCAGAAATCCCGCGATGCTAGGGGGCGGTGGCGGCCGACTTATCAGGCCGCGGCAAGCACACGCGTCTCCTGATCGCCCTAATTAGTAGGCTCGCAAAGATGCCGATTAGAGGCAGAGCTCGGCGGCGAGGGCTATGTAGGTCAAGGCAGCAGGCTCGCAGGGATGAGGGGATGATAATCAGAGCCCTGCGGCAGGGAGAAGCCCAGGAGGACGGCGGAAGGCCAAGGCCTGCAGCACTAAGCTGCTTGCAATGGGACGATGCAGGGAGCAGACTCACAGTTTTGAAGTTAGAAGGAATCCGGAAAATAATGGATAAAGGATAAAATAAATTTCAAAATAAAGTTGTAGAAATATGAAGGATTGAATTGCCAAGAAGCAAGAAGTCCAAGAAAAACACTCTTTCAGGCTGCACTGAGTGAAAGGAACTGAGCCTCAGCCAGTCCCTAGGGGAGGAGTCAACAAACATTTAAAGTGACATACACTCAGTATCTTCAGGCAACCTGAGGGGTATTACCCACGCTCTTGGATTCTTCCAAGCAGCGCGCCAGAGAAAGTGATATCCATTTTTAATGCCAATTGAAGCGTAGGAATTGGTAATAATACAAGAAGGACAATTTGCATTCTGTTCATTTGTTTAAATGAATATCTTAAAGGCAAAGGTTCCCCTCGCACATATGTGCTCGTCGTTCTCGACTCTAGGGGATGGTGCTCATCTCCGTTTCAAAGCCGAAGAGCCAGCGCTGTCCGAAGACGTCTCCGTGGTCATGTGGCCGGCATGACTAACTGCCAAAGGCACACGGAATGCTGTTACTTTCCCACCAAAGGTGGTCCCTATTTTTCTACTTGCATTTTTTACGTGCTTTCGAACTGCTAGATTGACAGAAGCTGGGACAAGTAACAGGAGCTCACCCCATTACACAGCAGTAGGGATTCGAACCGCTGAACTGCCGACCTTTCAATCGACAAGCTCAGCGTCTAGCCACTGAGTCACCGTGTCCCTAAAATGAATATTTTATGAGGCCTTTAATATCGCAGGGATATTTCCAAAATAGTTTGGAAGTATTATACCCAAGTCTATGTTATTCTTTCCAAAACTATTTTTGGAAATATCCCTGCGATATTAAAGGCTTTATAAGATTATTCCATGTGCAATCTGCTGTGTGCATGGAAGACTTCGTCAATGCATAGAGTACCTGCTTTGGGATGGGCCATACCCAATCTGAAACACAATTTTTCACACCTTTTCATCTGTGCACAGAAAAACACGGGATGTTCTGAACCAAACATGGACTGAAATGGGGCTTTGAGTGATTTGGGTGAAGAGGGAAATGTGGGGGAAAGGAGAAGAATGATAGTGACAGGATCTGAGGGGAGAAGAGGAACGGCAAGTCAGTTTCCTGGGCACAATCCATCAGCTCGTCTTTCTTGATGTTCTCAGCTTCTTCTCTTTAGCTGTGGCACTGGCCCACCTGTAATCTTCTCAGTACCTTCCCTCTTCCCTTCCTTTCTCTGGGGGACAGGAGATATGCTACTCTAGACAACCAAAACATTTGAGGGGAGGGAAGGAAGTGAAAGGGGAATGAAAAAGCAGGGAAGATCAGGAACAAGGGAGTTGAGTGAACGTGCCACGTTGGTAATGCTCTCAGAGAGGTATTGTGAAGACTAGCTTTGATCCTCAACCTTGCCTCATCTAGAGTTCATTTTATCCGAAATCCAGAACAATCAAAAATGTTTCAGGTTTTGTTTCTGCCAAACTAATACAGAAGTTCTGGAATGAGAGCAAACTGGTTTTCTAATATCGTGCACATTTCTAACAATACCGTTTTTAAAATGAGGCTGTGGAGAATCCCAGAGAAATCACAGTTAGAAAGGAGAAGACCAAGGATATATAAACTGAAGATGAAATTAAAGCAAAGAAGCTTGCTGGAGAAGAAAAAAAAAAAAACTCACTTGCTTAGGTTTGAGGCTAATGGCTCAAACATTGGCAAAGGTTTGTATCTACTGCGAAATCTCAATGACACCTTAAATTTTATACTGGCTTTCAAGAATGAAGAGAAGGAAATGACATCCCTAAAATGTTTAACCGAGCAATCCATTTTAGCAAGGTTATTCTTATTAAAAAAAAATAATGAAAAACAGTTTTACCTTTCTGTGTAGATTAATAATCACAGGTATTAAATGCAAGAAGGGAGAGGGAAGTCACGGAAGTAGTGTTAAGGAGAAGAAATATTGAAAGAAAGAAAGCTGATCACCTTTTAAAAAGAAGAGGATTACTTAAATGTTTAAATGATTCTCCATAAAAGAATAACGCTTCATTTTAAGAAAGGATAATAGGAAAGGAGAGATGGGAGAAATAACATTTAAATAAAATACCATTGCTCTAATCTCGTTAAAATATCTCAGTAAAACCTTTTTCTCCTCCTTTCTGTTATTAAAAGAGAATCCTAATTAAATATTTTTCTTCGGCTTCACAAATTACGAATCCTTTGCTCCCAATTGATATGGAAACCCTTCATATCTTGCAAATAAATCACTGCTTCAGAAAAGAGTCCCTCAGTCAGCTGAACGTTTCTTACCCCAGTGGTAGCCAATTCTGTAACAGGACCCCAGAGTCTGTCGAAAGGTATGTGGCTCTTCCTTCTCAAGGTTATTATGGCCAGATTTGACTCGGTATCCATTTTTAAATAAATCTCTGTGGGACTTCTTTCGGCGAGGTTGAAAAGTTTCTGTGCGGCTACCCCCTGAAGGGATGTTGTAGACCAGCATCTTGCTGGGAATCATCACAACACAACTTGGAAGGATCGGCGAAACATTACTTCCTTCCGAGATTTAGGCTACCAAGACTCCGTTGTTCATCTCAAACCGTGTGGCAGACGAGCGAGATGATTCTGCATCTGACTTTATATCAAAAAATATTTCAGGATTGTTGGAGGAAAAGGCATTTCTAACTCCTTCGCTCCTTCCACTCCCTAACCTCTGAAGAAGAGTGCCAAAAGCAGGACTGAGTTGTTGATGGAAAAACGGATCTTGTTTGATATCTACAATATCAGGGCTTAAAAGGCATTCCCTATCCGGATATTGTTATATAATCTTCTTTTCATACCCACTCCAAAATGTATCCTTCCAGCTGGAGAAATCAAAACAGATTAGCACTCTGAAGAAGGGAGATGAACAAGCCCTCAATAAACAGTTATCTGGTTGTCCCAGAAAGAGCTTTATGGGTTTCTAAGGTCACATCTCGCCCTCACAGATTTTTAATTCACAATTTTTAATTCCACTGTTCCACACTGAAAGAAAACTATAATATCCAGAATGTTTCAAGCTGTGGTGGGGCAAGGCACACAAGGCAAGATTTCAAAAAGGTTTCTACAATCAGCCTTCGCAAAATTCCGATCTAAGGGCATCCCTCAGCCCACAGGCTGTAGAGAAGTCCCCTCACCTGCATACCTCTGGTATCGCAGAATCTGCTGCAGAAATTTGGGATGCAGATTCCAAAAATATAATTTTGGGCATTTGGGATAGAGCGTGAGGATTTTACAGGATGGGGATAAACAAGCCCTTTCTTTTCCAGCGATATCCTGGAATCACCAAGACGGCTTCCCCAGTTTCTCCCAAGGACAGGTTGTCTCAACTTACTATAGTTACTATACTACAGTAGTGGCCAAAATTGTGGAAACCTTTTGGGAAAAGTGTATTTTTGAGGTTTGATGGCTAATAACACCACTTTTTTTTTTTTTTTTTGGAGTTTCAAGAGAATCCTATTCCACTGCTGGAATGGCCTGGGATTGAAAATCTATGGAGCCAACTACAGAAACTTGTTAGTCAGAAGCAACCCAGCAATAAAACCCAGTTAATAGAAGCCATCATTCAATCTTGGTTTCACGTTATAACAGCTGCAGAACTAAAAGACTTGGTTCACTCCATGGGAAGACGTTGTAAGGCCGTAATTCATGCTAAAGGTTACCCAACTATTGACTTGCATGGTGATAATTTTTGTACATCTCCTTTTTTTCTACGGTGATATTTTTTGTATATTTCGTTTTTTCTACGAGTTTCACTTTTCTTCTTTATACTGTAACTGCTGTTCTAATAGCAAATCCTTCATAAAAGTTATTGCATTACATTTTTGATTAAATTATCTTTCCATTGATATATACCGTATTTTTTGGAGTACAAGACACACCTTTTCCCCCCTAAAAGAGGGTGAAAATTTAGATGTGTCTTATACATCAAATGTAGCCCCGCCCAGCCTCTGAAATGGAGGTTTCAGAGGCTGGAAAAAGCCTCTGAAAGGGAGATTTCAGAGGCTGGAAAAAAAAGCCTCTGAAACAGAAGTCTCAGAGGCTGGAAAAAGACTCTTAAAGGGAGGTTTCAGAGGCTGAAAAAAGCTAGTTTTAGAAAATATACTTTTCCCAAAAGGTTTCCACAATTTTGGCCACTACTTTATATAGTTACTTACTATAGTTCATTTAGTGACTGTTTGAAGTTACAACAGCACTGAAAAACATTACTTAGGACTGTTTTTCACACTTACTATGACTGTTGCAGCATCCCCATGATCATGTGATCAAAATTCAGATGCTTGGCAACTGACTCACATTTATGACAGTTGCAGTGTCCCAAGATCACTTGTAACCTTCTGACAACCAGAAGTCAATGGGGAAGCCAGATTCACTTAACAACTGTGGCAAGAAAGGCCGCAAAATGAGGCAAAACATGCTAAACAACTGTCTCACTTAGCCACAGAAATGTTGGGCTCAAATGTGGTTGTAAACCCAGGACTACGTGTATTAAGAGTGAGATGTTATTCTTCATTATCTAAACTTTGTCCTAAACTAAGAACAAAGAATTTTTTTTTTTAATTTGATTTATATGCTGCCCTTCTCCGGAGACTCAGGGCGGCTTACAATGTGCTCAGCAATAGCCTTCATCCTTTTGTATATTTATACAAAGTCAGCTTATTGCCCCCACAACTGGGTCCTCAATTTACCTACCTTAGAAAGGATGGAAGGCTGAGTCAACCTTGAGCCTGGCGAGATTCGAACCTGCAGTAATTGCAGGCAGCTGGTCTTAATAACCAGCTTAATAACAGGGTGCCTTAGACTACTGTACTACCAAGGCTCTTTCAGCCAAGATATTCAGGCTAGGACCTTTGTCGTGATTTTCCTATATGAACCCACTTATTTCATAAAAAGTGAGAACAGCTGCAAAATATGGTAGCTTCCAAAATCTATCACAAATTTTCCTGCAGTTCCACAACCGTTCAAGTATTCATTCCAGCTGCGTCAAAAAAGCTAGCTAATTCAGGGTTATTCAAAGTAATTTCAGTCAGCAAATGTATGAAGGGGCTATAAAGCATTGTCTATGCTTGTACAATTACGTCAGTCTACGTTTTGACCTATGCTCAGTTCATAAGATTATTTACCGAAACGTTCTACCTGTAAATGAATTCTTTAATTTCAACCATAATAATACAAGGGCTATCAATAGATTTAAACTCAATGTAATTCACTCTAATCTTAATTGTAGGAAATATGACTTCTGCAATAGAGTAGTAAATGTCTGGAACACTCTACCTGATCCTGTTGTTAGTCTCTCAAATCCCCATACCTTTTACCGTAAACTGTCTACAGTGGACCTTTCATGTTTCTTAAGAGGTCCCTAAGGGGGCGTGCATAAGCGCACCAGCGTGCCTACCATCCCTGTCCTACTATTCCCAATTATATGTAATCATTCTATGTGTTTATGGCTATGTTTCGCCTATTTATATCCTTTTTTTGTGTGCCAAAAATTTTTCATGTGTCCATGTCTGTGTCTACTTTGTTACTTGTTTTCTTATTTGTTGACATAATAATAATAACAACAACAACAACAACAACAACAACAACACCATGACCGCGTTGCTAAGATCATTCACTGGAAATTGTGCCAGAAGTTTGGATTTGAGTACAGCAAAAACCACTGGCAACATCAGGTTGAGAAAGTTTTAGAGAATGAGAAACTCAAGATCTTGTGGGACTTTAGGATTCAGACTGACAGGCACTTGGTCCACAACACACCTGACATAACAATAGTTGAAAAGAAAAAAGTATGGTTCATTGACATTGCAATACCTGGTGATGCACGGATTGAAGATAAGCAGCAAGAAAAAATCACAAAGTACTGGGACTTGCAAATTGAAGTTGAGCGACTGTGGAAAAAGAAATCGTGTGTTGTCCCGATTGTAATTGGAGCCTTTGGGGCAATACCCAAAGGGCTACCCCACTATTTAGAAATTCTAAATTTACCGGACTTGAACATTTTGACTCTACAAAAAACCACCTTACTTGGAACAGCTTACATCCTCCGACGATACCTTAACAGTTCCTAGGTCCTTGGTTAGGACTCGAGCTGCTGAGTTATTAACCAGCGTCAAAGGCTGTGAATCTCACTACAGATTAACCAATAATAATAAAAATAATAATAATAATTAAAAAAAACTTAGCTATTCTTCTACTGAGTAACAAAGTCTTGGGGAAAATAGCAAGCCCTCCAATCTACTTTAGATTGTAGTTCTTCTGTGTAAGGTGGCAAGAGTTTTAATTTGTCAAGAAGGGGGAAAAAACCTTCATCCTAGTCTGAGTTTCACCTGTCACTTGTGTATATTATAACTAAAGATGGCAAGAGGTTTGCACAAAAAGACAAAAATTATGGGACTTTTGAATAATGTTAACAAAAACAAAAGTTATTTAAAAAAAAAAACCCAGCATCAACCCCAGGAGACAAAAGGAATACAACTAAAAAAAATAATACCTCAAATGGACCCAAATGAAATCGGACAGATTTCATCTAAGTATCAGACAAATGCTGTCCATTTCTGATATATAAAACAAAACTATGGTAATTTATGCATTTCTTTTGTATCGTGCTAAAGTAAAGACAAAGGTTCCCCTCGCACATATGTGCTAGCCATTCCTGACTCTAGGGGGCGGTGCTCATCTCCGTTTCAAAGCCAAAGAGCCAGACGTCTCCATGGTCATGTGGCCGGCATGACTAAATGTCAAAGGCGCATGGAACACTGTTACCTTCCCACCAAAGGTGATCCCTATTTTTTCTACTTGCATTTTTTACGTGCTTTCGAGCTGCTAGGTTGGCAGAAGCTGGGACAAGTCATGGGAGCTCATCCCGTTACGCGGCACTAGGGATTCGAACTGCTGAACTGCCAACCTTTCGATCAACAAGCTCAGCTTCTTAGCCACTGAGCCATCATGTCCCTCGTGCTAGACACCACCACCCCCAAAAAAGAGAGCAGAGTTTATGTCTCTTAGAAACATTCCAATGTTCTTGGGGAGCTTTTCATTTTCATCTGAAACTTTTCTCGCCTCCTCCACATGCCAGCCCTTGCCACGGGTATAGGGTTTCCTGCTTGAGCAGAGGGTTGGACGAGAAGACCTCCAAGGGCCCTCTGTTATTCTGTTTGTTTGTTTGTTTACTTGATTGTTTTTCAGAGTATTGCATTTTATAATATAGTAGAATTGGGGGGTTTCCACAATGGAACACTTTGCACAATTTATCTTATAGCTTAGAAACACACAAAGAGAGAGAGAGAGAGAGAGAGAGAGAGAGAGAGAGAGAGAGAGAGAGAGAGAGAGAGAGAGAACAGTTCTCTTGTGTATCGCTAATAGATTATGTGACAATATAAATTTAATCTAATTTAATTTAATATTTAAATTTATACACCGCCCTTCTCCCGAAGGACTCAGGGCGGTGAACAGCCATAGATAAAAAACATAGAATACAAAATTTAAAAACAATTTAAAAATATATTAAACAATTTGGCCCGACAATTAAAATCCCCCATTTAAAATTCAAATTCAAATTACACCATTGGAGAGTTAGGCCAGTCTAATAAAGCCTCTATTTAACTAAAAACTTAATATGGTATGAAATGGTTTAGAAAATAGTTTGCACCTATGTTCAGTGAGAGCAATGATAGGACGTTCTGAAATGTCAAGACATACTGCAAAAAACAAAACGAGAGGAATTCAATCATGTTTCCATCAACGATGAATGCTGCACAGTATTGCCCTCCCGTGGTTTGTAAAAGCAGAATCAGAGAAGAAAAAAGAATGAAAGATATGCAAAGTGGGAGTTGCACTTACATTTTTTTAATATTTTTTTTTTTCAAGAAATGTGCAACATGTTCTGAATCGGAGCACTGCGTTTCAAGTATTCTGAGCTTGGAACAAAACACAAAGACAAAATCTTCTGGAATAAATAAATAATCTGGCGCTTGCAAAACGAGACGTTCCTTCCCATTTGCAAATAGTGGCTATTTCTTTCAATTACAGCAAAAAGGCACAGATTATAATTTTCTCGTTATTCTTTTTATTCACATGAAGCCCTAAATCATTCTAACCCTTTCATTTGCTCAGGGCTCCATCAGGGATAAAGTACTTAGGGAGGCTCCCGCCAAAATTCAAAATTTAATTGATGGGGCCCGTAACATACCATCTCTACCTGAGGTCTTGAGAATACGTAACCAACAGGAAGAAAGGAAAAAGAGGCCAAGGTTACCAGCACAAGTTCTGAAAAAGATAACATCCTAGATCAGTGATGGTTAATCTTTTTGGTGCCGAGTGCCCAAAGCATGTGCGCGCGAATGCAAATGTGCCTGGTTGGACCCTGCAATGCAATGTGAGTGCCCCTCAGCACATTCACCCCACCCCCACTCATGCATATGTGTCCCCTGCTCCCCGTTTTGGCTTCCTGGTTGGTGCAGGTTGCTTTCTAGGCACAAAACGGGGCAGGGGGGCCTCGCACAGTGCCCCTGCTCCCCGTTTTAGCTTCCAGGTTGGTGCAGGAGGCCTTCCACACCCAAAACTGGGTGCGGGGGGGGCGCACGCATGCAAACCTCCAAAATGCAATGTGAGCGCCCCTGTACATACACCCTGGGCCCCCACGTGTGTGTGGCAGAAGTCTGAAGACTAGCTGGCTGGCGGGAGACACAGTGGAGCTAGGCTGGGGCGACGGCTGGTGTGCCAGGCGACATCACACCGCATGCCATTTTGGGCATGTGTGCCATAGGTTCACCATCACAATCCTAGATGTACTAACAGTGTATTTTTTTTAATTTTGAAAAGACAACTGGCTTGATCTTTCTGAGGGGAAAAAAAAGTTTTACTTCCTAATCTCAACTTTCAACAACTATCCTTCCATCTCACTCAGCTTCCCAGGATAGGAAGTGAAACACCTTGTTGTTGTTGGTTTTTTCCCCCTCAGAAAAATCAACCTCGTAGCTTTTTTCTAAGTAAAAACTACTTTCGATGCAACTATGACCTGGATGACTGAGAATCTTCATAGAACATCCTAGAATTCTCACAGCATTAATCAAAAAAAAAAAAAGATGTGGATACTGTAGAAAAAGTGCAGAGAAGAGCAACCAAGATGATTAGAGGACTGAAGGCTAAAACATACGAAGAACTGTTAAAGGTAGTATTTAGCTTCCAGCTGCCTGCAATTACTGCGAGTTCAATTCTCACCAGGCTCAAGGTTGACTCAGCCTTCCATCCTTTCTAAGGTATGTAAAATGAGGACCCGGTTTGTGGGGGCAATAAGCTGACTTTGTATAAAATATACAAAAGTATGAAGGCTATTGCTTAACGCCTTGTAAACTGCCCTGAGTCTCTGGAGAAGAGCAGCATATAAATTTTTTTTTAAAAAAAAATAGAAATGGTTTCTGTGATGAATTTAAAACTTGAAAACTAGCATATACTGAATCATAATTCATCTCCCACTTTTCCAAATTTTATTTTATTCAGTCCCAACGAGTTCTATGAACTTTCAACAAAGGTGCACGAGGGGTATTAAAATTTCAACATAGAGAAGAAGCTGATCTACCCCACATGCAGGACATGTCAGATTTTATTTCTTCTTTTCACAGAGTTGAATGAAAAGTTGTTTTTAAATACTGACTAGAAGCTATTCATTAGAAAGCATGATTAAGTTAAATATTTCTGCTTCCTCTATTAAAGGGATAAAATCACATCTACAAAAATATAGTTGGCTAACAAACAATCAGTTCAACTTCATAATGGTTTGCAAAAGTTTTTGTATTCTTTTTTTTAGATAAGGAATATCTTTTGCATTCTTCCTCATACTGTAAAAAAAAAAGAAAGTAAAAAATTCTTAGCAGAGAATATTGTCTTTAACATAGACACCCATCTACGATATGGACATCTCTTTTGATGGAATTTGAGTGGTTGATTTGATTTGGCAAGTCAAATCAATTTGATTTCGAGTCCCCCAAATCAGATTGTTGAACGGAATCAAATTAAACCGTTGATTCAGTTCAGGAAAGGGCATCCAATTCAATTCAACCATTCCAATTGCCTTAGTATTGTATTTTGAATCAAATACTTGCACAGTTGAAATGAACTAACCCCTGTGGTCAACTTGTAAAGTTATTTACTAAGACCCAAACATTTTTGCTTGGACCCCCCCAAAAGAGATCAACATTATTTCAGTATATCTACAGATTTGTTTTTTCTCCTTTCTTCCCACTTTGCTTTTATCAGCTTCAGAAATCTAGCCATCCACTGGAATCTATTTCAGTATGTCCCTCAAAAAGCTAAATTCCCTATCTACAAATGAATGAGCTCAGATCTATACTTTTGAGTGCAGAAAATATAATGAAGAGACTTATACTGCAGAGAAGATCAACAAAGATGATTAGGAGACTGGTGGCTAAAACATATGAAGAATAGTTGCAGGAGTTGGGTGTGTCTGGTCTAGAGAAAAGAAGGACCAGGGGTGACATGATAGCAATCTTCCAATATCTCAGGGGCTGCCACAAAGAAGATGGGCTCAACTTATTCTCCAAAGCACCTGAAGGCAGGACAAGAAGCAATGGATGGAAACTAATCAAGGAGAGAAGCAACTTAGAACTAAGGAGAAATTTCCTGACAGGGAGAACAATTAATCAGTGGAATGACTTGCCTCTTGAAGTTGTGGGTGCCCCAACACTGGAGGTTTTTAAGAAGAGATCGGACAACCATTTGTCTGAACCCTATTTAATTTTAATTTTTAACCCTGGCTCATCAGCAGGGTTTCCTGCTTGAGCAGGAGGTTGGACTAGAACAGACTGGACAAGAAGAGGCTGGACAGCCACTTGTCAGAAATGGTACAGGGCAGCGATGGTTAACCTTTTCAGCACTGAGTGCCAAAACTGGAGTGTATGCGCCAGTTGGTGCAGTTGGTGCACATGTGCACGGCGGACAGCTGCTCTTCCAGGTT
This sequence comes from Pituophis catenifer annectens, assembly GCF_029215685.1. Taxonomy (NCBI): domain Eukaryota; kingdom Metazoa; phylum Chordata; class Lepidosauria; order Squamata; family Colubridae; genus Pituophis; species Pituophis catenifer. The sequence goes on along the minus strand of NW_027256886.1, from coordinate 87,680,345 downwards.
CTGTCACAGGCATGTGTGCCAGACATCTGGTCCAGCCAGCTGCTCTCTTCCGGGCATGCCGAAGTGCCAAAACTGGAGCTCGCACGCCAGAACCTGAAGAGCAGCTGGCGATGGCACACGTGCCCACAGAGAGAGCTCTGCATGCCACCTCTGGCACATGTGCCATAAATTCGCCATCACGGGTATAGGGTCTCTTGCTTGAGCAGGGGTTTGGATTAGATGATCTACAAGGCCCCTTCCAACTCTTTTATTCTAAGTTCTAAGCTACCTCCAAGGTCTCTTCCAACTCTCTTATTCTGTTATCTGTTATCCCACTCTCATAAGGAGTCCTTCAATTGGTTGCCCATTCTGGAAATTCTCACAACTCGCATTCCAAGAAGCAGGAAGGAGGGAAAAACAGAAAAAAACAACTATTCTCCTTTCTTATAGGTATGCAAACTACAGACTTTACAAAACCAGGAAAGGGTGAAATATAGTTAATTGACAATATTTTGCTGACTTTGGGTGATCTTAAGAAATTAAGCAGGGTCATGTCTGATAAGCGTTTGAATGGAAAATGAGAAAGAAATATCTCGGTATGGGACTCTACTAATAGTAGCTTTGACTGTTCAGCTGTGTCCATTTTTGGTGACTTTATAGACAAGTGATCTCCATGCTGATGATGTTCGTCCATCGTGTTCGAAGAGAACCTTGACATCTAACGGGTTGTGGGCTGTCCACGATGTGTCCACAGGTGGCTGGTAAGGCCTATGCGGTCACGAAACGTTCTGCCACATGTCGGGCAGACATGTGTGGGCACCATTGTTGCAGCATTTGTAGCTCTGGCTTTGCGGAGTGCTCGCTTCTCTTGTGCTGTGGTTGTCCTTCTGTCTTCAGATGTCTGGCAGCCTTGGTGGATCAGCGTGCGCCATGTCGATCGATCTTGTGCCAGGGTTTCCCAGGAGGTGGTGTCGATATCCAGGGACTTGAAGGAGCCTTTCAACATGTCTTTCTATCGCTTCCTTTGTCCCCTGTGCAATCGCTTTCCTTGAGACAGATCACCATAGAGGAGCTGTTTAGGGATGCGATGGTCTGGCATTCTTGCAACATGGCCTGCCCAGCCTCTCTGGGCTTTCATCAGCAAGGTGTGAACTGATGGCAGGCCTGCTCTGGAGAGGACTTCAGTGTCTGGCACCTTGTCCTGCCACCAGATCTTCAGAAGTCTCCGGAGGCAGGTCATGTGGAAGTGGTTTAGTTGCCTAGCATGACTCCTGTAGACAGTCCAAGTGTACCTAGTCAATAACAGCGTTTATTTATTTATTTATTTATTTATTTATTTATTTATTTATTTATTTATTTAAATTTCTATACCGCCCTACTCCCGAAGGACTCAGGGTGGTAAACAGCCACAGGATAAAACACATAAATACAAAAATTTAAAATAGAATAAAAACAAATTAAATAATTTGGCTGAACAAATTTAAAATACCCCAAAATTTAAAAACAAATTAAAATTTACATTTAAAAAGGGGAGAAGATTTAGGCCAGGCCAGCTTGATGAAATAAAAAAGTCTTAAGTGCGCGACGGAAGGTGTGCAGATCCAGGATCCTCCGTATCTCCAGGGGGGAGCTTGTTCCAGATCGTAGGTGCTCCCACAGAGAAGGCTCTCCCCCTAGGGGCCGCCAGTCGAAATTGTTTGGCCGACGGCACCCAGAGGAGCCCCTCTCTATGGGAGCGTACTGGCCGGTGGGAGGCTATTGGTGGTAGCAAGCGATCCCGTAGGTAACCAGATCCTAAGCCATGGAGCGCTTTAAAGGTGATAACCTTTTCTTTCAGTTGTTGTATGTTCAACTTTGCATCAGATTTGACATTATCAAGCCAGTGTGTTCTTTGCTTGCCTCTTCTTCTTGGTCTGCTAATCTAGGGGTCAGCAAACCTCAGCTCTGGAGCAGCATGTGGCTCTTTCTTTCATCCCTCTGCTGCGGCTCCTTGTTGCCAGTCGGCTCCACAATTGATAGGGCTTTCAGTAGAGGAAAAAGGGCGCTGCGCTAGGAGGAGACTCTATGGTGGGGGAACCAGACTTCTGGTCGGCAGAGGAAAAAGGATGCCGCATTAGGAGGAGACTCTATGGTGGGGGAACCAGACTTCCGGTCGGCAGAGGAAAAAGGATGCCGCATTAGGAGGAGACTCTATGGTGGGGGAACCGGGCTTCTGGTCAGCTCCAGAATTGAACAGGGGACTTCCAGTTAGGACCTTTGTGGCTCTTTGAGTGTTTAAGGTTACTGACCCCTGCGCTAACCGTTCCTAGTATCATTGCCTTCTCCAGTGAATTTGCATGCAAGTAAATCAGACATAGTTATATCAGACAGGGCTATACTAGGAAAGTGAACTACACAGACTATCAATGAAGTTACCAGAAGTCGAATTTACCTTGAAGGTGACTTTCTCTCAAATAGCAAAGCAGCACAATGATCTGGACGCAAAGGTGATTCAGAATGGGAAGAAGTGCCCAACCTGCCAGCGACTCCTTCACAACAGTGTATCACGTCCTGAATTTGAGTGACAGCCGGAAAAGCAAAAGCTAATGGGAAGTTTTCCTGAAAGTGAGATAATTTGTTCTCTTTTCCCCTTCACGGAAGAACCGCTGAGGCTCACGTTCGAATGTTCAGATCTTTTCATGCCAAGGAAATATGGGCAAATTAGTCCTCGCACTTGTGTCTGTGCTATATGTGTTAGAAACTGCGTGGGACTGGAGAGAAGGGATGCAATCTGTTGCTTTCCAACCTTCCTAGCAAGCTTTGGAAATCATTTCAAGGAGGGTTTTATCGTAGCATTTCCATTCTTTCATCACCGGCCTGGTTGCTTTCCCAAATACAAAGACCACAGGTTATCCCCTTCATTTACTCTAATAAGCCTGCACAAAGATTTCACTGTCTAACCACGAATAAAAAGTTTGTCTTTAGGACATAGTACATATAAATAATACGTGTTGTTTTAATGGGGGAAAGAGAGAGAAGCAAACTCTTCTCCAGTCAATGCAGAGAAATAAAACACAGTAAATAGATCCTAGAAAGTGTGCAGAGAAGATCAGCAAATAAGATAAAGGGGTCTGGGGGTTAAATTGTATGATGAATGGTTGAGAGAGTTAGGTACGTCTCATCCAGTGGTGGGATTCAAAATTTTTTACTACTGGTTCTGTGGGCATGGCTTGGTGGGCATAGCTTGGTGGGCACGGCTTGGTGGGCGTGGCAAGGGAAGGATAGTGTAAAATCTCCATTCCCACCCCACTCCAGGGAAAGGATGGTGTAAAATCTCCATTCCCTCCCTACTCCAGGGGAAGGATACTGTAAAATCTCCATTCCCTCCCCACTCCAGGGGAAGAATACTGTAAAATCTCCATTCCCTCCCCACTCCAGGGGAAGGATACTGTAAAATCTCCATTCCTTCCCCACTCCAGGGGAAGGATACTGTAAAATCTCCATTCCCTCCCCACTCCAGGGAAATGTTACTGGTATAAAATCCCTGTTTCCTCCCGATCAGCTGGGACTTGGGAGGCAGAGAATAGTTGGGGGTGAGGCCAATCAGAGGTGGTATTTACTGGTTCTCCAAACTACTCAAAATTTCCGCTACTGGTTCTCCAGAACTGGTCAGAACCTGCTGAATACCACCTCTGGTCTCATTCTATCAAAGAGAAGTATTTCCAGTACTTGAGGGGCTGCCACAAAGAAGAGGGGGTCAACTTATTCTCCAAAGCACCTGAGGGCAGGACAAGAAGCAATGGATGGAACCTGATCAAAGAGAGATGCAACCTGGAATTAAGGAGAAACTTCCTAACAGTAAGGACAATTAACCAGTGGAACAGCTTGCCTTCAGAAATCATGATGCTCCATCACTGGAGGTTTTCAAGAAAAGATTGGACAAGCACTTGTCTTGGGTAGCATAATGATTCCTACCTTGGGCAGGGGATCGATTAGAAGACCTCCAAAGTCCCTTCTAGTCCTATGGGTCGAAAAATATTGTTCCACAACAAGGTTTCTGTTAACAGGTTTATGTCAAAAATGTTTGGTGGCAAATGACCTCACCAGATCTTGGCAAAGAGTTTCATTTTAAACCCCTCCCCCCCAAAAAAGGGGGGGTTTACAGCCATAAAAGTTGGGAAAACAGTACTGCAGGATACTTCTGTTGACTGCCAATTGCCAGCAGTTTGATTCTCACGGGCTCAAGGTTGATTCAGCCTGCTGTTCTTCCCAAGTCGGTAAAATGAAGACCTAGATGGTTAGGGGCAAGAGGATGACTCCGTCAACCACTTAGAGATTGCTATAAAGCACTGTGAAGCAGTATATAAGTCTATATATCTATATCTATCTATATCTATCCATATCTATCTATCTATCTATCTATCTATCTATCTATCTATCTATCTATCTATCTATCTATCTCTCTCTCTCTCTATCTATCTATCTATCTATCTATCTATCTATCTATCTATTGCTATTGCTATTGCTATTGCTACATGTATATAGTTTTCTGACAGTATAAATGTAGAAATATTTAAACTTTTGTTGTTGTTATTGTTAGTTGCGAAGTCATGTCTGACCCATCTCAACCCCATGGACAACGTTCCTCCAGGCCTCCCTGTCCTCCACCATCCTCTGGAGTCCATTTAAGCTCACACCGACTGCTTCAGTGACTCCGTCCGGCCACCTCGTTCTCTGTCGTCCCCTTCTTCTTTTGCCCTCAATCGTTTCCAGCATTAGGCTCTTCTCCAGTGAGTCCTTCCTTCTCATTAGGTGGCCAAAGTATTTGAGTTCCCTCTTCAGGATCTGGCCTTCTAAACAGCAGTCAGGGTTGATCTCCTCTAGGACTGACCAGTTTGTTCGCCTTGCTGTCACAGGAGTCTTCTCCAGCACCATCATTCAAAGGCCTCAATTCTTTGATGCTCAGCCTTCCTTACAGTTTTAAACTTTACTCAGGGCTATATAATAAATGTGAGAATATCTATTACAATGCAGAGGCTTTAAAAGCTAACCTTGACCTTCCACAACTGGGTTTCTTACAGCAACGTTTATTAGGTGCCCCTTTGATGAAATGAAGAATGAAGAAATGATGTGGACGAAGAGCGATAAAGTCACAGTTGGTTTGGTGTAATGGTTAAAGGCACTGAGCTGGAAAATGGTAAATTGTAAGTTCGAGCCCTCTTAAAGCACAGGGTGACTTTGGACCAGTGAATCTTTTTCAACCGTAGGGGGAAAAAAGCCAAAAATCTTCCCAAGGGGCTTGTTCAGGACTCAAGAGTGACTCGAAGGTGGACAAATATAGACACAAAAAATTGAGCACCAGAACTCAATGGATTTTGTGTGGAACATTTCAAAGTATTTTTCATAACCTCTATGTTTTTCTTAAAATAAAAAAGTACCTTCCCTTGTTTACTTTGTAAGGCACACATTTAAAAACCCTCTGTTTTTTCCTGTTCTGTGTCGTTAAATAAACAACGGCTTTGATTTTGTGTTCAAAAAAGAGAAGATGTCAGGATGCAGCTTTTTTTTTTTTTTAATAAACTATAGACATTTGCCGAAAAGGAGGAACAAGAGATGCAAATGATCACAGATAGGCAATTCCTGTCTTGACAGAATCTTCATGCAAGGTGACTCAACATTTCCTTGGCTGTCCTTCTTAATTAGTTTAGACACAAGTCTCCTGAAAAACTCTTCATCATAAAAAGAATCATAAAGGTCAATTCAGATGTTTTTAAAAAAATCTTTCCCGGTATTTGTCCACACAACTATTTGACCATTAAATTTGCATTGAAGCTTAATAGAGAGATGGATGGATGGACAGATGGATGGACAGACAGACGGACAGACAGACAGATGATAGATAGATAAATAGATAGATAAAAGATAGATAGATAGATAGATAGATAGATAGATAGATAGATAGATAGATAGATACAGAATCTATTCTTAAAGACCTCCACAACTTAAGGTGGCAAGTTGTTCCACTGAATACTTGTTCTCACTGTCAGGAAATTTCTCCTTAGTTCTAAATTGGTTCTCTTTTTGATTAGTTTCCATCCATTGAATCGTTTTCTTGAATCAGAATAGAGCTGGAAGGGACCTTGGAGGTCTTCTAGTTGTGAAGTTTCCGAAAGTTGCCCTAATTAGTTCATGAACCATGATCCAAACTTCAAAGGAAATATAGTCATTTATTAGGAGCAACATTTCGGCAATACTGGGATGCAGTTAGGACTGATTCTCCATAAATTTACGTTCCCCTATGATCCTGTCTCTCCCCTCCTCTCTGGCCATGTCATAAATCACATTCTCCAACTAACCACTTTGGCTGGCTGTGAAACCTAACACCCTCCTTCTGATTGCGGTCGGAAAGAATGTATGGAATTCACTTCAGTTCTCCCTCCCTCCTGCTCATGGCAACTTGAAAGCTTTGCAAGTTGACACTAGTCCAACCTCCTGCTCAAGCAGGAGACCATATACCATTTCAGACAGGGGCTGGCCAGTCTTTTCTTAAAGATCTCCCGTGATGAAGCACCCACAACATCTGAAGGCAAGCCAGTCCACTGATTAATTGTCCTCATTGTTAGGAAGTTTCTCCTTATTTCCAGGTTGCTTCTCTCCTTGATTAGTTTCCATCCATTGTTTCTTGTCTTGCCTTCTGGTGCTTTGGAGAATAAGCTGATCCCCTCTTCTTTGTGGCAGCCCCTTAAATACTGGGACACTGCTATCATGGCACCCCTAGTCCTACTTTTCTCTAGACTATCCATAACCAATTCCCGCAACTATTAAAAAAAGGAATCGCCTGTATCAATAGTGCTTTGCCATCTTACAGATTTTAACCATCAACCTTCACAGGTATCATTATAGCTTATACTTTTATGAAGCACTTCAACAGGACAATGCTGAATTTAATTTACAACAAGTAAAACAGATGTTAACAATGGTTTGGGTAATAACACGATCATTGTTAAGCAGTGGTGGTATTCAGCCAGTTCGTACTAGTTCAGGCGAACCGGTTGGTGAGAGCCCCGGCATAAAGATGTGCTATTTAGCCACGTTTTTGAGGCCAGGTACATGCACGGAAGGCATGCACATGAGCAAAGTGCATACGTGTAAGGTGCACGCATGAAGAGAGTGTGCACGTGATGAATCGGTCGTAAGAATATGTGAAATCCACTGCTGCTGTTAAGCAGCAATATTTTTTTCTGGGAATGGAAGTCTCTCGGTTCAAGGCAAAACAAACCTCAGCTGCATTCTCTGATCTGTTACAAAACATTTGGTTGCCTAATGGTTAACGTCTATTTCCTCCCCCTGCCTCTGGCCCTATACATTGCATAAATGGAAGCTGATCTCATTTTCTCACAAGGAATGACAACTGCTCTAAATGGAAGAGGCTAGCTTAGGACATGTCCTGCGGCCTTGGGTCAGCTCTGGTTACGAACAGAAGGAATAGTGAAGAGCTCAAAAGAAACAGTAGCCAGGGCTGTCACTGTCGTTTTCCAAACCACTAATCATCGGCTCTCTCGTTTTTCCAATGAGTAGGGCTGGATCATCCTTCAGTTCAGTTCAATGACAGCGGGGTTAGGGAAGGGCCTGTTTGTTTGATTGGGCTACATCAAGTAGTCACATGGAGTTTCAAAGGAAGCCCGGGGTTGCTCCTCAAGCTTGGATGCACGGTTCATCTGAGATTCTCAGATTCTCTTTGGAACCTGGAACGTGGAATGGCCACGGTTTGGACTGAGCTGCACCTGTGCAGCCTCTCTCTGTGGTGGAATCTCCAACTAGAATGAGGGAAAGACTGAAAAGGCATGCTTGAAGTCATTGCAGAGGAGGAAGCAATGGAGTCCAGATCCCCCAGAGAATTTCTGAAGCTTTTATCTAACTACCAGTGTTTCCCCAAAAATAAGACCAAGTCTTATATTATTGTTTTGCTCCAAAAGATGCATTAGGGATTATTTTCCAGGTTAGGTCTTATTTTGGGGAGAAATACAGAAATAAAATGCATCTGTTTGGCTGATGATCTTAAGTGGGGCTTATTTTGGGGGGTAGGGCTTATATTTCAAGCATCCTGAAAAATCATGCTAGGGTTTATTTTCTGGTTGGGATTTACCGTGTTTCCCCGAAAATAAGACCCTGTCTTATATTTTTTTGAACCCTGAAATAAAACACTTGGCCTTATTTTCGGGGAGGTCTTATTATTATTTTTTTATTTATTATTATTATTATTATTATTATTATTATTATTATTATTATTATTATTATTTTATTATTATTTTAGGGCGCATGGAGCAAGATGGGGCTCCTCTTGCCATCTTACCTGATTTCCAGCTCTGTGTTTAAATATTTTCGGGAAGGACTTATTTTGAGGGGGAGGCTTATTTTAGCGCATGCGCCCAAAAGCCCAATTGGTCTTATTATCAGGGGATGTCTTATTTTCGGGGAAACAGGGTATGTTCAGGGAAACAGGGTATGCCCAAGACTGCTGGCGTGATTCTTGTAAATTAGGAAAACAACAATAGAGAAGAAATTCTGATCAGCTCACAGTGTCGTTCTGGTACCTTATGCCTAACACTCTTCATCTACAGATCCCAGAGAGTTCCCTGGTTCTTTGAAGAACTCAAAAGAATGATACAGGTAATCCTTGACTTAGGACCACCTGTTTAACGATGGCTCAAAGTTACAACAGCCTCAGAAAAAGTGACTTACAATCTGTACTTGCACTTAGGACTGTCACATCACCTCTGTGATGATAGGATTGCAGCATCCCTGTGAACACATGATCAAAATTGGAATGCTTGGCAACGGATTCATATTTATGACAGTTGCTGTGTCCCAGGGTCATGTGATCCCCTTTTGTGATCTTCTGACATGCGAAGTCAACGGGGAAGCCAGATTCACTTAACCACCGTGTTACTAACTTAACAACCACAGTGATTCACTTAACAACGGTGGCAATAAAGGTTGTAAAATGGGGCAAAACTCACTTAACCAATCTCTGACTTAACAACAGAACTTTTGGTCTTCATTTTAATTTTTTTTTTTAATTTGATTTATATGCCGCCCTTCTCCGGAGACTCAGGACGGCTTACAGTGCGCTAAGCAATAGCCTTCATCCTTTTGTATATTTATACAAAGTCAGCTTATTGCCCCCACAACTGGGTCCTCAATTTACCTACCTTAGAAAGGATGGAAGGCTGAGTCAACCTTGAGCCTTGGCGAGATTCGAACCTGCAGTAATTGCAGGCATCTGGTCTTAATAACCAGCTTAATAACAGGGTGCCTTAGACCACTGTACTACCAAGGCTCTTGGTAAGCTTAATTGTAAGATGAAGACTATCTGTAGCTACCCAATTCTGTGAGGGTACCACACATCCGACATAAAATTGGCTTGTAATATTGCCAGTAGAATTCAGCGTTTATGGGGTCTTTTTAAGCCTAGCAAAAATCCCTGTTGGACTTAGAAAGTTTAGCAAGATTATTATTATTATTATTATTATTATTATTATTCACCTCGTGAATTTCCCAACCTAGCTCATTTGAGTAAGGATGCGGTCATGCTTCAAGATGACCACAAGAGGGCAGAAGCACACAGCTCTAAAAACAAGACTTAAAAAAAAAAAATCCATGACAACTTCTATCATTTGAGATCTATGAAATCAACAGGACAGAACCAGACGAAGCCGCAAGTTACCGAATGCCAAATTAAAGTTATGAAGCTTATCATCATCGCCATATGTCACTGTCCCTCTTCGTGATTTTAAATAATAATCACAACTTTATTTTAACTGATGAAAGATTGACCCTGCTTTTGTCTTCTTTAAACGCCATGTGAAATACTAAAACGGAGAGGCAGGCGAAGCATGGGGGATACAGCTTCATCTGGGAAAAATGCATGCCAAATTTCAGACCAAAAAAGCCCCACAACCACCTGGTTTTAGAAAGACAGCACTATCCACAATTCAGTGGAAGCACCAGGATTATGTTATTCTGGTTTACCCATGAAATAGCTGTGAAAGAACAAAATAATTCATTAAAAAAAAAACCTGTGTCTACTCCTGGATGGGCTCATACAGCATGCTAAGACAACTCAAGCTGGTTTGGGAATCCCTGAATCCCTGGAGGGTCAAAGAGATCCATATAGGGATCTCTCTCTCTCCCTCTCCCCCCCTCTCTCTCTCTCTCTGACTCTCCCTCCCATTCTCCCTCTCTTTCTCTCTTCCTCTCTTATTCTCTCCTTCCTCTCTTCCTCTCTCTCATTCTCTTCTTCCTCTCTTCCTCTCACCCTCTCTCTCATTCTCTTCTTCCTCTCTTCCTCTCACCCTCTCTCTCTCATTCTCTCCTCCCTTACCCTCTCTCTCATTCTCTCCTTCTTCTCTCTCTCTCCTTCCTCTCTCCCTCTCTCATTCTCCTTCCTCTCTCTCCCTCTCTCATTCTCCTTCCTCTCTCTCCTTCCTCTCCCATTCTCTCCTTCCTCTATTTCCCTCTCTCATTCTCTCCTTCTTCTCTCTCTCTCATTCTCTTCCTCTCACCCTCTCTCTCATTCTCTCCTCCCTCACCCTCTCTCTCATTCTCTCCTTCCTCGCTCTCATTTTCTCCTTCCTCTCTCCCTCTCTCTCCCTCTCTCATTCTCTCCTTCCTCTACCCCCTCTCATTCTCTTTCTCCTCCTTCTCCCTCTCTCATTCTCTCCTTCCTCTCTCCTCCCTCCCTCTCATTCTCTCCTTCCACTCTCCCTCTTTCTGCCCCCCCCTTTCTCACACCCACACATAGAACGAGAACATTGTCAAAATTTGCTCCAAGCTTAACTTCCTTATTCAGTCTGCAAAAGTTATTGTATCCCAAAGTTTGAGAATTCCCATGACGCAATGTTAAATAATACTTAAATATAATTAAAACAAACTTTGAATTCTTCTTTGCCCAATCCTAACAAAATGATTAATTTGAAAATGCTCGGCTCAGCATGGTAGCGAATAGAACTTAATCCAGCTCTTAGTTACTGGCACTAAGAAAATGAACAAATGGTCGCCATCAGGAGAAACCCACATCATAGTAACTTAATATGGTAAGTGCTGCTTAAAATGAGCTTAACAAAGACAGATTTGAGTGGTACCGAAGGTCTCCTTCCACCAGTGTAGGAATTCTCTCCCATATAAATATTAAAATCTTCCTGCCAGCCATATCTATTATGCAAATGTGTCAGGAAAAGAGATCATATAATGAACACAATCATCTATCTCATTGTTGCAAGTAGCTGCAGCTTGCCACAGGCAGATTCATTCACTTTGAATGTCTGTAGAGATTCTCCGTCATCCAGGTCATGGTTGTCCCAAAGGTGCTTTTTCAGGAGGCAACTGGACTTCCTTGTTTTTTCTTTGAAGACGTTTCGCTTCTCATCCAAGAAGCTTCTTCAGCTCTGACAGGATAGTGGGGGATGGAAGGATTTATATTCTTTGCAGGCAGAGCTGGTCATTTACATCCTTTTTGAGGGTCATTGAAGCACTTGGAGGTTTATCTGTGTCCTCAGGGTCACCTGAGTGGTGCTCCTGGTTCGTGGAGTCTGCCATTTTGTCCTCTGGAAATCCTGTCAGAGCTGAAGAAGCTTCTTGGATGAGAAGCAAAATGTCTTTAAAAGGAAAAAAAATAAGAAAGTCCAGTTGCCTCCTGAAAAAGCACCTTTGGGACAACCATGACCTGGATGACGGAGAATCTCTACAGACCTTTAGCTATACAATTTGGGATGAACATCCTTTGAATGGGGTGGAAGTAGGAATGGGTTTCCAGAGGACAAAATGGCAGACTACAGGAACCAGGAGCACCACTCAGGTGACCCTGAGAACACAGATAAACCTCAAAGTGCTTCAAGGACCCTCTAAAAGGATGCAAAGGACCAGCTCTGTCTGCAAGGAATATAAATCAGGGGTGAAATGCTCCCGGTTCGGACCGGATCGCCTGATCCGGTAGCGATGGAGGCGGGTGGTTCGGAGAACCGGTAGCAAAAATCCCTGCCCCCCCACCCCCCATGCCCAGCTGAGCCACAAAATCATCAGAGGCTTTTTTTTTTAACTTTTAAAAGCATTTTTTTTACAACCTCTTTGGCCGAAAAAATGCTTTTAAAAGTAAAAAAAAAAAAAAAAAAGCCTCTGATGATCGCACAGCTCAGCTGGGATCATCAAAGGCTTTTAAAAGAAAAAAACCCTTTTTTTATTTTAAATGCCTCTGACGATCCAAGCTGAGTTGCCTGATCGTCAGAGGCATTTAAAAGAAAAAAAGTCTCTGCCGATCAGGCAACTCAGCTGGGATGGTCAGAGCCTTTTGAAAGCATTTTTTACAACCTCTTCATTGAAGAGGTTGTAGAAAAAATGGTTTTAAAAGTAAAAAAAAAAAAATTGGCCATGCCCACCCAGTCACATTACCGCACCACCACCAAGCCACGCCCACAGAACCGGTAGTAACAAATTTTAGATTTCACCACTGGTGTAAATCCTCCCATTCCCCACTATCCTGTCAGAGCTGAAGAAGCTTCTTGGATAAGAAGCGAAACGTCTTTAAAGAAAAAACAAGAAAAAGCATCTTTGGGGTTCACTTTGAATTTTTATCCGAACGAGCTTGCATTTTTCAGAATATGGCAAAGCACGTTTATTAGTGAAAAGTATGCTCAAAGTAATAGAATCTTAGAGTTAGAAGAAGGGATCTTAGAAGTTATCTAGCCCAAGCAGGAATCCTCATACCATCCTAGAAAAACTACTGCAATTTTTTTTTTTTCTTGAAAATCACCCGGGATCAGTTCAGAAGACAGGCTGATCGCTTCCCACGAAATGCCTCTTCACAACTTTACAAGTGGCCATTTTCTCTTCTACAGGTAGTCCTTGACTTTACAAGCCTCTGTTTAGCGACCGTTTGAAATTACAACGGCACTAACAACAACAAAAAAAAAGTAACTTGCAACCAGTCCTCAGTCGTACGACCGTTGCGGCAATCCCTAAGGTCATGTGATCAAAATTTGGGTGCTTGGCAACTGGCGTGTACTTACAACAGTTGCAGTGTTCCTGGGGTCACGTGATCACTAATTTTGACATTCCTAGATAGATTCCGACAATCAAAGTCAATGGGGAATGCCAGATTTGCTTAATCAGCATACGATTCACTTAAGGACCATAGCCAACAGGCTTGTAAAATCAGGCGTGGCTCTTCTCTCTTCTTTAGCAACAGAAATTCTGCTCCCAATAGAGGTTGTAAAGTCAAGGAGTGCCTGAATTTTCTTTCTCACATACACAATGAGAAACAGCAATTTTGTATACTTACCTAGCCAACTTCTATTTAAATACACAGAAACAAACACGGGAGGAACGGTGAAAAAATCAACTACAGAGTTTACTTCCAGCCAAAACCATAGTTTGTCGTTGGCTGCTATGAACTGTAAAAAAAGAAAGGAAGACAGACAAGAATTAAGGAAGTGAAATTTTAAAAAAGGCAAGGATAACATTTAGGATAAATGGACCACGGACCATTCTTGCTTTATGAAAGAGACTTTAAATATATATATATATATATTAAACATTTTTTTAAAAACACAAAGAAAGCTTTAACACTTTTTCTGTTTCAACAGTTTCGCATGTCAAAAATTTCATTATTTATACATTTTTTCCTCCCTTATTTCTACTATATCTTTTATACATATACTTCTAATATTTATTTATTTATTTACATATATACATAACAATACCCGTGTATACACTTTCATTTCTACAATTTTCGTTTCCTCATATTAGCAATTATACTTCAACTCCTTTTTCGACCATTATTTAATTTTTCCCTTCCTTTTGTCTCTCTCCTCCAACCATTCATACCATTTCTCCCACACTAAGTAATATTCTGTTTCCTCTTTTTCTTGTATCTCCTTTGTTAATTTGTCCATCTCCGCACATTCCAAAACTTTTCTGATCGGATTATCTTCGGATGGTATATTATCATTTTTCCAATTCTGAGCGTAAATTATTCTTGCTGCTGTGGTAATATGGATAATTAAATATTGTATTTCTTTTTCCTATGATCCTGGGAATATTCCTAATTAAAATGTTTCTGGCCTCATCTCTATCTTTTGTTTGGTTATTTCTTCTGTGATCTGATTCTACTCCAATATTGTTTCGCTTTGTGGCAGGACCACCACATGTGATAATATGTTCCCTTTTGCTGTTTCTAAGCAGAGGTGGTATTCAACTGGTTCGGACCGTTTCGCCCGAACCAGTAGCGGAAATCATGAGTGGGGCCGCCCACCCGCCCCGGCTCTATGCCATCCTATTTAGACACATTTTTGAGACTGGGCGCATGCACAGAACGCACGTAGAAGCAAAGTGCATGCACGAACCAGGCACACATGCGCATGAAGCGAGCATACGTGTATGTACAAAGTGAGCGTATGCGCACATGAAGCAAAGATATGCACACGGCAAACCGTTAGTAACATAATGTGAAACCCACCGCTGCTTTCTAAGAAATGGTTTCACAAGCTTTGAGCCCCGTAGAGCAGGCTGGGTTCCACATCTGACATCTAGAATCATTTTAGAACCAGCAGTGGTACCGCAATAGAAGTGGCTGATTTTGGTCCTGGATCAAAATCCTCAATCAAACTAGGATTATGGCTTTATCAGGGCTGAGAGGCAGTATTGTCTGTCATAAGATGCCACAATACACTTAAACCTTTCTTCTTTATATGTTTTAGCCTCCAGTCCCCTAATCATCTTTGTTGCTCTTCTCTGCATGCTTTCTAAATCTTTTTAAAATTATGGTGACCAAAACTGGATGCAATATACTAAGTGTGGCCTTCCTGGAAGTTGTATTGCTTTTCAATGTTTAAAATTCCACACATGGAAAATACAAGTCGTGTTTCCAAATGAGATAAACCCCAAAAACAAAGTTTACACTTCATCCCTCTTCTCTGTTTTTATTTGCTTTCGAGGTACATTAAAAACCTGGAATTGGTCACTATTTTCTTTCGGGAAATCTCTTTTGTTGCATGAACAAAGAAAGAAGTTTTTGTGGCAGAGATGGAGCTGAATTATTCCATCTCCTATCTCTACAGGCATTGACAACCCATTAATATTCTGTAAAGTTATTACAATTCACAGGAAGTTATTGCACCGTTGAACAAGAGGACATTTATAATGCATTCTCCTTTTGGAAGAAATCATTATTTTATGTATGGATAATGGATAGGTAATACATAACTACTGTATAAGCTTTATTATAGGAATAATATTGGTAGGGAAGTAATTATGCAGTATTTCCTTCAGAAAGTACAGTAATATGAGTTCTGCTGTTATTATATTCATAAAATGCTTATGGCGTACAATAAATTTTAAACTTTCCCCAAAGTCAGTTTGCCTTATTCCTTCCCTACCTCCTTACAAAATAATAATAATAATTAGCTGTTGGGAAAACTAGCAGAAGAGAAATGTGTCATTCTCCTAGCATTTTTCTCCTCCTTCTTTCCTTTCCTTTCCTTTCCTTTCCTTTCCTTTCCTTTCCTTTCCTTTCCTTTCCTTTCCTTTCCTTCATTCCTTCCCTTCCCTTCCCTTCCCTTCCCTTCCCTTCCCTTCCCTTCCCTTCCCCTTTCCTTTCCTCTCCTCTCCCTTTCCTTCCTTCCTTCCTTCTTTCCTTCCTTCCTTCTTTCCTTCCTTCCTTCCCTCCCCTCCCCCTTAACCCTAACCCTAACCCTTTCCTCCTTTCCTTTCCTTTCCTTTCCTTTCCTTTCCTTTCCTTTCCTTTCCTTTCCTTTCCTTTCCTTTCCTTCATTCCTTCCCTTCCCTTCCCTTCCCTTCCCTTCCCTTCCCTTCCCTTTCCCTTTCCTTTCCTCTCCTCTCCCTTTCCTTCCTTCCTTCCTTCCTTCTTTCCTTCCTTCCTTCTTTCCTTCCTTCCTTCCCTCCCCTCCCCCTTAACCCTAACCCTAACCCTTTCCTCCTTTCCTTTCCTTTCCTTTCCTTTCCTTTCCTTTCCTTTCCTTTCCTTTCCTTTCCTTCATTCCTTCCCTTCCCTTCCCTTCCCTTCCCTTCCCTTTCCCTTTCCTTTCCTCTCCCTTTCCTTCCTTCCTTCCTTCCTTCTTTCCTTCCTTCCTTCCCTCCCCTCCCCCTTAACCCTAACCCTAACCCTTTCCTCCTTTCCTTTCCTTTCCTTTCCTTTCCTTTCCTTTCCTTTCCTTTCCTTTCCTTTCCTTTCCTTTCCCTTTCCCTTTCCCTTTCCCTTTCCCTTTCCGAAACTCTACATTGCCTTTCTGCTTCTGTAGTCCTTCTAATCCAGGTGTCTTTCAAATGTGCTCCACCACTTTCAGAAACATGTCTGATAATATGCACGTGTGCAGTCACGTGTGTTCCAGAAAGACTAATGGATAGAGGTTGACAAAACCCACTCCTCAAAGTTCACAAAATAATTGGGTTGGAAGATACCTTGGAGGTCTTCTCATCCATCCCCCTTCTCAAGCAGGAGACCTTATGCCTGCGATGGCGAACCTGTGGCACGCGTGCCAGAGGTGGCACGTAGAGCCCTCTCTGTGGGCATGCGCATCGTCGCCAGCTGCTCTTCCAGTTTCCATCATGTGCATGTGTGTTGGACAGCTGGTCTGGTGCGCATGCACACCAGCCAGCTGCTCCCTTCCGGGTTCCGGTGCTCTGGCACGCCCACGCTCGCATGCTCCAGTTTTGGCACTCAGTGCCAAAAAGATTGGCTGTCACTGCCCTATGTCGTTCCAGACAAGTGGCTGTCCAGCCTCTTCTTGAAAGCCTCCAGTGACTTCTTGAAAGCCTCCAGTTCCAGAGTAAGCCATTCCAATGATAATTGTTCTCATTGTCAGGAGATTTCTTCTTCATTCTAGATTGGACCTCTCCTTGATAATCTTCCATCTGTTATGTCTATGGAGTTTCTCGATCATCCAGATCATGGTTATCCCAAAGATGTTTCTCGAAAGATAATTAGACTTTCTGGGTTTTTCCCTGAAAATGTTTCACTTCTTATCCAAGAAGTTTCTTCAGTTCATCCAAGAATGAGATGAGATCCAAGAACTGAAGAAGCTTCTTGGATGAGAAGTGACTGGCCCTCAAGTACAAGATGACAGCTATCATGTCACCCTTAGCCCTTCTCTTCCTTAGACTAGACATACCCAGTTCCCGTAATTGTTCATCATCTGGTTCAGCCTACCTATCCCTAGTCATCTTTGTTGCACTTCTCTGCATTCTTTCTAGGATCTCAACATCTTTTTTGTATTGTGGTAACCAAAACTGGATTCAATACTCCAAGTGTGGTGTCACAAGTGTGTTTGTGTGTGTGTGTGTGTGTGTGTGTGTGTGTTTGTGTGTGTGTCTGTGTGTGTGTGTGGTGCATGGCATTCCTCCTCCCAATGTGGGTTTGAGCAAACCCTTCAAGTAGTTTGTTCAGAAGAGATCGCCAAGTTTTAGAATTAGAATTAGAATTCTTTATTGGCCGAGTGTGATTAGACACACAAGGAATTTGTCTCCGGTGAATAAGCTCTCAGTGTACATACAACAATAGTGACAAATCATTATCATTGTCATTGTAAAAATACATTCATCATAAAACATTAGATACAACACTTAGTGATCGTCGTGGATACTAAATAAGCAATCGGGTTAAAGGGCTTCCATCAAATTTGCAGGTTCCCTGATGAAAACATCTGGGGAAGACAATGCTGCAATTTGTTAGATTTTGCAACACACACAGACACAGATACACACAAAACCCCCAGGTATGGAACGTGGATATACTTACCCGCAAGCCAAAGTAGAGCAGGAAGAACACATTGAAAGCCATGTCTATTTGTAATGTGAAATCTTTGTAGAAATTCTGGCAAGATTCTATTGGACTATTTAAAAAAAAAAGAAAAGAAAAGATCAGAATTATTTGGAGGAAGAAAACCAGCATAGGAAAAGAAAAAAAAAATAAGGTTAAAAATTAAGATTTAGACAGATCCAACCCTGTCAGTCTTCAGGAAAATATATATTAAAAAAATATTGCGCATCTGTTAGGAATAGTTGGTGCAACATATGAGCTCCGGAGGTATATTGTTGGTTATGTTTGTTTATGGATTCCTTTTGTGAATATTATGCTCTCTTGCAATATTATTTTTCCTGGGTTTGCATTTGACGTGGGTAATCCTCGACTTACGACCACAACTGAGCCCAAAATTTACGTCGCTAAGCGAGACCTTCATTAAGTGAGCTGTGCTCCATTTTACGACCTTTCTTTCCACCGTTGCACAGTGAACCACTCCGTGTGGTGAAGTTAGTAACACTGTTTGTTAAGTGAATCTGGCTTCCCCATCGATTTTGCTCGTCAGAAGGCCGTAGAAGGGACCCTGGGACCGTCATAAATATGAGTCAGTCGCCGAGCGTTCAGAATTTTGATCACGTGACCACGGGGATGCTGCAATGGTCGTAAGTGGGAACAATGGTCGTAAGTCACTTTTTTTTCAGGGACGTCGTAACTTTGAACGGTTAGCAAATGAACTGTTGTAAGTTGAGGGCTATCTGCATATGCTGCCTGGAGCCATTATTAGACAATTTACAGTAGTGGCCAAAATTGTGGAAACCTTTTGGGAAAAGTGTATTTTTGAGGTTTGATGGCTAATAACACCACTTTTTCTTTTGGAGTTTCAAGATAATCCTATTCCACTGCTGGAATGGCCTGGGAATAGCCCAGACCTTAACCCAATGGAAAATCTATGCAGCTGACTAAAGAAACTTGTTAGTCAGACGCGACCCATCAATAAAACCCAGTTCATAGAAGCCATCATTCAATCTTGGTTTCACATGATAACAGCTGCAGAACTTAAAGACTTGGTTCACTCCATGGGAAGACGTTGTAAGGCCGTCATTCATGCTAAAGGTTACCCAGCTAAGTATTAACTGACAGGGTGATCATTTCTGTATATCTCGTTTTTTCTATGGTGCTAATTTTTGTATATCTCATTTTTTCTACGTGTTTCACTTTTCTTCTTTATACCGTAACTGCTATTCTAGTAGTAAATCTTTCATAAAAGTTATTGCATTACATTCTTGATTCAATTATCTTTCCATTGATATATAATTATATGGTATTACTCTAAAAAAAGGGGGGGGTGATATTAGCTACTTTTAGAAAATACACTTTTCCCAATTTTGGCCACTACTGTAGGCAACTATATCAATCTCATAAATAAAAGTTGACCACTGACATTATCTAGATAATTCAGTCATTGCTATTTTGGTTCCAGCTACCCAGTTTCTCAAAGGTCCAGAAGAACGGGTCCTCAATATTGTCCTTTGAGTACCTCTTAGTAGACTAAATTGGATACTCTAATTATTCACGTCTTCAGTCAACAGCAGAAACAGAGAAAAACATGCAGGCGTTTTAAAGGAAGGACAAGCAAAAGAGACCACAGCCCCCCCATTAACCCTTAAAGAACTGGCTTCTTTCTACAAAGGATTTAAAAGACACGCATCAAGGTTACAACTCGGTTAGCCAAAAGTTTGTGCAACAGCTTTAATCTTCCAGGAAGAGATCGAACTTTTCTCAGCTAGTTGCCAAAGAACAATGTCTGATATTGAATGGTACAAAAGTAAGCCAGACAGATCTTTTTTTTTTCCCTGAACATTTGGCCATTTTAGAGAATTTATATAAGGTTTTTCTCTACTTTTCAGCCCGCCGTGAATGATTGAATATTGCTTTTTTTAAAAAAAATAATAATGTCCATGTAAGTTTAGTGCAATTGATTCTTCCTTTGACCAGGAAAAGGAAGGTATCACAGAAGGATGTTCTCCCAGTTTAGAAAACTGGGAAAAATTCTACAGGAGACTGGATACGAATATCAAGTTTCAAAGAAATAAAAGAGAATCTCATTGCGAAGAAAATAACACAGAACAAAAGTCCCAGAATTAGAAGCAGGACTCTAAGGGTTAATTTTCACATGCAGATTAAATTATTTCCCCCCTCCCTCCTTTTCTCAAGCAGTCAATGCAAATGTATATTTTTTTTTCCTTGAAGAATCAAGGCATACTGTATTTGGTTTAGCATCCTGTATACCAAATGGTACCATGCTCTATTTCAATATACCAGCTTGCATCGATTTTTAAAAAGTGATTTATTTGTGAGAGTCCTGTGAAATGCTTGAGAAGTCCTCAGACTTGAGATAAAACAGCACATCCCAATATTTTGCAACAAATTGTTGCTCGGTTGGCATAAACATATAAGCGGTCGGTGACTATGCTTCGTTGTGCGTACAAATCAGTTAATATTGGGGGGGGGAGTCAATGCAATAGAAGGAAGCTCACTAACAAACAAACTGCAAGACTTGAGTGCAACAAATAAATCACAGAGTCTCATTCCAGTTAGTATTATGGAAGTTCTGCAAATCCGTGGTTAAATTCATCAACAAGCAAAATTCTATGCATTCTAGCAACTTGTAGTCTAATTAAAGGCAGTGAGTGGATTAGCTACACATGCAGTCAATTTCCAGTTTACTTGTAAACGGCTCAAACAGTTCTAACAGTAGCATGCCTTTTCTTAAATTCAGGCATTTCATAAGCAGCAGCAAACATTTCCCTGATGGACAAGGACCAAAGATTTGTCCACCATTGCATGAAACTCTATCCAAAGTGATTAAAACCAACAAACTATTTATTTATTTATTTATTTATTTATTTATTTATTTATTTATTGGTCATCATATTCAATACACCAATCTTCTACAGTGCACTGAACTTGAGTGGAAGAATGTGAGCAAACTGATATTATATTTGTGGTAAAAACCCATGCAACTGGCAAGACCAAAGAAGAGAAAAGGACACGGATTTCAGGAAGGTATTTTTAATGCCAACTTGAATAGAATAGGATAGGATAGGATAGGATAGGATAGGATAGGATAGGATAGGATAGGATAGGATAGGACAGAACAGAACAGAACAGAACAGAATAGAATAGAATAGCAGAGGTGGAAGGGACCTTGGAGGTCTTCTATCCTGCTCAGGCAGGAAATCCTATACCATTTCAGACAAATGGTTGTCCAATCTCTTCTTTAAAACTTCCAGTGTTGGGGAATTCACAACTTCTGGAGGCAAGTTGACCCACTGGTTAATTGTTCGAACTGTCAGGAAATTTTCCAACATAGGCTTTGAGTTCAAGGAAATGTGTTTATGCTTATAAGACTCAGGAATTTTCTTCCTTAACACTAACTCTGAATTCCTCTGTACAATATTCACCAACACCGTAGTTACCATAAAAGTTACCATAAAATAGGCCATGGAGATCAGGGTGAAACTTTTCCTGTTATGAAGGTGAGCACCTGTTTTTAAGCCAGCCATCATACTCTGCAATCCAGCTCAAAACTCAGAATAAAATGGGAAGAGGGATATCAGCAATAACCATGCTAAACTTCTTGGTGAAAGAAAAAGAGAACTTGAAGGGTATTTTCCCTTCCTTCCTTCCTTCCTTCCTTCCTTCCTTCCTTCCTTCCTTCCTTCCTTCCTTCCTCCCTCCCTCCCTCCCTCCCTTCCTTCCTTCCTCCACCCTCAAGATTTGCACATAACAGCCAATTCAAAACAAATAATTATTTTGCAAGTCTGCCAGGCTATTAAGAGAACCACCTTACTACCTACAATTGGTTTCATTCGAATTGCAGACAGCAGGTACATAATTAGTTGCCAATAATTTCTTCCTTCCCAGCTATAAGCTTTCTGGAAAGTAATTAACAATGAATTGGAGAAGTTCTTAAGAAGCTGTAAATTAACTATTCAATTAACTATTAGAAAATGTGCTGACTTGACAGTGTCTTCCTTAAATAAAACATTATAATGATCTCGGAAGATGAAAGAGATCAACCGTCAAAGTAAAGCTAAAAGAAACTGATAAAATCTGTATAATATCATCAATATATTATATGAAATATAATTAAGATTAAAAATTAATCACCCATTTTTAATTTATTTTTTTGCCATACAGAAGCCTGAAACTTCAAGACGTATTTAGTCGTATCCTATAAAATGTGGTTCAGATGTAGAAAGGTCTGCCAGATCTAATATAAATATAAAGTTGAAGATTTAAAATCATCTGGAAGATAATGAACAGGTACATAATTGGCTATTACAAACCTAAAGTTTAAAAATGCTTTCTCTTATAGATTTCATTTTGCCCCATTATTTCTGGTTTGAGATTTATATTACCACAGAGTAATAATAATAAATAGTATCGTAACACATATAGACTTTTAGAAAAAAACATTTTCCTGGAAATATAATTACATAAATCTGTTTGAAATATATATACCAGCAAATTTTGCTCTTAAATCAAACCTAAGTTACAGCAAAAGCAAATTATGTCAGTGTTTCTGTAGATCAGCTACAGCAATCCACTTTCCTAAAATTTTAACTAAAACCAAAGCAGACAACACATCGCACAAATTTAGCATGTATACAATAATTTAAATAAATTCCTTAAGAGTCTTTTAGACAATTGAAGAAAGTTGAAAAGAAGATTTCAATGTAAACATATAGGATCGAGAAGAAAGTAGATGCACCTAGCAAGATTAAATGCATCTGGGTTGATTCAAAAGTTAGTAACTGGCGTTACTGATTTAACCAAGGAAAAATTAGATATATTTATTCTCGTAATAAACTAACTGAAATTAAAGTTACTTAATTTTAGCTAGATGCTAAATATGCAGATATTCAGAATGAAGAAAGTTTCCTATCAATTCACTTGATTCGTATTTTATCTTGCATAAATGAATCCACATAGTTCAAAATATGCGATGTATGTTCAATACCGTTTTGCTTGAGAGTTAGAAATGTGATTTTCGACCTTTTTCTCTTTCAAAAGCTGGAGAGAAAATTGGCTGTCATTCTTCCTCACATGTGAGTAGTATAATTGTTGTTCTTTAAGACTTTCTTCTACTGAAACGCTATTATATTTTCAGAGCAATCTCTTATTGGCGAAGAAGATGAGTTAAGTGTTACCACTAAGTTACATCTGATTTTTGTTCTAAAGCAGGGGTGTCAAACTCAATTTCATTGAGGGCCACATCAGGGTTGTGTTTGACCTTGGGAGGGCCAGGGTGGATATGGCCAGAGTGGGCGTGGCCAACTCAACATCACTCGTGTTGGGGGCACCTGTGGTGGCCAAGTGTTAAGGCAGGACTTCCCTCAGACCCTTCCTTACTCTCAGTATAATTTCCTTCCTTCCTTCCTTCCTTCCTTCCTTCCTTCCTTCCTTCCTTCCTTCCTTCCTTCCTCCCTCCCTCCCTCCCTCCCTCCCTCCCTTTTCTTCTTTTCCTTTTCCTCTCCATTCTCCTTTCTTCTTCCTTCCCCTCTTTCTTTATTTTTCCTTCCTTGCTCCCTTCCCATCTTCCCTTCTTTTTCTTTGTCTTTCCTCTTTCCCTTTCTCCTTTTCTGTCCCTTCTTGGATACTCAAATGCAAAAGGGAAAATATTTCATCTTTTGTTTTGTTTTTAGTTTGTTTTGCTAGCCCTCTGCCAGTGAAAATGGAGTAACCGTTTTCATTGGCAGAGGGCTGCAGGAGGCAGTTGTGGCTGAAAACGGAGCCCAGGAGGGCTATACTCCATTTTTGCTGGCAGAGGCACCGCAGCTTGATCCTTTGCTGTTTCCAGGGTGGCCCTGTGGGCCAGATTTAAGTACCCCATGGCTGGATCTGGCCCCCAGGCCTTGAGTTTGACACCCCTGTTCTAAAGGATAAAATTGAGAGCACTGCCAGTGGAATATTTCTAAATAATTATTTCAGTGGCTTTCAAAAGAAGCATCACCAGATAAACTAAAGGTAGTCCTCAAATTACATCAGTTTGTTTAGTGACCATTCAAAGTTACAACGGCACTGAAAAAAATGACTTATGCCCATTTTTCACACTTATGACCGTTGTCATAAGTGTGAAACACTTATGTGAGACATAACTCCACGTTTATGTGATCAGAATTCAGACACTTGGAAACTGACTCATATTTATTCACTTAACCACTGTGTCACCAACTTGACACAGACTACCGTGAGGAAGCAAAGAAATGATTCAGAGGTTTATGAAGATAAGCCCTTTTGCAAATATCAACCACTTCATTCCAAATGTCCAATGCAAATGGTTGAAGCACGCTGGCAAGAATGAATTTAGGACTCAACTCTCATTTTGGCACCCAACACTTTCTTGGTTAAAAACAGAATATTCAACTGTAATAAAGCTTACTCAGTTAAGTTGGCTTTTGTAATATTTTTTATGAAGCCCTATTAAGTAGAACTTCCTTAACCGCTAGTACAATGTTTTTTTTTAACTTTGGCAACTTCCAGATGAATGGACTTCAGCTCCCAGAATTCCCCAGCCAGGGGAATTCTGGGAGTTGAAGTCCATTCATCTGAAAGTTGGCAGAAACACTGTTCTACTATATAAATGTGTGCCATTAATAGCTGCATGAGACAGAAAGCTGAAGTGACAGCCGAAGTGAAACCGAAGGACCGTGATAAATATAGCACACAAGAATTAGGAAAAATGAATGAAACCTGTGAGCCAATCCTGCGAGGAATGTTAAGGGTACCTCTAGGAATGGACTTGGCCACTAAAATTTATGGTTTTCCCATCTCTGCCCATGCCATAGAAAAACTCTCCCTCTCTTTTAGCCTGATTAGGTGGCTCAGTAGCTAAGACACTGAGCTTGTCAATCAGAAAGGTTGGCAGTTCGGCGGTTCCAATCCCTAGTACAGGTCTCCTGTGTGAGCAGGGGTCTGGACTAGATGACCTCCAAGGTCCCTTCCAACTCTGTTATTGTTATTACTATAACCCTTCCCCCTCTCTGTGGGCATGTCAACCCTTGTTCCAAGAAATTCAGTTGCTTTATGCCAAGTTTTGCTATCACTTCCATGCCCTCCAAGCCAGCATTCAATGCTAATTGTACAATTGTACAATCAGCTGCACTTTCGCAGAGCACAGGCAGGAAACAGGTTGAGCCAATCAGAGATCTCCTTTTGACTGACCAATAAGGAAGGACTAAAAAAAAAAAAATACAGATAGGCCTTGACTTATGACCACAATTGAGCCCAAAATTTATGTTTACTCAGTGAGAAATTTGTTACGCGAGTTTTGCCCCCTTTTACGACTTTCCTGGCCACGTTTGTTAAGTGAATTGCCGCACTTGTTAAATGAGTAACACGGTTGTTAAGTGAATCTGTTGTCCCCCCCCTATTGACTTTGCTCGTCAGAAGGATTCAAAAGGGGATCACGTGACCCTGGGGACACCGCAACCGTCATAAATGTGAGTCAATTGTCGAGCATCCGAATATAAATCACGGGACCATGGGGAAGTGTGCATGCAAGGGTCGTAAGTGTGAAAAATGATCAGAGGTCTTTTTTTTTCAGTGTCTTTGTAACTCTGAATGGTCACTAAATGAATTGCTGTAAGTCAAAGACTACCTGTGATGTGATTCACTTTCTGTCTCACCACAAGCATAATTCCTTAAGGCAGATCAATCCTCTGAGTCCTTCCACCTATCTCTCTCTCTCTCTCTCTCTCTCCCCTCTCTCTCTCTCTCTCTCTCTCTCTCTCTCTCTCTCTCTCTCTCTCTCTCTCTCTCATCATCTATCTATCTATCTATCTCTTTAGCCAGGTTCTACCTACGTAAACCAAGATATTATGCAGCCCTAGTTCAGTGAAATCACAATTCACTAGTTTCTGGGCTTTTTTTCTTCTGGCAGCCAGCAGACCCTTTGCTGCCCATTGGTTTACATAGGTAGAACCTGGCTAAAGAGAAATACACATAAAACCTACAAAAAAGAAAGAATACACACACACACACACACACACACACACACACATACACACACACACACATATATGGCGGTGGAATACATTGATAGCACAATAAGCAGTGACAGCATCTGTATTTTTATTTATTTATTTAGGTTTGATATTTTGCAAGTGTCATTTGGCAAATATCATTTAGAAATATAAATAAAAATGAGTTTTCTAAGAGATTAAAAGCAGTTTAGCAACCAAAAAACAGCACTGAAAATCCTGTGGAGAATTATGAGGGGGCATGATACCATTTTGAAACATAATTTTCTTTTTAAAGTCTACACTCATGGTTGTAGGCTGCCTGCATTGATAATTGAAGTAGGAAGGGAGGAGACTAATTTCTAAACGGTGCCTATAAACAAATATTCCGAACTAGAAGCTCAAGCTTCCCTCACAGGAGAGATGATTCTAGAACAATCCAGAACTCTCCATTCCCAATCCACATAAGAGAAAATAAATGGCCACACTACCTATCCATCAGGCAATAATCTGATTGGTAATCTGTTACATTTTCGATACATTGATTCCCTCTAATTAGGAAAAGAGAAAAATAAATAAATAAACACAACTTTATCCCAATTACCTTGATCTGGGTCACAGTGTTAAAGAATAGATCCAAAACTTTGTCAAGAATCAAAATTATTTCTATCCAGTTTCTTCTCTGCATTTTAATGTACAGGCAGTGTGCACTTTTCTGGTTGTGTGCAAATACATCTAAGCAGTAACTATGAAGTGATAACTGTGAAGCTGGTAAGCCACCATTCTCCTTTAAGGATCCAAAAGCAAAGTATAATGGCAGCTAAATTCAACAGAAGGATGGTTAGGCGAGAGGACCTTCTAACAAACTAAGACAGGGCCTGCACGTTCTGCTAGGCAATTTTTTTTTTTTAAGTTTTGGGTTATAACAAAAAGATTATTAAATATCAGGTTTTATCTGATTTGCAGGCCCAAGTACGTAGTGATAAATTGACTCCAGGCACTGTTTGATGAACTATCTGCCTTACTCATCAATTTAATTCTTTGATAAATTTTCAGTCTGGGTGACAAACAACGGACCTAGAAATATCACCTTTTAAACACAGATGACGATATGATGGACAAAAGGGTGCAGAATTTAGTTTGGACTGGTACAAAAAGTTTGTACAAAAGTAGACACCAATTAGTTGAAATTTGTCCATCCAACGTACATACAATCATCTAAATCAGGGGCGGGCAAATGTGGCCCTTTTACAACCTGTGGACTTCAACTCCCAGAATTCCTAAGATAGCTTGGTTGTCTCAGGAATTCTGGGAGTTGAAGTCCACAGGTTGTAAAAGGGCCACATTTGCCCACCCCTGATCTAAATCAGTGATGGTGAACCTATTTGGCACCGAGCACCCAAACTGGAATGCACACGTGCACACACACGCCGGAACATGCATACCAGAGTGCTGGAAACCCGGAGACCAGCATGCGCACTGGCCTTTGGGTTTCTGGCACGCACATGCATGCCGGCCAGCTGATCTTCACACGCACTGGAGCGCTAGAAACCCAAAGACGAGAAAAGCAGCTGCTGATGCCACGCATGCCATAGGTTCACCATCACGGATCTTAATCCTAAAGGGATGGAATTAATACCCCAGATGATAGATTGGTAGCATAAAAATTGCAAGTCAAAGTGATGGACCTATACATTTCAGAATTGAATTCTATAAAGATAAATAACTAGTAAATCTGAAGAATATGTCTTGATGACCTCTTACAGATGTAGTGCCCAAGGCTGGGTCACAAACTAGATTAATTCTTTTTAAATACGTTTCATCTTCTTGACAGTTAATGTATTACCATGTCTAGAGTTAAAATGATTTTGAAGATGGCACAAATAACTCAGTTCCAGGAGAAAAAAAAAGGGGGGGTATTGAATATCAGGTTCTATATAATTTGTAGGTCCGAAACTGTACATAGTGATAAATTGACTCCAGGCACTGTTTGATGAACTATCAGCCTTACTCATAAATGTTATTTTTTGATAAATTTTCAATCTGGATGATAAAGTGCAAAGGTTTCCGATGTTTTGAGCTAGTGGGCACATTTAGAAAATTGGCACAGGGACTCTGACAAAATGGCTGCCAGTCATTTAATGGACAGTCTAAATCATCCATTTATCAGGGGCAAATTTCTGTTATACAGGATATTCTGCACCTCTTCGTCTTATTGTTATTTTCACAAAATTAATGCCCGTCACCTGGCTCCAGACAGATTAATTTCTAAACCAAGCATTAAGTCGTAGCCAGTTTGTCTACTATTACTAGTCTTCTCTAACCAGGAGCAGCAAGGTGGCATCGGGTGCATTCTGGATTTTGCTTTTATATCATCACTTCTACTACAAATCTTTTTTTTTTTTTGTCCTACCCCCAGGTGAATTCAATCTTAAACTTCAAATAATAACGAGGATTTAAGTATATTTAAGACAGTCTCTTTTGTTCAATGAGCAACTAATGTGAATGTAACAAACATTTTTGTATGAAGTAAGAGTTGAGTTGCAGTCTCTCTCTCTCTCTCTCGCTCACTCTTTCTCTTCTCCCTCTTTCTCTCCCTCTCTCTTTCTCTCCCTCTTTCTCTCTCACCCTCTTCCTCTCTCTCTTTCTCTCTCTCTCTCTCTCTCTCTCGTGTGTGTGCATGGCATGTTTTCTTTGAGAAGCGAAAATTTTATTGCTTTTAAGACTGCACTATTAAATCCCAGACAGCCCAATTTGAAAACTACTTCTCTTTGCACAGTAGCTACAGAAATTTGCAAATAGAGAATCCCAAACCCATGTTTCAGAAATTTAACCCACTCAAATCCAAGGACTCTCACATCTTTCCCTACAAAATGATGGCAGCAAGATTACTTTATGCCCAAAAATGGAAGGACACTGAGATTCCCAGAATGGACGAACTGCGAAAGTTGACAGAGTTGGCAGAGATGGAAGAAACAAACATAATTGCTTTTGTTTCTACTTGGAAACCACTTCTGGACTTTGTGATCGAGGTGGAGGAAAAAATGAAATTTTGATTTCTTGGGTTTTCTGATTAGATAAGCTTGATGTTATAGAAATGGCCACTATACATAAAAGTAAAATGTTGAGGTTTCATGTTATTATTATCTTAGTATCTTATCCAAAAGGAGTTGGAAGTCGATTTTTTTTCTTTTTCTCCTCTACCCTACAGTTTTCTCTCTTCCCCCTTTCCTCCTCTATTCTACCTTCATCTTTCTTTATATTTTTGTATTTTACGCTTTGTTAAAATTAATAATTTTTTTTGAATCACACAACTTTTCCTTATAACGGCCCTCACTGACAGAGGAGAAATTATCAAACAATGATATTGTGTTTTCTTGTTTGCCCTGGGATTTTTGGAAAACATTCCTTTTCAAAGAATAGGAAGTCCTAGCTTCCCAATAAGAGACATGGATAGAAAGGTACAGTGGTGGGATTCAAATAATTTAACAACCGGTTCTCTGCCCTAATGACGAGCTGGGTAGGCATGGCTCTGTGGTCATGTGACCGTGTGGGCATGGTCAACTCAACGTCACTCAAGTTGATGGGCGCTTCTTCGCCTTAACTGTTACAATGTAATAAAGGTTAACTAGAGAGGCAGTTTCTATAAACTGGGCAATAAAGATTAGGCTAGAAACAACACCAGAATGTTTCCTTCCTGCCTTCCTTACAGGATTAGTCCTATACACCGGTTCTCTGAACTGCTTATAAAGTTAACAACTGGTTCTCCTGAATAGGTGCGAACTGGCTGAATCCCACCACTGGAAAGGTGCCAGTTTAGAAAAACCGCTGAGCTCCAGAGTATGTCTAAAAATGCTACACAACCCCAGAAAGAAGCATCCTTGATTGTGATGCCAAATCCCATCCTGCCTTCTTTTCACCTTCTTAACTTCTGATTGTTTTAATGGCTTTATTGCAAATCACTTAGAATAATTAGGTTAAAGGGGATTATTTGAAACTGCCAAATTGCTTATATGCAGTTTGGCTGCTGCCGCTGTTGTTGTGGCCTTGAATGTTTGTGTTTACCTTCTCCTCTTTTTTTTTTTTCCAATTTGTTTGTAGGCTGCTTATTTGCCCTTTATGGTTTTTAAATGGTTTTATATATTGCCTTTCCGATAGATTAAAGGATAGATGTGTTTAGATCAACCATGAATGTTTCCATCAGCCTCCATCAAAAGTAAAAGGCTAAGATGTTTTTTCTTTGTACTTTTACAATCAGACCTATTTACATAAATTTCACTTTCATGCACAAGAAGGCAGTAAAATGCCCTCATCATTCAAAAACAACTTTCCTTCCCCATTTCCTTCCTACCAGTCACGGAATTCTAGAGAATAGCAATCAATCTTGAAACAAAATCAGGCAGATTATGTTTCGTATATAGACAAAAAACCTTGGGACAAACCTCTGGTTTAAAGGGAGGTTACAATCTGTTCTGCCCCAGCTCTGGATTTCCGAGGATATTGACACACACCAACGGTCCTTATCAAATTTATTAAGTAGCAAGAATAAACAAGACAGGCAAAGGTTGGCAACCAGCCCAGAAAACAATATATGATAAACCAAAATACTCTGATAATAATACGAGTTGTTTCCAGCAAGAACGCACTAGCTGTGTGCGACTTAAATAGGCTAAGGGAGTGGCCAATTATCCTCAAGGCCCACTCTCGAGTAGACCTCCTTCTCCTGAGTAGCCACTCCTGCCTTTTGGCAGCCCTGCGTGCACAAGCATTGAGGAGAGGCTCCTCCACTTCGCTCTCTTCACTTGAAGGAGCCTCTGGAGGTTCTGAAGGCCCTGGATGAGTCTCTGCCTCTGGTACCACATCCTCTTCAGCCTCCTCACTGTCCGACGTGAGCGCCGGCTGTGCAGGCTGCTGGCGCAACCCCACACCAGCCTCCTTGTCGTCGGGATCAGCCACGATCCGCCCTAGTCGCTGGCGGGCCACAACACAATCTGTTAAAACTGACTCGTGGCAGGACTCTGCTGAAAGCTTAAAATGCTGATAAATTTGACCTCCTCTGATTTTTAAAGTGTATTTTGACAAACACTTTTCCAAACGGAACATTAATGGAGAACACTTTGGGGTCAATGCAAGATGTAGGAGCCTTTAGTAGAAGAGTAGGCAAAACTAGAGGGTGGAATTAAATGCATCATCAGTTTAGAATCCTTATGTTGGCACAAACAGTCCAAGTCCCTCTTGAATTCTTGTGACCCTCCTCTGGCACCTATTTAGCACTCAGCTTTAGATGAATAGATTCTTGTCTATAGTCTAGAGCAAGAAATCCTTTTTAAATTGCAACTTATCCTATACTCCTGATCAGTGGTGAAATCCACATTTTTTTACTACCGGTTCTGTGGGCGTGGCTTGTCAGGAATGGTGTGGCTTGGTGGGCATGGCAGGGGAAGGAAGGATACCGCAAAATCTCCATTCCCACCCCACTCTGGGGCCAGCCAGAGTTGGTATTTGCCGATTCTCTGAACTACTCAAAATTTTTGCTACCGGTTCTCCAGAACCTGTCAGGACCTGCTGGATTTCACCCCTGCTTCTGATCCTGTGCAGCTAACACAACCATTCTAAACACATTTGCTAGGTACTGCAGAAAGACAGACCTTTGTGGGATTTATTTCTAATAATATTAGTGTTGAAATAAACTAATTAATAATTAATTGAGCATAATATTGCATACTTCATTTTCAGGTCCAAAGCTCATATCTTCCTTTTTCCCGATGGTGGATATGAATATATATCGAATTGCACTGTTGAAATTAATTGTCTAACTGCTTTCCTTTGTTTTCTTTTAAAATCAAGGAGGGAGGCAGGGAGGGAGGGAGGAAGGAGAAGTAAGACGTTGCTCCCTGTTGTAGGAAGTTTCGAAGTTGTTTCTAGCAGGACTCTAAGATTCTGTAACAGCTTTGTTCCCTATGCCATCAGACCGGTAAACTTGCAAGATTCGTTTTTCTCACCATGTACATGTACACATCTGGACTAGACTGTGTTGTTTCTGTGTGTCACATAATCTATGCGGGTAATGCCTAATTATGTATGTATGCATGCATTTATTCATTTATTTAGTCATGTTTATGTAGTGTATATTGGCGGTGATGACCCTTTGAGAGCTGTATGCAACGATACTTCATTTTAATGTTTGCTGATTAGTATATGTTTAAAGTGACAATAAAGTTATTCTAAGTTATGAGAGAGAGAGAGAGAGAGAGAGAGAGAGAGAGAGAGAGAGAGAGAGAGAGAAAGAAAGAAAGAAAGAAAGAAAGAAAGAAAGAAAGAAAGAAAGAAAGAAAGAAAAAAGAAAAAAAAGAAAAAAGAAAAAAGAAAAAAGAAAAAAGAAAAAAGAAAAAAGAAAAAAGAAAAAAGAAAAAGAGAGAGAAAGGAAAGTTACCAAAAACTAACTTTCTCCTAGATATGTCTCGAATACCTCCATCCCCATCATTTGGTTGTCTTCATCAGACATTTTACCATCTGTACTTTAATTGTCCTAGACCAGTGATGGCTAACCTTTTTGCCGTTGTGTGCCAAAAGCAGGGGGAGTGTGTGGGGATCACACACACGTGTGCCCACACCCATAATTCAATGTGCCCCCCCGCGCACGCACGCATGATCCCCCCCCTGCGCTCCCCCTGCTTTTGGCATAGTGGGCCCGGTAGGCCCGTTTTTCACCCTCCCCAGGCTCCAGAGGCTTTCTAGGATCCTGGGGAGGGCGAAAACGGCCTTTCCCAACCTCCCGGAGGCCGGAAACAGCCCGTTTCCTGACTTCCGGTGGGCCCGAAAATCAGCTGGCCAGTATGTGAATGCCTGCTGGAGCTGAGCTAGGGCAATGCTCGTGTGCCCACAGATATGGCTCTGCGTGCCACGTGGTTCGCCATCACGGTCCTAGATAAATCAAACAATAAGGACTTCTTTGAATTACATTCAACTTGGGTGTCTCCAAGCATTTTTCTGAGCATTTATGCATTTCCTTCTGCAGTCATTCAGAAAACTTTTGGCATCGTCTTTTGGAGAGAGACTTACTGTATCAATGGACCAATCTAGTTTCTAGCCTGGGGTTTCCTGGTGACTCAGAATAACAGAGTTGGAAGGGAGCTTGTAGGCCATCTAGTCCAAGTCACATCTAACCAGGTCTGAGGCGACTTTGAGTTCAACCGAGGTCAGATAGAAGTTTAATAGTATTTCTTAATTGATTCATTCAAGAAATGAGAAGCATTTCTGTCTTTAAATATATTTTAATTGTGAACATTTTAACAGCGGCTAGAATTATATTTGCTAAAAACTGGAAAGGAGCAAAGATACCTACTGATGAAGAAGTTATGAAGAAAATGATGGACTGTGCTGAAATGAGTAAATGGACATTTGAAATAAGAGAACAGGAAGATAAACAATATTATTTGATATGGGAACTATTTTATCAATGGATAGATAATAAAATATGGAGATAAATATGAAATATGAAGTGGAAGTTGAGGTAAATAAGTGAAATATTTCTTTATGAAAATAAGCATTTGGTCATATATTGATATTTTGAAGATGGGATTGAGCACAAAAGGATGTTAACTGATCGATATACTGTCTGTAATTGTTTGGAATGATGATGGTTTTATGTTTTACTTTTGTTTATAAAATAAAAAATTGTTTTGTCAAAAAAAAAAAAGAAATGAGAAGGACGGCATATAGTTTATTTGGATCACAATTAAAAATAAGGATTAGAATAAAAGCACAAACAGGATAAGAATGTAACAATTGGGGGTGGATTTATTGGGGGGGCAGTCAAAGTGTGTAATTTTACAGGCAGCACAACAGAAGTTGGCTACGTTCAAGGAAACTGAATCATAGTGATCTGATAAGCACTCTACATAAAAAAATCAGAATTTACTATTCTTCCTTATAGTATGTTATAAGGAAAGTCCTAAGATCCTTAAAGAGGCTGCAGTGTAACAAGCTGTGTTCTATAGTTTGAATAGCCCCTTGTCCATGTGGCTCAACCCACAGGGAACTTTTTAAATCAAAACTATTTTTTTTTTAATTTGATTTATATGCCGCCCTTCTCCGGAGACTCAGGGCGGCTTACAGTGCGTTAAGCAATAGCCTTCATACTTTTTGTATATTTATACAAAGTCAGCTTATTGCCCCCACAAACTGGGTCCTCATTTAACCTACCTTAGAAAGGATGGAAGGCTGAGTCAACCTTGAGCCTTGGAGAGATTCGAACCAGCAGTAAATTGCAGGCAGCTGTGTTAATAACAGGGTGCTTTAAACGGATTTCTTAGAAAAACATACATAGCAGAAGACACTGGACCTGTTGGTCTTCTAAGTCATTAATATATTGTTTAAATGCACTAAATAATGAGTATATTTCCAAACTTCTATAGCAAAATTTCCTCTGCTTTACACACTGACCTAATCATTAACTTAATCAATAAGTTAATATTGATAAAACGTGACTGGGAAATTCGTATTACCTTATCCTACACCTTTCATTGTTAATGGTGTGAGAGCAAGGCCCCCTTTTAATAATAATAATAATAATAATAATAATAATAATAATAATAATAATAATAATAATAATAGCAACAACAGCAACAATAGTAATAGGCGCCTTGGGTGCAGTCCCAAAACAACTGGACCACCACTTGAACACCATTGGCATTGACAACTTTGCCATCAGTCAATTGCAGAAGGCAGCTTTACTTGGAACTGCTTCCATCCTGCGATGATATCTGTAACACCGTCAAACATCCAGATTTGCCTATCCCAGGTCCTTGGTAAGGACTCGATAGGTAGACCAAAATGCCAAACCCAGTTTGAACATCTGGCTGACTGTGTGATGAATAATAATAATAATAATAATAATAATAATAATAATAATAATAACAACAACAACAACAACAACAACAACAACAACAACAACAACAACAACAACAACAACTTCAGATGTGGATGGTTAAGAGAAATGTAGTTGCTATAAACCAGGAGAAAGGAAAGGAGAAATAGAGAGCTTCAGATGTGATTTTCTCTAGCATTCAACATTTTTCTCGTGGGATCTGAGCTCTTTTTCATTCTCTTGGTTTAAGGGAAATGCACTTTCATCCATTCTCTTCCTTCTTATCACTGTCCCTCAAAATTCCACACACATTTGGCCTCCGGCTTGAGCAAATTCTGCACTTGGCAGAAACATTACTAGTGTATTTTTTATGGAAGTATAGAATGGAGAAAAACAAGCTTCGACCATGAACAACTGGTGTGCCTTGTCCCTGCCATCTTCAGTTATGTTTAAGAGCTAAAGCTTAAAATGAAGGCAAATAACCTGGCATGGGAACATTATTTTCAGTCTTGGATAATTATGCATGCCCTTTTCTCCATAAATATGCCCTAATGGTGAACTGCATCATTATGCAGGTTTTTCTGGCAATATCCCAAAAGTTGATTCCCATTACCTCCTTCTGTGATGACTTTGACGTCCCAATCTAACCAACATCCCTCAAATTATCTGGTGGCCCCC
Source organism: Pituophis catenifer annectens (assembly GCF_029215685.1). Classification (NCBI taxonomy): domain Eukaryota; kingdom Metazoa; phylum Chordata; class Lepidosauria; order Squamata; family Colubridae; genus Pituophis; species Pituophis catenifer. Next base: position 87,645,001 of record NW_027256886.1, on the reverse strand, counting down.
CGATCCAAATACTACTTCCTTTCTGACAGCCATCAGTCACCTAAGGAATGTCACCTGCTGAGACCTTCACAATACAGTCAATAGTTTTGATTTTTAAAGCATCAAGCAAAAATGGACCAAAGAGGTTGTCCACTCAAGATAGCATCCGCACTGTTCTCGTGTATTCAAAAAATTACAGATCCATGGTCTTTTATTCATGCATTTAATGCTTTTAGATTGCATTCAGAGTTCTGACTGTTAGGAGAAGCATGCACCAAGCAATTAGAAGAGCACTGGTAACCAGGAGACCCAACATGAAGTTGCATCATGCGGTGAAGCTAATCCTTGGGTCTGGGTGCCATGCAGGAAGGGAAGAGGGCAGGGAAATAAAACCTACATCAGTGAGTCTGCGGAACGGCTCCTAGGTAAGAGTTGACACGAGAGAGGGGGGTTATTTCAGCAACACAGACAGAGGCTATAAAAATATATCACACACAGCAACAAAGCAGAATTCGTTTTGTTGTTTTCTTTCTTCTTGGTTTTTTTTTAAGGGAACTTTAACGGAGGTGGGGAGGGGGAGGCAAAGAAGACATAGGCACAAATTGATTTTCAAATTAACTGGCTTCACTTTGGAATAGCTTCAACCCTTCACCAAGTCCCTGAAGGTTGTTGATGCTACCCACCCTGGAGCACGTCATTTCCACCAACGTCAATGCTTAGTGGCCTGAATCAAAGCAAAATACGTTCCTGGACTTTCTTTATCCTCTTTTCTCGCAGGAATATCATCATCGCCAACGACTCCCGTCAATCACAAATGAGATTACCAACTTGGCTGTCTTGTTGATGCCCCTGCTGGCTGTCGAGAACCGAAAAAGGGGATCTCATCTGCCAAGCTTCTGCAAACGACCATATCATTTCATAAGGAGAGAGCTGAGAACAACCAAACGGGGTTGTTGTGTTGCGATCGTTAACAGAGTTAAAATAAAATACAATTAAAATAAACCAAAGTAAACTCTGCCTGCATTCAGGAAACCACAGAAGGAATTTGGAACATCTCTGTGTTTGTGGGTCTAGGTGTGTTGCATAGGCAAAGCATTCAAACTCTTCTACCATTTTGCCCAATGGAAAACTTTAATCAAAATCTATAAAGGGACGATCAAAATGCTGCCTAGGGATGTACAGGTGGCTAAACCCAACAGTTTGTTTTAACCGCCATTTGTCCAAGAAACCAGGTTCACGTAACACACTGTGCCAGAACACAACCAAATTATTTTCTAGACTACCCTATGAATCCATGATGGCCATTCCATAAACAGAGACATGCAATCAAAGACCATCCAGAAGGATTTGCATTTCTCAAACACTTTTTTTTTCTTTTTTTAAGGGGAGGTTGAAAGACGTGATTAATAAATAAACAATATTTGTGAGAATTGTAGGCTAATGGCTCTGGAGAGCACAATCCCCAAACTATTAAACCTTTAGAAATTAATTTCCTGTTGTTTAAATATGCCATCCTGTGGTGTTGGAGATTAGCCAATGACATAAAATATTTGTGTACTTCGTTTTTATTCCCGCTTTGCCAATGTTGCTTACAAGAGATTACCATTCATTTTATCCAAACAATAAACCATGGTTGGGTCTCCCTAGGTTTAGACCAATAGCTTAAAAATCTGGGCCCCACCGAGGTTCTAAACCAGAGTAAGAAAGAATGAAAAAGACTTGTATCTTTTTCTTAAAAACAAAAACCTATTTTTGTTAAGCGCTGCGGTGGTGCAGTGGTTAGAGTGCAGTACTGCAGGATACTTCTGCTGATTACCAGCTGCCTGCAATTTCAGAGATCGAATCTCACCAAGCTCAAGGTTGACTCAGCCTTCCATCTTTCCGAGGTGGGTAAAATGAGGACCCAAATTGGTGGGGGTAAGAGGCTGACTCTGTAAACTGCTTAGAGAGGGTTGTGAAGTCTTGTTGAAGCGGTATATAAGTCTAAGTGCTATTGCAATTGCTATTGCCTTCCAGCCTTCTGAGGTCGGTAAAATGAGGACCCAGATTGTTGGGGGCAATTATGCTGACTCTGTAAAACTACTTAGAGAGGGCTGTAAAAATCACCGTGAAGCGGTATATAAGTCTTAGTCAGTGATGGCTAAACTTTTTGTCATCGCGTGCCAGGAAGGGGGCGGGGGGGATCACACCCATAATTCTAAGGGCCCTGATCCCATGCATGTGCGTGCGACTCCCCCTGCTTCTGGCACACGATGGCCCAGTAGGCCCATTTTTCTTTCTCACCAAGGGTAAATGTTGAAAAGGAGGTAGAATATAAAAGAAAAAGGAGTACCTGACACAGCAAATGCTACGATCCGGTTGGCTTCTGGCTTTACCCTCTATTAAGTCCTCAGAAAAAACGGTAGTTAAGAATCTGGAAAACTACCATCTCTGGGAGATTAGTTGTAGCTAGCTTGGGTGTCTCATTTTTCAGGTACTCTTGATTTACAGGTAGTGCTAAATTAGGCCTTGCTGAACAAGCCCTATCAGGATTATGCTAAGCATGGATGACAAACTGCAGAGATGTGCACATCATACTAACTTTGGTGGCTCCACCAGGGAAGCGCAACTATCCTATATCCTTGACTGAAGATTGGTACTCTCCTTCTACCGGGGGATGATGGTCCTCTTCCACCAAATAAACATTTTTGGGAAGGATGCACACTGGAGGGAAGAAAGGAAGGGTGTATGACCGTAATTGCCATTTTTGGGTTGTTTTTGAGTCGTTTTCAGGCTGTTTTTGGGTTGTTTTCAGGTCATTTCTGGGCCATTTTCGATACAGAGTTACAATAATGTCAAAGAAATAATGGAATCAAATCATTACAGAAAGGATGCAAAAGGAGGGACAGAATGAAATCTGAATCGCAAAAATTAAAATATTTTTTCTTTTATTTGAAATAATGAAATAGAATTGTTAAATCATCCTGCAGCAAGTTGTCCCATGGTGAGTTAGCCAGGGCTAGTTGTCCTGCAGCTACCCTGTTTCCCTGAAAATAAGACATCCCCTGATAATAAGCCCAATCGGGCTTTTGAGTGCATGCGCTAAAATAAGCCTTCCCCCGAAAATATTTAAATGCAGAGATGGAAATCAGGTAAGACGGCAAGAGGAGCAGTGGTGAAATGTAAAATTTGTTACTACCAGTTCTGTGGGCGTGGCTTGGTGGGGGGTAATATGACTGAGTGGGTGTGGCCAACTTTTTTTTTAAAAAAAAACTTTTAAAACCATTTTTTCTACAACCTTTTCGGCTGAAGAGGTTGTAAAAAAAAATGCTTTTAAAGCCTCTGACTATCCCAGCTGACTTGCCTGATTGGCAGAGGCTTTTTTTCCTTTAAAAACATTTTTTCTATAACCTCTCCGGACGAAGAGGTTGTAGAAAAAATGCATTTAAAAGCCTCTGATGATCCCAGCTGAGCCGTGCGATCATCAGAGGCTTTTTTTTTTTACTTTTAAAGGCATTTTTTTGGCCAAAGAGGTTGTAGAAAAAATGCTTTTAAAAATAATTTAAAAAAGTCTCTGATGATTGCGCGGCTCAGCTGGGCAATGGGAGGGGGCAGAGATTTTTGCTACTGGTTCTCCGAACCACCCGCCACCATCGCTACCAGATCAGGTGATCCGGTCTGAACTGGGAGCATTTCACCCCTGAAGAGGAGCCCCATCTTCTCCACATGCCCCAAAATAATAAGACCTCCCTGAAAATAAGGCCAGGCGCTTATTTCGGGGTTCAAAATATATAAGACAGGGTCTTGTTTTCGGGGGAAAATGGTAGTTGGTTGTGGTGAGTTGGCCACAGCAAGTTGTCCCATTGTGGAAAAGAAAACAGATCAGCCAAACCAATTCTAGCCCTTAATGGTGTAGCAGAGGTTGCAACCCACACATTCCAACATATTAAGCCAACACTAAACCCTTTGCATCTCCTATCTCTAACACTTCCACATCATGAGTTGGTTACAAGATGACACACTATGAAAAAATGCTGACTGTGCTTCTAACTCAACAAATTATTTTCTAGAAGGAAAGAAGCAGAAAATCAAATGAATTGGATTGAAGAATTTACAATGTTATCCCCAGGCCACAATCATTATCTGTTTTAAGTTGAATATTAGTTATAAAGTACTGTCTTCAACTATTAGCCATCAGAGAAGCTGGAATGGATTATACGTTTCAGTAGATTCAATAAAACAAAAAGGTCTAGCCAGCACAACTGGTTGAGACTCTCCCAATAGGAGAGAATGCGTAATAATCTCAGGGTTGAACTGTGGGGTTCCTGGTGCTCTTTGAGCTTGGCTGTTTGCTTGTAGACATTGCATTACCCAGCTAAGGAACATTATCAGTACAAGTGAATGAGGGTTTTGCCCTCTGTTTATATACAGTAGTTTGCCCTGCCAGGTCTTCTATAGCAGTGTTGGTGAACCTTTTCGGCAGCAGGAGCTGAAATGGAAGCGCATGTGCCGAAAGCCAAAAGAGCAGCCACCCGGTGTGCTGCTTTTCCGGTTTCTGGCGCGGGCATGCGCACCGGCCACCTGGTCTTCCGGTTTCTGGTGCGCATGTGTGCACAAAGACCAGCTGTCCGGTGTGCATGCGCGCACCAGAAACCGGAAGATAAACTTCCCAGCACGCGCATGTGCACCAGGCAGCTGCTCTTCCGGTTTCCTGTGCTCCTGCTCATGCGAAGACCAGCTGGCCGGCATGATGGAATCCGGAAGAGCAATGGGCGATGGCTCACATGCCCAGAGAGATGGCACCAAGTGTCGAAATGGTTCACCAACACTGCTATAGAAGAACTGGCAGGGCAAACTACTGTATACTGTATAAACAGAGAGCAAACTGCATATTCACTATGCAGTCTTTGTGCATGCATGTGCACCAGAAATCAGAAGACCAGCTGGCCGGTGCGCAAGCGTGCACCGGAAACTGGAAGATCATGTTCCTGGTGTATGCATGCACACTGGGTGGCAGCTCTTCCAGTTTCTGGTGCTCCTGCGCACGTGGAGGCCAGCTGGCTGATGTGCCGGAAGCCGGAAGAGCAACGGGTTGCATGCCCGGAGAGATGGCTCTGCATGCCATTTCCAGCATGCGTTCCATAGGTTCGCCATCACAGTTCTATAGTGTAAGAATGGTAACAGCGACTATATAGGACATAAAGGCAGAAGACTAGCACAGTCCATCATTAATACCAAATAACGGCCAGAAAATACAATGAAAACTTCTTAATCTCATAAAATATGGAGAGGTTCAACCATAGTTTCAACTGGGAAACTGTCAGCATCCTAAACAGAGATAAATCCAAAAATGTTAAGGAATTCTTGGAAGGTTGGCATTCAAACAACTCAGCCATCAATAGACACATAGAGATAAACCACCTTTATACACCGCTTAAAAGAGAGAGTAAAAAGCTAAGAAGAAATTTAAAAGATCACAACACATCTTCTTCAGCAACCAACACCCAGATAAGCAGGGATTAACACCAGGCAAACAATCAAACAGAAAACTGTACCTTAAACAAGCAATTATGAAAAGCATACCCCCACCAATAGTGACAGGAAGCAGATCCCATATCCACTTGCACTGATGATGTTACCTAGTTGGGTAATGAAACATCTTCAAGCAAACAACCCAGTTCAGAGACCACCAAGGATTCATGGTTAAGACTGTGCAATACAAGCAGCTATGCACTTCTACCTTAGAAGTTAGATTTGCAAACTTCTAAGAATTACAAGCCAAGGCAGGATAATGTTCATGATGGATGTAATCACAATCACACATTATAATATAAACTGTATGTATTGTTGTAGGCAAGCACATATTGCTCAGAAATATTTTGTTACAAAATTTAAGGAGTCAACTACCTTCTAAAACATTGTATAACTGCTCATCCTGCTAAGGAACCTTTTCTTCTACAGCCCCCAGCAGAATCTGACCCAATTTTAAACCCAAATTTTCTATTGTCATCTTCTCTCTCATCACCAAATTCTGGAGTTATCTTGCTGATGGACAGTGCGGATTCTCGGCCATTTTACATGATTTCTTTCCCATATTTCAAAAGGTCAGAAAGGCTAAAAAATAATGCATATTCAACAGAGAGCATCCAGTTAACCAGTAATAAACCATGAGTCATTAAATAAAACCTTCTTGTTCAGACAGCTGGAATTTGATTTGAGTAAATGAAATCTGTTTCCCCAGGATTAAATTTGCTAGAGAAGATATCTATCAAGACAATGAGAATACATTGACACCCAGGACTCTACATTCTGTATGTCCAGAAATGTCAATCCAATGCACGGGCATATCATATGCATCCACCAAAACACTCCGTGCTTTGGACAGAGTAATTTTTTTTATTTGTTCTGCAAGATGAAAGGGAAACAGGTTTAATTTATTCAAATTCAAGTACTTTATTTCAGTTATTTAGTTTTAATGCCTTTGTTGCCGTGAACATACCACAGGTTCTGCTGGAATCAACTGAGGATGTTATGAGCAACCCAGTTCTATAGCAATTTGAGAATAATGGTTTACCCTTGGAATGATCAACTGAGCTTTACTTCAGTGGTGGGTTTCAACTGGTGTTACCACCTGTTCACTTCAAGCACACACTTTGTGTGCGCTTCGGCCAAACCGGGCCGAACCGGTAGAAACCCACCACTGCTTTACTTATCTTGCTTGGCATCAATGCTAGAAAAAATGTTTTCAGTATGTTGAATAGCTCAGACCATTTCATAACAACTGGTTGCCATTGCCTTGTTAAGAATATTAAATAGTTTAGAAAATAGAGTAGAGTAAGAGTAAGAGTAAAAGTAAGAGTAAGAGTAAGAGTAAGAGTAAGAGTAAGAGTAAGAGTAAGAGTAAGAGTAAGAGTAAGAGTAAGAGTAAGAGTAAGGTAGGGTAGGGTAGGGTAGGACAGGACAGGACAGGACAGGACAGGACAGGACAGGACAGGACGGAACGGGACGGAACAGAACAGAACAGAACAGAACAGAATAGAATAGAATAGAATAGAATAGAATAGAATAGAATAGAATAGAATAGAATAGAATAGAATAGAATAGAATAGAATAGAATAGAATATATGGAATGGAACAAAATGGAACAGAACAGACAGAACAAAATATTCTTTATTGGCCAAGTGTGATTGGACACACAAGGAATTAGCGTGTTTAGTGCTATTCTATTACTGCAGTGAAAACTCTCAAATATATTTTACTTCTGAAATATACTTTTTCAGTGGTTGGAGCTCTATTACAAATATGCTCATGATATACATGGCATTTGAAATGTTATTTTAAGACAAAACTGTTGCTCGTGGTCAAGATATGATGTCACTCCTTATGTATGCTCTGGCTTCCTCCAGTTACAATTCCAGGGTTTTCTCTTTTGGGATTGCATATACATGTGTGTGAAGTTTCCCTTTGCCAAATGGTTCCAGAAATAGCAGTAATTCATGAAGGGTATTCTGTAGAACTGGAAAGAATGTCACCTACAATCAATTTTACATCTCCTGATTTACCAACATAGCGGACGTCATGATGGGATTAAGAATGCCAAAACATAGTTCCTCTCCAACATCGATTCCAACAGTGGTGTTTGCAGGTAGGAATAAGGGATGGCCAGTGATTGCATGGAAATCATGACATCATCACACCGACTTACAAACTTACATTGAGATGTCCTAACATCAGTCTACAATCACAGTAAATGAGCCATTATATCATCACAGTTTGTGTTGTGGCCCGCCAGTGGCCAGTGGAACTGGTGGCAGACTCAGACAGTGAGGAGGTTGGGGAGGGACATGCGCCAGTCCTGGAGTCTGGGGAAGGCTCTGATGAGTGCTCTGCGTCAGAGGCAGAGATGGGGCCAGAGCCGTCTGACAGTTATCAGCTGCCTTCAGAGTTGGATATCAGTGGGGCAAAAGAACAGCTGGAGCCTGTTCCCGATGTGAGCATGCGCAGAGCTGCCAGGAGAAGGGAACACCTAAAGGAACAAGGGCCAACTTGGGAGTAAAGGCACAACTGGACAGTGAATGGCCCCTCCCATTGGGAATAAAGAGGAGTGAAGGGGAGGGGAGTTTGCAGGAGATAATTAGTTCAATTCATGAAGGTGAAGATCTGTTCCTGACTTTTTGCCAAGTAATTGCTGCTACAGCGTGGCGTTTGAAAGATATCGGCCTGGCCATTCTCCAAGCCTGATAAAGGTCTGTAGTTGTGAATTCTCATGAAAGACTGTTTGCCGGGACTTTGCTGAAGAGAAATTCCCTTTAACCTAAATAAAAGAGGTTTTATTAGGACGAGGAGTCTGCTTCATGATCTTGGGAATCCTAGGTCAGAACAGTTTGTCAGGAATGATGCTGATATTCCTTGGACAGCTTCAGCACATCTAGATGTGTGTATAATCACAATCAATAATAACTATGGACCCTTCACACAAAGTCACATCATGGAAAAATATGCATTAGTTTCACAAAGGGGCACACAGCAGAATTATGCATATCTTTCTATAATGTTTCCTATTTAAACAGAATAAATATTAGATGGGCAATTTTCCATTACTACTTGGCTTCTGGCAAGTATGCGCATTTCTTCGAAGCATTTCTGGCTGACCACAGCAGGTTCATCCACAGAGCCATCATTTTCACTGACATGCATTTATTTACATGCTTATAAACGATGACCGCGAGAAATAGAAATAAAACTGACACATGTCTTCTTTATGGATGGTGACATTAAAAAATTTACATTCACCTATTTAAATGGGGGGCGGGGATCTCTACGGTGAAATGTCACAAGTTCCAAAGTTCATCTTTCAAAGATGCTGGAAGGGAACATTTAATTCCAGAGCTCCAACAGCAAAAGATATGGAAGCCATCAAGAGATATCTGAATTCTGGTAAGATATTTCAGGATATAACTAGACTATAGAGTTGAAGAATCTCAAAGGAGTCTCCATTACTCCAAAAGTACAACTCTATTTTGAATCTGCTTTAGGAAGTGGAATTGAAAAGTTTATGTCCAATGTTCTAATTATTTTCTATATGTGGACAAAACTGAAAGGGTCCCTGAAAGGATTAGAGCATATACAGAGAGTGCCTAACTTGACCTTTGATTCCCTGCTGAAGCTGAGCTCCCTCATAACCTAATGTGCCAAATGGATAGATAAAGCCTCTAGGCGAATTGCCAAGTAGCTAAAGAATTTCTTGTGAAATGTAAAATGTGCATTCTGCTTGCTGTAAATTAAAATGTGTATTCTCAGCAACCTAGAATAAGAGATAATAATGCTAACAATGCTCTGAGTTATATGCCAGAAAATGTATTTCTTTCCCCTTCTAAGGTCCATTGTTTTCAGAGCGCTGAGAAAAATCATGGGGTTTGCATGAAATAATGTTTCTATAGCAATGACAATCTATGTAAGCTGTGTGAACTATAAGAAGTTTGGAAAGTTTGGAAATAAGTTTTCCATTTGATATTCCTCAAAGCAGCTAAATAGCTGTTGTTTCAATTAAGAAGGACAAAACAGCCTGGGATAAAACTAAACATAGAAAGAGATAACTTCCTAACCTTTTCTAGTGGTGGGCTGTAACAACTGGTTCGCCCAGCACCGAAATTGTGAGAATGTGTGCGGCTTCAAAAACACAGTGATATAGGACAGAATAGTGTTGGGGCAGGTGGGTGAGCAGGTGGGTGGGCGGTCCCACCCGCGGGTCGCAACTACCAGTTCAACCGAACTGGTCCAAACCAGCAGCAGCCCACCTCTGAGTAGTTCCTACATTGCAGTCATCTACATTGCAGTCATTCAGTGACTGTTTCCAGTTATGATGATACTGAAGAAATGTACTTATAACGGGTTCCTCAGGTTCCAGCCATCACAGTGTCCTCATGATTACATGACCACAATTTCAGATGTTTCCTGCTGGAAACAAAGTCAATGGGGAAGACAGCAGGAAGTCGGAAGCCATGGTCATGTAAAAACTTCCCTCAACGATCCATGCAATCCTTGCTTAACAAAGACAGCTAGGACTGCTGGGATTTTTCACTACAGCAATGTGGTTATATGACATCATTGTTTATGAACATTTCACTTAGCCATGTCGATTCCTTCCTTCTCATTAGGTGGCCAAAGTATTTGAGTTTCATCTTCAGGAACTGGCCTTCTAAAGAGCAGTCAGGGTTGATCTCCTCTAGGACTGACCGGTTGGATCTCTTTACAGTTGAAGGGACTCACAGGAGTCTTCTCCAGCATCATAGTTCAAAGGCCTCAATTCTTTGGTGCTCAGCCTTTCTTATGGTCCAACTTTCACAACCATACACTGCAACTGGGAAAGCCATCGCCTTGACTTGCTACCTTTTACTTCGATAATATTGACCCATATTGAATTTAAAAAGAGATGATGGCAGGGACTCTGATTGTGTGTATGTGTATGTGTTGCATGCCCATTTAAGTCTTTTCCATTTAGGATTTGATTGCCTGCTAACTGTACAGATGCAAGCCCCATAATGGGATGTTGCAAAAGTGTATAACGAGGATCTCAAATTTCCAATAGCATTGCTTTACAATTTTCAAAGCTTGTTTTTACAACAATGGAACATAAATACACTTGACAAGCTGTAAAAGGACTACTGAAGGAATTCTGACTCAGTTGTGAATAATCTATCAGAAAAACAAAGGTCACATAAAGGAAATAAAAATTGTCCTTGTGTTTTTCACATCTGTTCCATTGCCATTCAACTAAGTGGCAAGTCATGATAAATTATGTTAAATGCAGCCAGTAATGATGTACTCAGTCAAAACCAGAATACAGCTTTTCTTTTTTTTCCCCCAGCCTTCTGGAGCCCAGACAAAGAAAAAATACTTCCTTTTTCTTCCATTTTTAATTAACATTTCAAAAGTCTAGAAACTGAAGATGCTACTGGAACAGCTTGGTATCACAATAGTCATGAACAAGCTTGAATTTTAATCTGCATTTCATAATAGGACTTTAATCAAGTCATAACTTTAAAATTCAGTTTCATCATAGGCTGAATAATTGCCTGTGTTGCCTGTATTTATATGTACAGCAATTAAAACTGTATATTTAGAGGTCAGCATTGAAGAAGAATACTTTTCTGCAGAAATGTTATGAATGGAAAATATTCATTCATATGATTCCCCCAAATTGGCAGATGCTATAGGTTATATTGAAAAGTTCATTGAATTTCAGGATAGATCAGTTTGATTTACCAGCTAAAAATAAGTGAAGATTTAAATCATGCATTAAAGAATACTGCCTTTCTCTAAAATTGTAGCACAACAGCTCTATGGAGTGATGTGGTATCATAATTACCGTATTTTTCAGTGTATAAGATGCCCCTTTTTTCCCAAAAAAGAGGGTGAAAATCTGGGTGCATCTTATACTCCGCATGTAGCCCCGCCCAGCCTTGCAAACGAAGATTTCAGAGGCTGAAAGAAGCCTCTGAAAGAAGCTTCAGAAAAAAAGCCTCAGAAAGGCTTTCATCTAAAATAATACGACAAACAACAAAAGAAGAATCAGTAAAGGTTCTAACCAAACTATGCTAACAAATCTGGAGAATGACACAATAACCAACAGATCGGAAGAGGTTAATCTATATACCAATACCAAAGAAAGGAGATTGAACAGAGTACAGATAGTCCTTCAGAATAAAATCTTCTGAAAGAAGCTTCAGAAAAAAAGCCTCCAAACAGAGCTTCAGAAAAAAAGCCTTTTTTTTCTGAAACTCTGTTTCGGAGCCTTTCAGAGGCAGATTTTTTTTTTTTTTCCTGAAACAGAGTTTCAGAAGTTTCAGAGGCTGAAAAAAAAGCAAGGCACAAAGCTCACAATCAAGGAACCTGTTGCTAAAATTCATCTCTGAGAACAGCTGATTGGGGGTATTCCAGGAGGCCGATCCACTTGCCAATCAGCTTTTTTCTTATTTTCCTTCCCAAAAACTAAGGTGTGTCTTATACTCCAAAAAATTACAGTATTTGGAATAGAACAATCAACGGATATTTTAAAATTGTCTTGCCCTTGTAAATCTTACTATGAAAATGGCTTTAAAGGTTCATCCATTTCCAGTGTTGATATATGTTATCTCTTTTCAATTCAGCTCATAAAAAATTCTAGCAAAGATGATAAAAGGAGACAGGTTTCATAAATATGATAAGTGCAGTTCACATTGTTCTCCACTATAATGTACTAAAAAAAAAATCAATTTTACATAATGAATGACTAATAAAAGACATGTCCACTACTGTCTTTCACTAAAAACATTGATGAAATGGGCAATATAAATTTTATCTATCATCAGGGCCAGGGGTGGGTTCTACTTAGCTTTACTATCAGTTCGCAACGGGGCCGCCCAAACACACTTGCTTCACTCACGCGCGTGCACTCTTCTGCGCATGCGCAGAAGCATTCTGATGACGTCGGGGTAGGTGGGCGGAGCCTCCCGCCAGCTTTACTACCGGTTCTATAGAACCAGTGCAAACTGGGGGCAACCCACCACTGATCAGGGCTAAACTACAGAAGATCCTGAGGATAAAATTTAGTTGATGAAAAATATGTTCTGTCTCCTCCCTTGGGTTGGTTTGTTGGTTTGTTTAATTTATGTGCTGATGAGCTCCCCGGTAGGTTGACTCTGATAAGATTTTATTTAGTCATTTATTTATCGGACAAACTGTTTACTCAAGATACTGTAGTATATGCTTGGTGAACTAAAAAAATCAAAAAAATCACTGCTCTGAAAAAGGCAGTTTCAGCAAAAAAATAGGAGGAACTGTTTATTACAAATTGGTCCTCTACACCAGGAGTCCCCAACCACGGCCCACTACCAGGACACGAGCTGTTCGAAACCGAGCCACGGGAGAAATGGCAAGTGTGTACACATGAAGCTCCACTCGCATGAGTGGAGCTGCCTGATGCGTGTGCAAACTCTATTTGTGCAAGTAAAGGGCGTGTGTGTGTACCAATCACACAAATGGAGCTGGGTGTGTACGTGTGTGCCTGCCACTCACATGCCACCCACCCCCGCCGTGCCTGGCCAAGCTGGAAAAGTTGGGGATCTCTGCTTTACACTGTATTCTAATAACACTGAGATATCCTTGGTGGTGCAGCGGACTAAGTGCTGTTATGTAGCACTTAGCTGCCAGCTGCCTGCAATTACTGCAAGTTCAAATCTCACCAGGCTCAAGGTTGACTCAGCCTTCCATCCTTCCGAGGTAGGTAAATTGAGGACCCAGATTGTGGGGGCAATAAGCTGACTTTGTAGAAACACCGCTTATGGGGGGGCCAAAAGCCCTAATAAGCAGGTATATACAAAAGAATGAAGGCTATTGCTATAAGTGTATTGTAAGCCGCCCTGAGTCTTCGGAGGAGGGCGGCATATAAATTGAACTAATAAAAATAATAATAAAAAAATAATATCCACCTAATATGAACGTATCTTTTATTTTATGTACACTGAGAACATATGCACCAAAACAAATTCCTTGTGTGGCCAATAAAAAATTATATTCTACTCTACTCTATTCTGATGTCCCATCTCTGAGACCGGAACTTCAGCTTGCAGAAACATCTACAAATTTATTTATTTATTTATTTATTTATTTATTTATTTATTTATTTATTTATTTATTTATTTATTTATTTATTTATTATTTATTTATTTATTTATTTATTTATTTATTTATTTATTTATTTATTTATTTATTTTATTTTTTATTATTTTATTTTATTTTTTATTATTTTATTTTATTTTATTTTATTTTTATTGAATTTGTATATCGCCCTTCTCCTGCTGGACTCAGGGCGGTGCACAGCCAAAATAAAAAACATCCCAGTACAAAATTTAAAATTTGTTGAAAGAATTACACAACTTTGGCCCAAAATTTAAAACATCCCAACTAAAACCCATAGACAATTAAAAATCTAACATCTCAAAAGGGGGGGGGGGATTACGCCAGCCCTGCTTGGTGGAAAAGAAAAGTTTTTAGGGCACAGCGAAAAGCCCGGAGATCTGGTATCATGTGTATCTCCGGGGGCAAATCATTCCAGAGGGCAGGTGCTGCCACAGAGAAGGCCCTCCCCCTGGGGGTTGCCAGCCGACACTGCCTGGCTGACGGCACCCTGAGGAGTCCCTCTCTGTGGGAGCATACTGGCCGGTGGGAGGCTATCGGTGGCAGAAGGCGGTCCCGCAAATACCCAGGCCCTATGCCATGGAGAGCTTTAAAGGTGGTAATCAACACCTTGAAGCGCACCCGGAAGACCACCGGAAGCCAATGCAGCTCACGCAGGAGAGGTGTCACATGGGAGTGCCCCCTTGCTCCCATAATCCCCCACGCAGCCGCATTCTGCACCAGTTGGAGCCTCCGGGTGCTCCTCAAGGGGAGCCCCATGTAGAGAGCATTGCAGTAGTCCAGGCGGGAAGTGACGAATGCCTGAGTGACTGTGCGTAAGGAGTCCCGATCCAGAAAGGGACGCAACTGGCGAATCAGGCGAACCTGATGAAAAGCCCCCCTGGCCACGGCCGTCATATGCTCTTCTGAAGACAGCCGTACATCTAGGAGGACGCCCAAGTTGCGAGCTCTCTCCATGGGGGCCAATAACTCGCTCCCAATAGCCAGCGATGGCACCAGCTGGCTATATCGGGACGCCGGAAGCCACAGCCACTCGGTCTTGGAAGGGTTGAGTCGAAGCCTGTTACTCCCCATCCAGATCCACACGGCCTCCAGGCACCGGGACATTACTTCAAGGGCATCGTTGGGATGGCCTGGGGTGGAGATGTACAGCTGAGTATCGTCAGCGTACTGATGGAGAAATAAGATCCCCAGGGGACACTGTTTTTCCATCACCTGCTTTAATTGTGGTCCCCAATGAAATCACTATAGAATAGAAAAATTGCCAAGTGAAATCATTAGCCAAGCCATTTCTGTGATTTTTTTTTTTTTTTAGCAAGTGATGGAAAAATGATCAGCCTTACGGGAATCCCTCCCATTCCCGGAGCAGAGGTGTCTTCAAGAGAGGCTCCCTGGTGGGTAACCCTTCAGATTGCCAAAAGATATCTTATTCTCAATGTGCTCAAATGACTTCTCTAGTTCCTGGTTCAAACAATTCCATAACTGATATTTTTTTTAACTTGAGAGCTGAAGATTTATCTGTTTGGCGGAATCTCTGGCTAGAATGAGGAAAGATGGAAAGATGGAGCTGAGTTTAAAGCCCTTCCACAGCAGAAAGCCATGTAGGCCTGACCTCCACTTGAAGTCTTCCCTGTGAAATTCCCAAGGGAATGTGGTGAATCTAGCGAGAGTCTTATAAATAGGCATGACAACAGTAAAGAAGTAACTTTGATCAGCTCACAGTGTGGTTCTACTTCCTTGTGCCTCTCTGCCTGCCTGCCCATCCATCCATCCATCCATCCATCCATCCATCCATCCATCCATCTATCTATCTATCTATCTATCTATCTATCTATCTATCTATCTATCTATCTATGCATTTATCTAATTATATCTTCTTTCTTTCTTTCTTTCTTTCTTTCTTTCTTTCTTTCTTTCTTTCTTTCTTTCTTTCTTTCTCTCTCTCTCTCTCTCTCTCTCTCTCTCTCTCTCTCTCTCTCTTTCTTTCTTTCTTTCTTTCTTTCTTTCTTCTGGTTCATATCTTCCAAAACTTTGAACAGAAAATCCCAATTCAAACTGTCAAAGGCCTTCTCCACATCTAAGAAAATCACTGTGACTATGTTTCTTGTTTTCTTTATGTTGTTCCAATTATTCCAAAATGTCCAACACATTTCTTAGATTATCCTTTAACTGATACTCTAACTCTAGCCTAACTTTTAACTATCTTTTGACTGGTCCAAAGCCATCCAGTAGTTTTGACTGGCTATGAATGGAACAAGTTGGCCATCCTAATAATTATTACACCATACCACTTCTCAAAAATGTTCTTGTCATTTTCTTGGCAACAACACAGAAGTGGTTGGTTGCAGTCTGAATTCAGGACTTTGTTTCTAGCCTAATGTTGGAAAACTGCCAGATAGAATGGAAGGAGGGGTCAAGTGGGGAACTAGTCTTGAATCCATGCACAGTTGCAAATGTCATAAGTCTGACCACCCCAAGTTCCATGAAATCATAACTTAATGGTTCCCAGGACAAGGAAAGGAGTCTGGGGAGATTCTTATAACATAGGTAGAAGCAATAAAGTTGCTGACTAAAGCTATTTACAATTGGTTCTCATTATTTGTGCCCAAGACCTAGCCACTATCCCAAAGATGTCCTGTTAAGTTCTCATTTGGATGTCCCAGTCCAAACCTCCTTATTGTCTAAACCCCAAGCAGAACAATCAAGTGCGGTCTTCTATCAGCTTATCTCCTGTTGAAGCTGGCAATGCTCTAGAACAGGGATGTCAAACTCAAGGCCCAGGGGCTGGATCTGGTCCCAGAGTCCTTAGATCTGGCCCACGGGGCTGCCCTGGAAAAGGAAAAGGCCTGGCCTGCGGTGCATTGGCCAGCGAAAACAGAGCTCGGGAGGGCTGCATGCGGCCCTCCCAAGCTCCGTTTTCGCTGGCAAAGGGTTGCAGGAGGCCGTCGCAGCCAAAAACAGAGCTTGCGAGGGCTGCGTGCGGCCATTCCGAGCTCCATTTTCGCTGGCAGAGGGTTGTAGGAGGCTGTCCCAGCTGAAAACAGAGCTCGGGAGCCTGTTTTCACTGGCAGAGTACCCTGGCCACCACAATACGAGTGACTTCAAGCTGGCCATGCCCCCCTGGCCACGCCCACTCCAACCCCCCCCCCCCCATCCCAAGGTCAAACACAACCCTGATGCAGCCCTCAATGAAATTGAATTTGACACCCTGCTCTAGAAGAAACATGAAAGGGCCAGCTCAGAAAAGTAGAAGTATCAAAGAGCACCCCATGAAAACAAAAATATTTCCCACTGCAGACGTAAATCTGGCATACACTATTAATGTGTATATGATTAACTCGCTTCATTCATCCAAGCAGGGGAATTTAAGCCTTGCCATACATTGTCAGCTTTTGGGCAGAGATGAGACTTTCTCCCACACTGATCCAATACATCACTGCTATCATTACGAGGATTATTTATGGTACGTTATTTCTTCGCGCGGAAATGCGTTAGCAAATAATGGGACAGATGGAAATGACAACTATGCTCAGCCACAATTCACAGCCATCAATAGACGGTTCTGTGCAATTGACTGACACCAAATGTTTTACCAAGAAAGAAACCAAGGAATTAGCAAGTTGATTCAAGGTGAAACTCAATAGAACTACGATATGTTTGTTCCAAGCAAGCTGCAGTATTTTCATTACACCATCTTTCTAAGGCAATTTTGTTAAGGTTGGAAAAAGAAACACACCATAATCTATTTTCTACCAACATGGGATTATATAATATTCCAGTTTTGGTCACTACACTTTAAAAAAGATGTGGAGACTCAAGAAAGAGTGCAGAGAAGAGCAACCAAGATGATGAGGGGACTGGAGGCTAAAATATTTGAACAACAGTTACAGGAACTGGGCTTGTCTAGTGAAGAGAAGGACCAGGGGAGACATGATAGCAGGGTTCCAATACTTGTGGGGCTGCCACAGAGAAGAAAGGGTCAAGCTATTTTCCAAAGCACCTGAAGCAGTAGTGGGTTTCAAAAATTTTTACTACCGGTTCTGTGGGTATGGCTTGGTGGGCGTGGCATGGCTTGGTGGGCGTGGCTTGGTGGATGTGGCAGGGGAAGGATACTGCAAAATCCCATTTCCTCCCGATCAGCTGGGACTCGGGAGGCAGAGAATAGATGGAGGCGGGGCCAGTCAGAGGTGGTAATTACCGATTCCCCAAACTACTCAAAATTTCCACTACCGGTTCTCCAGAACTGGTCAGAACCTGCTGAAACCCACCTCTGACCTGAAGGCCAGACAAGGAATAATAGATGGAGACTGATCAAGGAGAGATTCAACCTGTAAATAAGGAGAAATTTTCTGACCGTGAGAACAATCAACCAATGGAACAGAAGTGGCCTTCGGAAGTTATGGGAGCTTCATAATTGCAGGCTTTCAATGGGAGATTGGACTGCCATTTGCCGGGGATGGTGTAGGGTCTCCTGCTTGAGGGGTCGGGGGGGTTGGGCTAGATGACCTACAAGGTCCCGTCCAACTCTGTTAATCTATGCTAATAGATGGAGTGTCAGATCAGAGGCCTGACACTCTGTGTGCTTGAGCATGTGTGGCTTATTGAAGTGAGGCAAAATGGTGATAATTTTGAATTTAAGAGGGCTTGCCAACACTTAGCATGGTCCATTTTCGACTGGAATCATTCTTTAAGGCAGAGGTCTTCAAACTTGGCAGCTTTAAGACTTGTGGACTTCAACTCTATGCTGTCTGGAGAAGGTTCTGATATGGAAGGAAAGGGAAGAAGGGGTTGTTTAGCAGCAGATGACTCGGTTGCAGTGGTGATGGACACACCGTGGGAAGATATGGAAGACCAGGACAGGCAGAAATTCTTTCCATGTAGTTGGTAAGAATCAGTGCTGACTTGATGGCATATAATCAATCAATCAACTTATTAAATATTCAAACATCTTCTTGTCTCCTTTCAGGAAGGAAAGGGAAAAATAGCAATAGCACTTAGACTTATATACTGCTTCATAGTGCTTTACAGCCCTCTCTAAGCGGTTTACAAAGTCAGCCTGTTGCCCCCAAAACAATCTGGGCCCTCATTTTATCGACCTCGGAAGGATGGAAGGCTGAGTCAACCTTAAGGTGGTCAGCATCAAACTCCTGGCAGTGAGCAGAGTTAGCCTACAATACTGCGTTCTAACCACTGCGCCCCCACGGCTCTCAGGACAAACCTGGATGAAGATGATGTCAGAGGGAAAGGGAGGAAAATAGGGAATGTAAGAAAAGAGAGGGGGGAAAAAAACTCTACCCCCATCATGTTTGTAAGTTGCCTAAAATTGCTGTGCGTGAGTGGGCCGCCATATAAATTTCCCAAATAAATAAATAAAATCATTCCTTCTGGGCACATTCCTTTTATGTTTCTGCTTGAAATCTTGTTTTTGACCTTTTTTTATTGCTGCCAGCTATCCCTAATGTGAGTTTTTGTGCAATTAAACATGGATACATGAGTACATCCCTTCAAGGGCTCAATCTGGATGCTCACCCAAATATTAATGTGGAGTCAAAACAATTCTGCCATATATCAATGCAGGCTTTCTACAAATCTATCACAATTTGTCTGATTCTCCCTTCGTTCCTCCATTGCTTTTCTTCAGGGGCAACCCTGGACTGTGTGATAATGTTTATCTCTACTAGTGGTAGCATCCGAGGAGAACTCCTTTGCTGAAGAGAATACCACGTGCTGGTTCAAGAACCCTGCACTATCCTTTGCTTTATATAGCTATTACACACACACAGCAAAGAATTAAAAATAAAAATTAAAGTGCTATGCAGAAGCAGAGATGGACGGATGGATGGATGGATGGACGGACAGACTGACTGAAGGATACAGATGGATGGATGGATGGATGGATGGATGGATGGATGGATGGTGGAGAGAGAGAGAGAGAGAGAGATAGGCAGGCAGGCAGGCAGAGACAGACAGACAGATGGATAGACAGACGGACGGACGGACGTATAAATGGGTAGACAGATAAATAAATGTGTGGCTAGATAGATGGATAGATGGGTGGATAGATGGATGGATTGAGGGATATGTTGAGGGATATGTAGGTAGGTAGGCAGGCAGATAGGCAGGCAGACACAAGGATAGAAGGATAAATAGGTGGAGGGATAGATGAATAGAGTAGAGTAGAGTAGAGTAGAGTAGAGTAGAGTAGAGTAGTGTAGAGTAGAGTAGAGTAGAGTAGAGTAGAGTAGAGTAGAGTAGAGTAGAGTAGAGTAGAGTAGAGTAGAACAGAGTAGAACAGAACAGAACAGAACAGAACAGAACAGAACAGAACAGAATAGAATTCTTTATTGGCCAAGTGTGATTGGACACAGAAGGAATTTGTCCTTGGTGCAAATGCCCTCAGTGTACATAAAAAAAAACAAAGAAACATTTGTCAAGAATCATAAGATACAACACTTAGTGATAGTCCTAGGTTACTAAAAAGCAATGAAATCATACTAGGAAACAAATAAAACACTATACATCATAAAGTTACAAGCAACATGGTTATCGTCATAAGTGGGAGGAGATAGGTAATAGGAAGGATGAGAAGAAGAATAGTAATACAGTCTTAGTAAATAATTTGACAGTGTTGTTGAAGGGATGGATGAAGGGATGGATGGACTGAGGAATAGACTGGGGGATAGAAAGATAGATAAATAGACATGTAGATGTGTTCTTTTCTTGGAAAACAAGAAGATCCTTGTTATGTTCCTCATGGGGGAAGAAAGTGAAGGAAACACCTAATTGTGGGGGAGAGCTTTATAAAATAAAGTAGAAGTTTTCCTCATCTTCCTTTCTTTAAGAAAGGTTGCCCCTATTACCTTCCCCTCCTTCCAGCAACCTCTTTAATATTCCCATCAGCAAAGTGTTCACACTAGTCGAGATGACCTCACCGCCCTCCTTACATCTGACTGGATTTACATCAAAGCCAGTGGCAGGAACGTTTCCATACATGATATGCTCCGAAGCACCAAGAAATTCCCTGGGCATCAGACCACTGACAGCTCCTTCTGCGTTGCGTGTAAACCTTGACATCAGGTGAGATGGGAGGAAAGAAATGCGACTCTAGCAGCTGTCATGAATGGGAGACGGGAATAAACATCTTTAGCCATGAACGATACTTCAATTTTTATCAGCAGCTAAGCTTCCACTACAGAGGGCACTTTGCTCCTTTGATAACTCGTTTTTCTTAAACCGTATTTCATTTTTCTTCGACGCTACAGCTCCTTCCGCCAATAAGTAGACTGAGATTTAGTGTTTAGAATGGGCTTAAATCCCCTTTAAAATACAACTGAGGGTCTTTGAATAACATACACGGTTATAATTGTGGATGTATTTCTACTTTTGCAGTATTAAGCCTCGGTTGGTGCAGTGATTAGAAGCTGAGAGATCTCTGTTAATAAATCCCCCCCTCCCCATATCTGGCAAAGGGATTAAACTTATGAGCTTTGTGTGCACACAATGATCTTTGAAGCTGGTGGAAGCTTACTTCTAAGTAACTGCCAGATACAAATGAGAATGGGGAAATTTGCCTTTAGCATAATGGTTATACACAGCAATAGCCCCAGGATAAAACCAATGAATTAAAGGACAGAAAACCCCATGCAATTAATTTTTATTTCCTGGAAGTCTTCGGAATCCTAGACATTACAAGCAAAAAATTATTATTATTATTGGGCAGCAATTATTATTATTTTTTAATATATACACAGGAATCCCAGGATTCGTTTGGAGGAAAGACCTGCTCATAAGGTAAATCTGCCAATTGCAGGGAATCTTCAATTTATGACCATCATTGAGCCCAAAATGTCTACTGCCAAGCGAGACAGTTGTTCAGTGAGTTTTGCCCCATTGTATGAGCTTTTTTGGCACAGTTGTTAAGTGAATCACAGTTCAGTTGTTCATGGTTGTTAAGTGAATCTGGCTTCCCACTGGACTTTGCTTGTCAGAAGGTCGCAAGCAGTGGTGAAATTCAATTTTTTTTACTACCATTTCTGTGGGCATGGCTTGGTGGGTGTGGCTTGGTGGGCATGGCAAGGGAAGGATACTGCAAAATCCCCATTCCCTCCCAACTCTGGGGCCAGCCAGAAGTGACATTTGCCGGTTCTCCGAACTACTCAAAATTTCTGCTACCGGTTCGCCAGAACCTGTCAGAACCTGCTGGATTTCACCCCTGGTCGCAAGTATTGGCAGCTCTATTTCCAAGAAATGTTTTCTTTCTCTAGCCTACATTTTTGACAGTCACAGATCTTTCAACCTGCCTCTTTGTTTTTAGGATCATCAATCATAACACGATGAGGCATCCACCAATCAATTTTCATTAAATAATAGCAAAAGTATTTCTTGGGAGAAAAATCATCCTCATTTATGTCTTGGAAATAGCCAAAGGGCACTTTAGCAGCAGTGATTTTAGAGAAGATTTTCACAGTGCAGCTATTTTTGTTTGGTGACAAATAATAGAAGATTGTTCAATTTATTTTTGGCGTGTTGATACAACAAATTTAATTTTGGAAGATAGCTTAGGAAAAACCTTTATAACATCTGATCATAAATATATTGGCGGTCACCAATGTCAGCATTAGCAACTCTGTCTCTATGACCAGAATAGAGTCCAATTTCTATCTGTTCCCACATAGAGGCACTAAGATGTTTTTATTTGATATTATTTATTTATCAAATTTCTACATCGCCCATCTTGTCTTTTTAAATTTAGCTGCAGACTTTGCTTTGTTAGAGCTATCAGCAATTTTATTTTAAAAATAGTCCTGAATCAATACTATAAGATTATTATTATTTTTTGGTTTTGTGCCCTCAAGTCATTGTTGAAATAATATTTATTTAATTTATTTATTATTCATATTTCTATGCCGCCCACTCTCTGAGAACTCTGGGCAGCTTACACCAAAGACAGTATACAAAATAACAATCTGGGTCCCCATTTTACCCACCTCGGAAGGATGGAAGGCTGAGTCAACCTTGAGCCAGTGAGATTTGATCCGCTGATCTGCTGAACTAGCAGTCAGCTGAAGTAGCTGCAGTACTGCACCCTAACCACTGCACCACCTCAGCTCAAGATGAGATGAGATGAGATGAGATGAGATGAGATGAGATGAGATGAGATGAGATGAGATGAGATGGCATGGCATGGGATGGCATGGCATGGCATGGGACGGGATGGGACGGGATGGGACGGAATGAAAGTGGGTGAGACAGGATGAGGAGGGGAGGAGAGGAGAGGAGAGGATATAAATAAAATACTATAAAAGATCCAAATACTCAACCTAGATGGGAAGGAAGGGAGTAGGACAAGAAGCCGGGGGGTGGGGGGAAGTGGGATCTATTATTAATTGATCAACCACCCCCAATGTGAAACCCCTCCATTGGTGCCCCAAGCCAAATGGCAGAGCCAGGTCTATTAAGCTCTTGCAGAAGATCAGGTTGTGATTATTATCTGGTCATCCTCTCAACTGCCACTTACCAAAAACTCTCTTACTTGCTGGATTTCCTAAAATCCTTTTCTTTATTTCTCATACATGAACATATGTATACTTCTGGTGCTTTGGAAAAAAACAGATTAATAGAGTTGGAAGGGACCTTGCAGGTCATCTAGTCCAATCTCCCACCCAAGCAGGAGACCCTACACCATTTCTGACAAAATGGCAGTCCAGTCTCTTCTTGAACGCTTCCAGTGATGAAACTCCCACAACCTCTGAAGGCAACTTCTGTTCCATTGATTGATGGTTCTCGTTGTCAGAAAACTTCTCCTTATTTCTAGGTTGAATCTCTCCTTGGTCAGTTTCCATCCATTATTCCTTGTCTGGCCTTCTGGTGCTTTGGAAAATAGCTTGACCCCTTTCTCTCTGTGGCAGCCCCTCAAATATTGGAAGACTGCAATCACGTCTCCCCTGGTCCTTCTCTTCACTAGACTAGCCATGCCCAGTTCTTGCAACCGTTCATCCTATGTTTTAGCCTCCAATCCCCTAATCATCTTTGTTGCTCTTCTCTGCACTCTTTATAGAGTCTCCACATCTTTTCTATAATGTGGTGACCAAAACTGGATGCAATACTTTAGGTGTGGTCTTACTAATGCTTTATTGAGTGGTATTAGTACCTCACTTGATCTTGATTGTATCCCTCTGTTAATGCAATTTAGGATTGCATTGGCTTTTTTGGCTGCTGCCGCACACTGCTGACTCATATTTAACTGGTTGTCCACTAAGACTCCAAGATCCCTCTCACAGTTACAGCTATTATGCCTGGGTTCACCCAGTCTATATGTGTGCTTTTGGTTTTTCTTGCCGAAGTGTAGGACTTTACTTTTCCCTACATTGAATTTCATCTTGTTAGATAGGGCCCAGTGTTTAAGTCTGTCATGATTCATCTGGATCTTGAGCCTATCATCTAGGGCTGTGATAGTGTATGCCAGAGGTGGCACGCAGAGCCCTCTCTGTGGGCACGCACACCATCGCCAGCTGCTTTCTTCTGGGTTCTGGTGCTCTGGCGTGCACACACGCTCCAGTTTCAGCACTCAGTCAACAAAATGGTTAGCCATCACTGACTAGGGCTGTGATGGCGAACCTATGGCATGCGTGCCACAGGTGGCATGCGGAGCCGTATCAATGGACACGCGAGCTCAGCTCCACTAGCTGATTTTCGGGCCTTCTGGGCCCACCAGAAGTTGGCAAACGGGCTGTTTTCGGCCTCCGGAGGGCTTCCGGGAGGTGGGGAAGGCTGTTTTCACCCTCCCCAGGCTCCTAGAAAGACTCTGGAGCCTGGAAAGAGCGAAAAAATGGGCCTGCTGGGCCCACTGTGCCATCATGTGCCAAAAGTGGGGAGAGCACAGGGGGGTCGCACGCACGTGCGTGGGGGATGGGGTGCATTGAATGATGGGTATGGGCACACGCGCGCATGACCACTCCGCGCTCCCCCCCACTTTTGGCATGTGATAGCAAAAAGGTTAGCCATCCCTGGACTAGGGCGTTAGCTATTCCTGTCAGCTTAGTAGGGGGTCAACTTATTTTCCAAAGCACCAGAAAGCAAGACGAGAAACAATGGATGGAAACTAAAAAAAGGAAAAAAGCAACCTGGAATTAAGGAGAAATTTCCTGATAGTGAGAACAGTTAACCAGTGGAACAGTTTGCCTTCAGAAGTTTTGGGTGCTTCATCAGTGGAGACTATCTTGGTTCTAAAGCCAGGTGAAGAGAACTGCTGGGGAATACCAATAAAACTCTCCATAAATCACACTGATGTGTATGTGTGAGTGAGTTGTGTGGAACTCGGGTCTCGAACCAGGGCTGCCCGTTTTCCAGCCGACAAGCCCAGCATGTTAACCATTGAGCCACCATGATGCCTCAATTACCGTATTTTTTTGAGTATAAGATGCACCTTTTTCCCCCCTAAAAGGGGGGATATACACCGAATGTAGCCCCGCCCACCCATTGGCCCCCACCTTTTGGCCTCTGCCTCCCAGCAGTTTACCTCTTTGCAGCAAGCAGCAAGAAGAAACAGCTCCTTTCAGCTTCAACCCAGCCTAATTAGCACAAGTTGATTGGATCGGCCACCCGACTCTCAGCTGTTTTGCTCTCAGCTGTTTTGCCCGGGCCTCTGCCGCTTGCTGCAAGGAGGTAAATTGCTGGAGCAGATTTTTTTTTTCTTTTGCTAATCAAGCTATGCTGAAAACGAAAATGAAAGTAAAGCAGGCTGTTTGCTGTTTGCTGCAACGAGGCAAAATTGCTGGGAGGCAGAGGCACATTTCTTTTTCTTGTTTTCCTCACTAAAAAAGGTAGGTGCATCTTATACTCCAAAAAATATGGTATGTACCGTACCTTAATTAAAATTGAAATCCCTTGGGTAAGAATGTTTGTACAATCCTTACCGCATTGACAGATGCTATTTAAGACCAGGGCAATCCATATTTATACAGCTAAAGGGGGAAAAAAAATCTATATCCGTGAAACAGCATTCTTTAGTTTGTAACCAAGAATTGGAGGATTCCTTGCCATCCCCCCCCTTTTTTTCCCCTATCTTGTCCTTTTTCTGGTATATACCGGAGTCTCAACAGACCCATCTAAATTACAGCCACAACAACAAAACCATTAAAGAGAATTAGAAACATAAATTTTCTGAAACTTATGCTTTAAGCACTGAATGTCTCATTAAGTCTATGAACTTCTAACCTCAAATTGTGTCTGCAGGTTGCCTCTGGTGGTTTAGTGTTTGAAAAGAAGTGGGCGGGGGAGAGATAGAGAATATACTGTCATTGCAAGCCATTCAGGAGGAGAAATTAGACATAAAAAGAGCAAGTCCTTACTTTTTTTCAGTCGTATAGTATCTATTTAATATTGGTCCTAAGGAGAAAGGCCAATGATGTGAGCTTCAAATAAGAAAAGGTTTAGCATTAGCACTTTTTTCCCCCAGTGGTTGGCCACTAATAGGATCATACATATTGGCTTTATTCCCATTCAGGACCTACTCAAGGAATTTCTACTCTTAGAAATATACTTTTCATCTGCTAATATGCAAGAAATGGAAAGATGAAATGCCCTTTCAAAAGAGTAATTTACTACTTCCTGGGAGGAATAGATTAAGTAATTGCAGGAATGGAATAACTTATTTCTCCAAAAAACTGAAAAGCTGACCGCCAAACCATCCCGGGGCCCAATGGGATTTGGATTCATGTAGATGTCCAGCCTTGATGTGTGGATGCCCAGAAAATAAACATTCATGAATGTTATTCTTTTGAACAACCCCCCTGGGGGGGAGGTGTCAGATGACTTTGATTCCAGTTTAGCTAGAATCGTGTCTATCATCTTGTATTCATACAAGGCTGGCCCACAATTCCTGGGAGGGATGAGTGAACAATATCAGAAGTGTAGGCCAAGAATATATCATCCCAGGAGGATCATTCATGGCATGAATGACATTCCAGATGCCTAGATAGAGCTAACTGCTCATCTGCAAGTTCCCAGGTAAGCTAAGGCTGAAGAAGAAAGCCAACAAAGGAATAGGATGGGATGGGATGGGATGGGATGGGATGGGATGGGATGGGATGGGATTGTAGAGTGGAGTGGAGTGGAGTGGAGTGGAGTGGAGTGGAGTGGAGTAGAGTAGAGTAGAGTAGAGTAGAGTAGAGTAGAGTAGAGTAGAGTAGAGTAGAGTAGAGTAGGAATGGAATGGAATGGAATGGAATGGAATGGAATAGAATAGAATAGAATAGAATAGAATAGAATAGAATAGAATAGAATAGAATAGAATAGAATAGAATAGAATAGAATAGAATAGAATAGAATAGAATATGGAATAAGAATAGCCTTGTGATGCCTTAACAACAATTTTATTAGCACAACCGCTTTTGTGGACTACCCTTTGCTTCATTTGATGCACTTCCATAGTCCACTTTTTTTAAAAAAAAATACTGTGCATTGGAATAGAATAGAATAGAATAGAATAGAATAGAATAGAATAGAATAGAATAGAATAGAATAGAATAGAATAGAATAGAATAGAATAGAATAGAATATGCAATGGAATAAGAATAGAGTAGAGTAGAGTAGAGTAGAGTAGAGTAGAGTAGGGTAGAGTAGAGTAGAGTAGAGTAGAGTAGAGTAGAGTAGAGTAGAGTAGAGTAGAGTAGAGTAGAACAGAATAGAATAGAATTTTGATATCGTCTTTCATGGAATATTAGCAATCAGTGCCTGAATTTCCAATATTTGAGAAGCTGATACAAGAAGATTGGGTCAATCTATTCTCCAAAGCACCTGAAGGCAAAACAAGAACTAAGGGATGGAAGCTTATTTAAAGGGAAATCCAACCTAGAATTAAGGAGAAACTTCCTAACAGTGTGGAGAATTAACCAGTGGAATTGCTTGCCTTCAGAAGTTATAGATGCTCCATCATTGGAAATTTTTAAGAGACAGGACAGCCATGAATGCTCTAAGGTCTCCTGTTGAGCAGGGGCTGGCACTAGAAGACCTCCAAGTTCTCTTCCCACTCTGCTATTCTGTTAATTTAAATGTAATACTTCATGATAAACTAAAGAAATTAAAGTCTACAAAGTGCTATGATACAATAAGTCCTTCCATGACAGTTTCTGGAAGGTTGCCCTATTCATCTATTACAGATAGTCCTTCACTATTGATCATTCATTTAACAACTGCTCAAAATTACGATGGCATTAGAAAAAGTGACTTATGACAGGTCCTCGCACTTATGACTTTTGGAACATCTTGGATCCATCACCTGATCAAAATTCAAGCATTTAGCATTTGGCATCTGTGTACAATAGGTGCCGTGTCCTGCAGTCATGTGGTCCCTATTTGCTACCCCAAGCAAAGCAAAATCAATGGGGGAAGCTGGGTTCACTTAACAACCACATGTGATGCTTAACGACTGTGATGATTTAAGCAAATCTTGCCTTTTAAGAAGCGGCAAGAAAAGATCCTAAAATCTGGCACACCCATTCAGCAACCACACTGCTTAGCGATGGACGTTCCCGTTCCAATTGTAGTCATAAGAAGAGGACTTTCTCTACAGCAAATACAACGGACAGTCTTGGGATGCCTTAACAATAACAATTTTATTAGCACAACAGCTTTTGTGGACTACTCTTTGCTTCATTTGATGCACTTCCATAGTCCACTTTTTTTTTTTTAAATACTGTGCATTGTAAGTAATTTGAAGCAGGATTTTTGGTTTTCTAACAGACTGGCAAAAGGAGACTGCAAATTATTAGCAATACAGGCAATTGGAGTGGTGGGGATAATAAATATGGCAATAATATTTTTTTTCCCTAAAACATCTGAAAATTATGAAGAAATATTACACTGAAATAGATTCCCCTGGATAACTAAACAGCTAGTCATTAAAGCCAAAACTAGGTGTAATTTTTGGGGGATATGCAGCCCTAAAAGATAATTTGCACAACTATCATAGTTCATGAAATTCTTAAAAAAGAGTCACGAACTGTTTGCCTCTCTAGGAGTCTCTGGATGCTGGGGACAGCAAAAAAGTCACTTCCTGTTCAACCAAAAGTTGGAAAACAGGCCGTTTCGAGCCTCTGGAGGGCCTCCAAGGGAGTGGGGAAGGCTGTTTTCACCCTCCCCAGATGCATAGAGAGGATCTGGAGCCAGGTGAGAAAGAAAAACAGGCCTACCGGGCCATCGCGTGCCATGAGCGGGGGGTCATGCGCAGATGCGCAGGGTGCATAGAATTATGGGTGTGAGCATGAGTGTGTGCGAACCTCCCCTGCCCCCCCCTTCCTGGCATGCGATGGCAAAAAGGTTAGCCATCACTGCTCTAGGCTCTTTCCTTCATAGAGTTTCCTGTTTCCTGTTACAGTTAAACAGTTCAGCAGTAAAGCACATGGTGACTATACTCTTTGTTTGCTCTGTGGTGCTATATATAAACAGAATTTCTAACATTTCTATATTGTGAAACTGATTCTTTTATTTATTCATCAATTTATATACTGCTATAAGTCCCAAAGTAACTCTTGGTTTTGAGGTTTTATTTTAGACAAGTAATAAATTTAAATAGAGAGATTGAGCTTTTATCAGTTGAACCTGCAAAAGTAAAATGAATACTATCTTCTGCAATTTAGAGATAAGCTCAGAGGTTTTTTTTTTTTTTTTTTTTTTTTTTTTTTTTTTTGCTTTTTGATAATTTCCCTTCATTTTATAGGGATTCTTTGTTGAACTTTATGTTGCTATTGTAATACAGATACTGCATGGAGAAAAGTATCCTGCATAGCTTATTTTAGCATCTTGCTAAAAGAGCAAAAAGCTAATTAGCTAGAATAGCAGTGTGTTTATATCTCTTTTGTACTGATGTTAATGAACACAAAGCAATTATGCATGCATTTCTCTGAATGTATTTACTAGGTCACTAATCTATGCCTACAAATGTCAAGATTTATGGAAAGAGACTGTTTTCTGTGCTGAAAACATTATTTTCACTGTGAGAAAAGCACAT